>NC_037539.1:39322774-39376063 GCF_001531365.2 Cynara cardunculus var. scolymus
TATCTATTGATTTGTGGTTAATATTGGTTCTCACAGTTACCACAAACAACTCAGTTATCCCTTGAATACAGAGAGAGAGATCATTTCAAATGCAACTCATCACATTTATACAACCAATGCAACCCAATCAATTGAGATGTTTATGGAAATGATGAAAGTTCATTTATTATAATTTGAATATTTATGGAAGATGAATAAAGTTCATTAATTATGATCAATACTTTATATTAGGAAACAATCAAAAATTTTATGAAATCACATATTCATCAAATTAAATGGACGATTGAGATTGGACTGTATTGGTTGTACAAATGTAAAGGGTTGTATAATAACCCACCTATATATATATATATATATATATATATAGAGAGAGAGAGAGAGAGAGAGAGAGAGAGAGAGAGATAAAGGTATTATTGAAAAATCAAGGAGAAAAACCATACCTAAAAATCTTATGCTTTTGTGTAGAAAATAGTATTATTCATTAGAGAATAATTAGGGTTCGTTTGGCTTGCAAGATTGTTTTTGAAGAATTTGGATTGGAATGGATTTGAAGTGTTTCTAGGATTTGAAATGGAATTGGATTTCATTATTTATAAATAATTTATAGAAAAAATTATAAATAATTGAATTACATTTTTATTAATCGATTATTACAAAACAAATGTTTTTAACATTTTTTAAAACCTTATTGTATACAATCCTACGAAATCCCGTAAAATCCCGAACGCTCTCTAAGGATTTAAAAATCTTATGTTTGAAGGATTTCAATTAAATCCTAGGATTTTAAATCCGGACAATCTAACAAACAAAATATGAGATTGAAATGGATTAAAAATACAAACCTCTCCAAATCCATTACATTCCTTCAAACAAAACGCGACCTTAGTTGTTACACCACCAAATAATAGGTTTTGTCTTAACATTGTATTTTTATTACAACATTATTCTTTAAAATTATTTTTCATTATGAATTTATATTTAAAAAAACTACCAATTGTTTAAACCGTGACATTAATAAGATGACATGGATGCATAAATAAAAAAACCCATGAATGCATATCCGTTTTTTTTATTAACCTGGATATCCAACCTGTTATGCGAGCCGACTAATCTCAAGGCGATTACCTGCTTTGCAGATAGGCCAGAGTCACCGCATTTGAACCTCCGTAACTACAAGGGGATTTTTATTTCTCTTTGGATTTAAACCTGAGACATTCTGGTACTTTTAACCTTTGAAGTCAAGCTCAAACCAATCAGACACCACCATTGTGGTTTGCATACTCGTTTTTACATTTGCTACCACATGATAGGAAGGAAGGAAATCCTTCGCCAAATGGGGATGAAATTGAATCAAAGGTATAAATAAATGAATATGGCAATGAAATGGGAGGTTGTGTTCTAACGAGAAGAAAAGTTATGGTGAGAAATGTAAAAAAAAAATTTTATCCTTAAATCAATCTTAATTGAATGTCAACACTAATGAGGTGTATCGAAATGCACATGATCATTAAAAGTAATTAAGGGTTCAGATATCTTTTTTCGTTCCTCACCATAACTTTCTTTCTCACGTTATCATTCACCAAGGAATGTGAGCCCTAGTATCAATCAACTCATATAACGAATTACAAATCAAGGATTCATTGTAGTTGGACGCAAGGCAGAAACAAATATGAATACTTACAGATTAACAAAGTTGGGGTTCCATTGAGAAAGAGAATTAAGATGAGAAATGTAAGAAAGGTTCTTCACCCTTAGATGCACATTAAAATGAGATGCATTAGACCAATCCCATTCGAACACGATTTATGGATGAGTTAGAAATTAAAGATGATTAACCAAACCCCTTTTTACACTTCTCACCTTAACTCTACTTTGCCACACCCATTATAGGTTAGAGTTGGATTCCAATGTGAATGAAAGTTATTGTGAAAAAGAATCTACACCCTTGGATCAATTCTAATACTCTAACGAGTTGTAGAATTTCATGGGATGAAGGTGAGATTAAAAATGATCAAAGGTCCAAATCCCTTTTTACGCTTCTCATATTAACTCCTATTCTCGATCCTTCATCTTTTAGGTTACATGTACTATATTTGTTTGAAAAGCAAAATTTAAAGAGAATCAAATTTGCATACCAAAAGAAAACCATATCAAGTTAAGAAAACCAGTCTCATAACCTCCCAACAAAAGTAGAATTCAATTAAAGAGGTTTTTTTTCTAAGAAAAGCACAAAAGACCCACAAACATCCAATTATATACTACTACTACTACTACTACTTGCATTATAATAAATATAAAAGACATTTTCTTTTGATTTTACTCAAATGCCCATGCATTCTCTCTGCGAACCTCCTCTTCTTCCTCTGGGGTGAAATCATTCTTGATGTTGAATGTCTTACGAATCTCTTCTGGTGTCTTTCCCTTTATCATATCCGCCACCGTTTGACATGTCAGATCCAGCAAGCTCTTTATGTTCAGATAGTTAGCAGCCTGAAAAACAACCACACAACTACAATCATAAATATAAACTGTCCACAAGACATAACCAAATGCGCATCAAGATATGAACTAAACAGCTCGGTTACCAAAAAGGAAATGCAACTGAACGAGGGAACATTATGCAAATAAGAGCTGTAACCAGAAACATCAAGCACTGCAACGCAATGCCAAATGACAAGTAAATATAAACTAAAAAGTTCCAGAAGCAAAAAGGAAGACAACCAAATGTAAAAAGATACAAAAGCAAAATGCAATCCTACAAAGAGAAATCAACCATAGAGATCAAGTGTTTCAATCCAAGTCAAAAGTTAATACGGCCTCAAAAGATACAGAAGCAAAACAGCAATGAAATCAAATAAAAAAGTTTAATATCAACCAAACATTTTAGATGCAAAATTCAATAATTCAAAGAGAAGCAACCCTACTAAGCAGACATGAACTTTTGAAAAACATGTCTATAGAGACAGAGAAAGACCACCAATGGGAGAATCAGAAAAAGTTCCCATAGCAAAATTAAATCCAAACAAGGCAGATGCAATCACAGACATCAAGTGAAAGCAATGTAACGAGTTCCCAGAGTTACATTAGAGCTAAAAAAAATCATACACAAAATAGAGTTGAAACTGACACCATTATGCAGATAACACAAGTCCCTGATAAACAGAACAGAAAACCATCATACCAACAGGATGGTTTGAATACATGCAAAAAGACCAACCACCACCAGTCCAATCTTTAGAGAACACAATTTACCAATAAAATTACATATCACAGAAAGCCTTATACTTGCTAGTTTACACCATTTTCCTCTTTCTATTAAAATATAATCTGTTGAATTCTTAATTCGTAAATAAGACTGGGGAGAGTTAGAGAGTCAACTGCTAGGTACTTCCATCATAAAATACATATAAGAGTAAGTGTCGTGTTAGCTAGTAATCAAAGTTTAACAGAAGTTTGGTCTTTCTTAGTCCTCAGTTTAGTGAGTTCTGTATCTTCGGCCTTTCTTTATTCATCTATGCATACCTGCGTTTCTATCAGGTACAAGTTTTTTTATCTCTTTCTTCTTGGCCAAGCTTTTCCAAACTATGGTGATGAATTTTTCCAGTCACAAAATCCTTTTCTCAATTTTCACATAAACAGCCTCTCTACCCCCAGGTTAGTTTTGCATACATCCTACCCTTCCCATACCCTGCTCCGTGTGGGATTGTCAGCTTGGTTCGTTTAAGACCTACCATAACATCTCTAGTATTTACGCATCACCCAGAAATCCAGAATCAAAACTTGTCAAATTTTCAAATGATAAACGAGACAATTTATATGTCAATACAATTACTGTGCCTCCCTATATCATCAGGAAAAACAATTAATCAGAAACATACGCATTCATCCAGAGAGTATACAAACAGAATAAATATTCACAAAGCTAATCATCATGAACTCGAAGCAAAACCATGATAAATATCCGAATATTCATCAAAAGAGAAATCAAAAAAAATATAACACCGATCACGTATCCCTAAAACAAAAGAGCAATCATTAATTTTCTAAAGCGTAAAAAAATACTAACTTTTTTCGAGAACAAAAGAAAATAATTGATCAAACCAAACGAAAAGGAAAGAGAAATAACCGAACCAGGATAAGATCGAACAGAGTCCCCTGATCCACTTTAACAAACTCCGCATCAAACGATTTCAGGTCGTCCTCAGCTGATTTATCGTCGGTCTTCGGCGTCTCCACATGCTTCTTACAGTACTCTATAACCTTCGAGAGGATCTTGCTTGTGACGTTGGGCAGAGGAATACTGGTGTCGGCACAGTCATCTTCAATCATATGCTTAATCGTCTGCGACTCCAAAGCCACCGCCTCTTCAACCTCGAACGTTTCTCCATCAGAGCTTTTCAGCACGATGACCTTCGATGACGATGCCATGGTGTCTGGATCAGTCGGAATTCAAAACGCCGGAGAAATTTGGGGATGAAGGAAAACCCTAACCCTAGCGACGGATAGAATTTTATGGCGAGAAAGTCGATGGGTAAAAATTGATGCGCTTGCGCTCAGAACTGCTTGAATTATAGATGGGGGTTGTCACGTCTTGAACCCCTAAATTTATAAGTTTGTACAATAATGGCCCCTAAACTTTAATGATACTAAATAACATTTATCTATACTATCTTATTAAGCATATTCCCTCAAAGTCTTAAAGTCTTAAAATTATAAATACCCAAAATACCCTCTTCTATCTATACTATTTTGTAAACCAAGTTTAAAAGCCCAAAGTACAACTTGATAAAGCATGTACTTCCTCCGGTTTATTTTAAACAACAAGCTTCAGCCGATTGATCTTCTCAATGTTGGCTATTGATGTACTCTTGTTTCTTCCCCTTCCCAACGTGGCTATTGATCTTCTCAATATGGCTATTCTTCACTCCCGTATACACGCATCTTCATCGCTCATCATTCTTCGCTCCCGTATACACACGCATCTTCATCGCTCATCCTAGGGTTTTSTGGGTGCTTTTTGTCGTTCATTGTAATCAGGTTCGATCATCATTCTTCACTCCCGTATACACACGCATCTTCATCGCTCATCCTAGGGTTTTCTGGGTGCTTTTTGTCGTTTATTGTAATCAGGTTCGATAAAAGTACACATCAAATGTTCGATAGTGTTCGATAGTCCCTGCATTTCGAGATAAAAACGTTCCAATTTTTCTGTACCTAAGAGGGATTATATGTCCAGGTTCGTTTAACTCTTTATCATTCTTGTTTGTCTGGTCTAGCTTTTGGCCTTTATCATTCTTCTTCCAGCCTCGAAATTGAAGCTGTAAATTGAATYCAAACACTAAGAAGAGATGGTGTGGTTGTGAAAGAACATAACTTTCTGTATAGTTGAGAGACTATTGATGCAATAACTTTTAGATTCGTTGAATAGAAACTACTAATATCTTCATCTATCGATTCTTCATATGAGAATGGGAGTTTAGGACAAAAGTAATTGATATTTGGTTGTGTTTTCTCAGGGGAACAGATGCAAAACCAGGAAGCTTGTCTAAGGTAGCCGAAGAATGCTTCGAACATAAGGGGTTCCTCTATGTCAGAACATAATAGCTTCTCATCTTGGAGAAGTGCACTAAATTTACTGGAAAAAGATACTCCTCACAGTATTTACAGTGTACTTAAAAGGAGCTATGACCTGTTACCATTTGACACCGACAGAGAATTGTTTTTGCATATTGCTTGTTTCTTTGTTGGCATCGACAAGGATTATATATGTGGTAACCATATTAGAGCCTGATTACTCTGCAGAATCTAGAATCGAAACCCTAACCAAGAGAAGCCTTCTTTATGTTACACCAAACAATAAACTGATGATGCATATATTGCTTCAAGATATGGGAAGAAGCATAGTCAAACAAGAATCACACATAATTGCAGAACGTAGTAGAGTTTGGCGCAATGAGGACTCATATGAAATGTTGAGAAATGGAAAGGCAAGCTGCTTCTTACTTGTATGTTTAAATAAGTTAGTTCCCTTTCCCGCCTCATATTTCATCTAATCAAGACTATTATTTCACTCTTCTACTGTTTAGAGAGCAAGAAGAATGAGAGGTTTGTCACTTGACATTCATATGCTGATGGAAAAGGATGGATTCAATAATGAACTCATAAGCAAACATATAAAAGAGGTATGGTTGTTCAAAAATATGTATATGTACTTTTTGCAAATAAGATTGGTTTTATTACAATGAAAATAATTAAATATATGGATAAATTTCTAATTCACTCTTTTACTTTTAGGTATTGTTTACTTGAGGCATCTTTGTGCCTAGATTTCTTTTAAATATATATATGAGGAAAACATACCAACACTTTTCATGTTAAATTTGTAGTTGCAGTCATGTACCAATAAAGGTGAAGGGAACATATTGTAGAAAAAATAGATTATAAGAAATATATCTTATTAGGAAGTAAATAAATATTGATTTATTTCCTATCGTAATCCCTTGCTTGCGTTGGATCATGGAGGCTAGGAGGTCATTTGGTGCTATTGTGTAATGATGCTTTCAATTATCAACTTCTGTCATGATGCTTTCATGGTGGGGTTTAGTTGGATAACTTTTCAGGCAGCAACAGAACTTGAATGTTCTCGATTGGATTGCTAATTTACTTGAAGTTGAACTAAACTTTTTCTTTGTGAATCAAACATAACCAGGTGTATCAGCAATGGATTGGGGCGATGTGTAACCTTTAACCTTTGTTTTTGTTTGTATTTCTTGAAAGATCTGGTTATTTGGGTTCTTTCTTAATTTTTCAGTTGTTATTCTTACATGATAGAGTTCAAAGCTCATCCATCCATACTTATGGATTTGTTAGAAGCTCTTGATCGTCTTTCGATCTGGTATGAGATGTTGTAGTCTTTTAGAAACTTTGACATGACAACTAATAAATTTGTGTTCACTTTGTTTGTTGATGACTATAGGAATAGATAATGGAACATCATGTTTCTAATATGTCAACTTTTGCAGAGTCGTTTGAAGTTTTCAAGGGCATTGAGAACTATGAACCATAGTTTATATTTATAGATTGTTCGCTCTTTCTACAATATAAAACTTTGACAACTACTTCATGGTGTTTGATAGGATATTGCTCTTGCTCAAAATCTATTTGGGATCATTTGAAATGTAATAGGATGTTACTCATTTTTAATTGGGTTTTGAAAGATGTAACACGATTTCAAATCAAGTCATTTGAAAGTCTACTCCAAATATATTTTGGGTAGATAAATTCTTTTTTTAAATTTATGTCATGTATAATTTTGTAAATTTTAATCATTTTGAATATATAATAGATTGTAGTATGAACGCTCCAAAAAGTTATTTAAAACAATGCACCTTGAGAAATATGTTGAAGAGGGTTGTGTTGTCATTCTAAATCTTATTCATTGCAATCATATTAACAATAGCAAAAAGATTTGTTTATATACACATCCTATATAAGAAATCTGTTTTTTATGAATAATTGTAAAAACTACTAACACCAACATTTTTGGATGGGATGTATATTTGATGTACAAATGTAGTACGCTTTATTACATCTTTTTAGGGGTCGTTTACCAAACGCTTACTCGGGTAAGTGAACACAAAGTCACATTACTTTACCGGATGAATATGGTAAGAACCAAAAATCTTATTCTGGTAAGAGTGAGACAATGACTAAGAGTCTTACCCGGTAAGTGAGGGCTGACTCTTATCACGGTAAGCGCTTACAGGGTAAATTGTTGCATACGATACCGTTTTGGTGGATTAGAATCTCATCCGGTAAATAAACAATAGTGTTACATTTTACCGATAAACGCTTAACGGGTAAGTATTTGATAAACGTCCCTTTAATGAACTTTTACATCCCGCCGCATTGCGCGGGTAGACAACTAGTTGATTAGTATTTAAAACATTTATTTATTGATTTTTACTTTGAAATTTGTATTAAAGCATGTTTAAGTTCCAAGATACATATCCATAATTTTATAAATGTGTAATCATTACACTTTTTAATTAATTAAAAGGCAAATTAATTGAAAAAATAACGTACTTTAACTTGATTCCTATTTTGGGTAATGTACTTTCAAAACTTTCATTTTGGTACCTAAGATATAAAGTTTTAAACATTTATGGGGCGTTTGGTTCGCATAATGATTTCTGAAGGAATGAAATCTGTCAAAGGAATGGAATCTGGAATGAAATGTTATTAGGTTTGACCAAGTGTTTGGTTGACAGAAATGAAATTTAATCTGTCTAATGAATTGGAATCTGTCTGTTTGGTTTGCAACATAATTGGAATGTAATGATAAAAAAAGACAAAAATACCCTTTCTTTGATATTTTTTTAAAAAAAATAATTTTTTTTAGTTACAAATAACAATAAAATTAACATTTAATGAGGAAAAAAATGTTTACCATTTATTGAATCATTTATAAACATAAAACATGAAAAAACATTCACCAAACCATAAACCAAACAGTTCATACAAGTTGACACATCAAATACGTACATATAGATATTGTTAGCAACAAGTGTTTACACATAGCATCCAAGCAATAGGTAACACAAAAATATTGTCCAAGCAATATGTAACAAAAATATTGTCCAAACAATATAGACCAATCATTGGTCTAACATAACCAAAAAATATTGTTTTTACCACCAATTAATCATTGGTCTAACATAACCAAAATATATTGTTTGATCATTGGTCCAACATGAAATGGACCCAATTTTCACGTCTTTCCTTCTTCAAGCTCCAAAAAGTGATCACAGATTCAGTCATTTGTTATCTTTCGCAATGCACAAAACATTTCAGTTTCCGAGAATGTCCTGAACTTCTCAATCTCATCGGTGATCATGGAAGTTTTCTGAGCATTTCAATTTCAACTTCCATCAACGATGCCGATGCTTTCTTAAGTTTGTCATCAAGCGTAAATGTTGCATTGTTGATTACCTCATACAGAGAATCATTCATGTGTTTCCTTTTCTTGCTACCACTTGTGCACTCTTGACTTTGCGCATTTGTGTGTGCATGAGAGGCATCATCTTGATCATCAGAAAGGTTGTCATGGAATTGATTGATATGATCTTCCATGCTTGCATCCTCCATCTCCATTGCATCTCTTGCTTTACTCTCATTAGCTCTATCCTTGCCAAGAACAATGCACAAATCCTCAAAATGAGAAAATGTCTTGTTTTTCCATTTTCCGTCCTCTTTATGAACCTATATTACATCATAAGTTGTAACATTTAATTATAAAACTTCCATCGGTGGAGTCCGCAGGAACAGGTTCAGGTTTCTTAAACAAATGTGGATGTAATTTTATCACTGCACTGCAAACTTTCCTAAAAACCCTGCTAATGGTTTCTCCCGAACGATGGAAACGACATGCCATTACCCGATTCTTAACATTATGAGCAAAACGTGAAGAAAAATGACAACTTGTTCATCCATACCCATATTTCTACTTGCTTGTAATCCTCCTAAAGTTTCAAGCATATCACATAACTTACTAAAACCACTCAATTCATCCTAAGACGTGATATGCAAATAGTATCACTCTCATAAGCATGATCCACATTTAACAAAGAATATCGAATACGTGGTTCATTCGTTTGGTAGTTGGCTATTAATTTAAAAATCATAGTGAAATACCAAACAATAGAAATCATAGCTTCGTTCCAAAACAATCTAATAACCCTACGTTTACGTGTTGTTGCTAAACTAAGTCGGGTCATTTCATGTTCCACATTGTACCCAAGATTTCATTGAGCATTCTTTATGATAATATATGCTATGAGAAAACAGTAGAAAACAGCCACATTGTACCCAAGAAACGCTAGCATTGTATACACTTTGAGAAATAGCAGCATTGTATAGACTTTGAAGTTGAAAACATTAGCAAACAGTAGCATTATATATACACAAATCAGACATAGGAAACATATGGTGCATAAAATCGATTTGTGAGGTTGAGTGCTAATTAATATGTATACACAAAACAGTAGCATTTTCTGTTTTTTTATGATTATGTAGAATGACCAGATGGAAGCAGATGTGTGTAGAAAAACGATCGAGCAGATAATGTGCAGAAAATCGATCGAGCAGATAATGCGCATATAATGATAGCAGTGTTCAACAAATTGAAGCAGAAAATCGATCGAGTGCAGATAACAATAGCAGTGTTCAACGGATGGAAGCAGAAAATCGATCGCAAAGAAGTGTTCGAAGCAAATGTGAAAGAAGAAAGAAGCAGTGTTCAAACCTGAAATCGATCGAGAAGCAGATGTGAAAGCAGTGTTCGACCGAGATGAAAATGTTTAAGCAATCCAATCCAGAAGAGGTGGAAGCAGTGTTCAATCGGAAGTGGGAGGAAGAATGTGGAGCAGCTAGGGTTAAAGCATTATAATGAGGGTATTTCTATCATTTACATAATTTGGGATGTAATGGATTTTAATTCCATCACTTCCCCTAATGAATGGTTAAATCCTTCAAATGATGGATTTTAATTCCATCAATTCCGTTCCAAGGGGTAACCAAACGTTGAAATGGAATTTGATCAACGTAATTGACCATTCCAATTTCATCAGATTCCAGCGGATTCCGACGAACCAAATGCTCCCTTAAGTACCCAGGTAACTGGTTAAAACATTAACCGGTTACCATGCTGATGTGGCGAGTGATGTGGTATCAACTCAATATTATTTGTTAAAGCATTAATCGAATATCACATCACTCGTCACATCAACATGGTAACCGATTAATGTTTCAACAGTTACCCGGGTACTTAAATGTTTAAAATTTTGCATCTTAGTTAACAAAATATAAGTTTTGAAAGTACGTTACCCAAAAAATGAATCAAGTTAAAGTAAGTTACTTTTTATGCAATTTGTCCTTAACTAAATGACTATTCTATCAATTATAATTGAGAGATTAATGAATTCTCTATCTCATAATTAAGACTAGTGTTGAAAATTAGACATTACTTTTTGAAAGTTGACATTTTACTTTGAGACAAACTAAAATAGAAACAATGACACTTATTTTAAGACGGACGAAGTATTTGTTTTTGTTATTTGTAGACACCATTCGTTTTATAACAATGAATTATTTCCTATAGTAATTTATATGTATTAATGATCGGTTAATATATTTTCATATTATTTATAGACTAAGTTTCTATTTACCACATTTTTTGTACATATAATTAGTTACCGTGCGATTTAGAAGTTCACTTATTTAATTTTTAATAAAATCGGCAGAGGCATCATCCTCTTTTAAAAAGAAAAAAACTTCATCAATCACACAAACAATGCATAAGTTATCCACACCCTCGTCGTTATTATTACTCATTTTATTTAATTTTACAACTTTATTCCTAAACAAATTTCTCTCTCTCTCTCTCTCTCTCTCTCTCTATATATATATATATATATATATATATCAAAATTTCACTAATTAGATTTTATTAAAATTTTCAAATTATTTGAATATTATTTGTTGATAATCCTATTAACAACTAATATATATTTATATAAACAATATTCAGATCATTAACCAAATTACTGTTGTGCGGTTCCCACACTAGTTAAAAGTAAAGAACTTCCCTAGCCAAACCACATACAAGAACTACGTTAAGAACAGGTGTACTAAAACCTAATAATATTTGCTATCTCCAAGTACGGAGGATGTCCCAAAAAGATAAATCCTTCTTGAACCTCTAACTATCACTCAACTCTTCACAAGTGTCGGTAATACCAAACCCTACAAGGACCTGATGCATATGCCGACAAGAAAAAGTGTTAAACTTAAAGACTAGTGAGTTCAAATAATTTATGCTTTAAATATAAAATAGTAGAACTGGCGAACACTTCTTAAATAACGTTTTGCCCCAGGTAACATGGATGCAAAATACACGACAACTTTTGAAAATTACCTTTTACTCAAATACTCCAAAAAGAAAATACCTCTTTCGATGATTTGGGAGACCCGTTTCCGTTAAATATGGTGGAATACAAAAAGTAGGAAAAGTAGGTCACACATCAAAGTTATCGAACTACACCTCGGGTTCATTGACTTCAGTGAACACTATATCAATGTCACCTCAAGTCCTCAATACTTTAGTCTCTACTCTACCGAGTTTCACCTTAAAGCCACAATATCTTTAGTGCACACTTCTGGAGTGTTACCACAAGGTACCCATTCGACCTTTAGCGTATACACATTAGCATTCAAGACAGAAAAACCACAAACTTCCTACTTAATAACACAAAAGCAATTAACTTTCAGGCATAAGGGTTAAGAGCATATAACCACAAACTTGGAAAATTATAACATGATGACCAAACACACTAACATGTATACTCCAAGTAATTATGCCCACATAAGCGTCTAATGTTCACATACACTAATGAACACCCAAAAGTTGGGCAAATCCCAATATGACCTTTTACATGGTTTAAAACCAACTAAAGGTCATGAGTCATGGGGCTTACATCTTAATAGGTCAATAATGTTCAACATTTATACAAGTAAATGTGTAAAGTGCC
Source organism: Cynara cardunculus var. scolymus (assembly GCF_001531365.2). NCBI lineage: Eukaryota > Viridiplantae > Streptophyta > Magnoliopsida > Asterales > Asteraceae > Cynara > Cynara cardunculus. The sequence goes on from NC_037539.1 coordinate 39,335,362, forward strand.
AAAATGGGTCTTGATAGCAAAAATACACACACGTAAATGTGGCAAAATAGTGGTGTAAGTGCACACCAACTACTATGATCGATTTCAAGTAATAAAATGGTAAAAATACTGAGATCGTATTTACATGGATTGGACTTCAAAGTTTTAAGTACTAAGTCGAGAATACACCAATTTCAATTCGAGAAGAAAAAATATTTTGGGAGATTTTCTAGATTAATTAATAACAAGTAATAAAAAGTGGGTACGGGTGCATTCGAAGAGTATGATAGTAACTTAAATGGTTGACAAAATCAGTCACAAAATAACCCCACATGATTTCCTTCTCTTGAAGCTACATCGCGTAGAATGTGGTCATGGTCTCGTCACAAAGTGGCCACAACTACTAACTTTTGGCTTGCCAACCTTACTAAGTAGATCTCGAAGATCTTAGTTCAGTCAGTATGGAGAGATATGCATATCTCTATGACACACTCACTCAACCAACATAAGACGATTATGCAGCAACCCATATCTCTATGTGATTATTGAAGATTTTCTCAAACATCCTTGCACCACTCAAGCCATATTTCAAATCCGATCATCTCTAGGTCAAAGATCTAATATTAACACACGCAAGTGAACGACTTGTCGATGTTGAGTTAAAGCTTCAACTTAAATGATCAAACCAAAAATTTTAGAAGAAAATGGTAATAACCAAGTGTTACATTTTACCACTTGGGTTTGGCTTATACCCACGCCGAAAAGGGGGTTTAACTAATACTTAAAAGAAAATACATAATAGAAGAAAATAAGTACCCGAAGTTAAATTGCATTAAAATAAAATTTTGGCATTGTGATACATCGCTCGCCACAGTGGTGAACATAACTAAAAATTAAATTACAATTAGACTAACAAAATGAAATAAAAGTTAAGCCTTCACCTTCTATACATTGATGGATTTTAAGGTTCAAAGCTCTCTCAGGATGAAAATGTTAAGGCTCTTTATATATTAGAAGAGGAGAGAGTCTTGAAAGAGACTTGAGAGGAGAAAGTGACGAGAAAGAGCGAAAGGGACCTCTCATGGTTTGTCTTATCTCTTTTGTCTTTATTTTTTTTTCCTATTCTTTTCTTTTCTTTTGTTATCTTTTCTTCTTCTTTCATGAAATTCTCTAACGAGCTCCAAAAATGACACATACACTAATCAAAATACAATTTTTTGTCAAAACAACTCCAAATAAAAATAAATAACTAAAAACACAAAAATGGAGGTGTTTTCATCTCCATCTCAACACTAAAACACTAAAAATGAAGATCTAAAATTTTGGTATATATATTTGGAGGTCAATAAAATAGGCCTCTAAAAATAAATATTAATATATATATATATATATATATATATATATATATAGACTTGGGATCATGTGAGACCAATAGTTTTTCATGAGACCCGTAAGACCAATTCTCAACCCTTGGATTAGATTTACAATCGTCAGATCTAAACATKCATAAACGCCACGAGACTTCTCAATAATTACAAAATTGCCACCTTGCAACTTTAGACCATTAGATCATTAGATTATAAAGTTGATCAATGAACATAAATTGGTCTTATGGGTCTCACGAAAAACTCTTGGCCTCACATGAACCCAACCCTATATATATATATATATACTAGGTTCAATCCTGTGTATTACACGAGAAAATTTGAAAAAATTAAATCATGTCAGGAAACTTATCTTGTAGATATGAATGATCATCGAAAGTATGATGCTACTTCAGACTTATACTGTTGAAATAACTCTAAAGAATGACTTTTCAGATTTGAATTTAGAAATGAAACTATATCAATAATTAGTTAAAATGAAGTTAACCCTAGAATAAAATTGAATTTAGAAATGAAACTATATCAGTAAATTGAATTTAAACTTAGAAGAGCGTTTGTGTCAAATCTGAAGACGAAGCCTGAAGACCTTGAGTTCTGAGTTATCCAAATACCCAATATCTCTAAAAAAGACCCCATGGTAAAGCTTGCATCATACAGAGCAAGACCAACCAGAGTTACTATAGTCCTTAAGGACTAGAGCCTCTATGGACACACCAACCAAGAGCAAGGCCAACCAAAGGTTATCTGGTCAACCAGAACCTCTAGTTCATCTACCCAAACTCTGTGGGTCAAGAAAATGTTAAATACTTATAGAATTTGAGTTCCAATTACAACCAGAGACCCTCTGGTTAAACATGAAGATCAATCAGAGCCCCTCTGGTTCCTTTATGATTGAAATATTTTTCCAAGGTTCAAATAAACAACCAGAAGTCAGACCAACTAGTCTAAGTCTTAAAGACTTATCATCAAAGTCTAGATAAGTTTATTACAAGACTTGTATTCTGAAGTTTGAAGTAAAACTCTTCAGCCTTGAGAGCTTTGTATAGGCAAACCATAAGCGTTGTATGCACTATGCAGAGGCTCTACATGGTGCTTCGTCTGGAAAAGAAGACTTTAAAGTTCGGGTGAGCTAATTCTAAAAAATAACTCTTCAGACTTGTACTCTGGAAATAACTTTGAATTAAACTCTGAAGAATGACTTCAGACTTGTAAAAAACTTTAGAGTTCAGACTTTTAAGTCTGAAAAAAGAAGACTTTAGAGTTCAGGTTTCTAAGTATGAAAAAAAGACTTCAGACTTCTAAGTATGAAAAAGAAGGCTTTAGAGTTTAGACTTTTCAGTCTGAAAAAGAAGGCTTCAGAGTTCAGAATTCTGAGTCTGAAAAAAAAGGCTTCAGAGTTCAGACTCAGAGTGCGGGTGGGCAAAATCTTAAAAAGCAGACTCCAGAGTTCGCGTGAGCTAACTCTGAAAAATGACTTCAGATTTGTTCTCTTGAAGTAACTCTAAAGTAAAACTCTTCAGACTTCAGAATTCTGTATAGGCAAGCCAGAAGCTCTGCGTATACTATGCAGAGGCTCTGTATGGTGTTCTACATGGTGCTCCGTCTGGAAAAGAAGACTTCCCAAATGTACTCAAGATAAACAATCAAACAAGGTAAAAAAATCAATTACCACATGATCAACCAAAGCAAACTTCAGAGTTCGGGTGAGCTAAGTCTAAAATCAGAAGACTTCAGAGTTCGGGTGAGCTAAGTTTGAAATCATAAGACTTCAGAGTTCAGACTTCTAAGTCTGTAAAAGAAGACTTCATAGTTCATACTTCTAAGTCTAAAAAAGAAGACTTCAGAGTTCGGGTGAGCTAAGTCTAAAAAAGAAGACTTCAGAGTTCGAGTGAGTTAAGTCTGAAAAAGAAAACTTCACAATTCAGGTGAGCTAAGTCTGAAAAAGAAGACTTCATAATTCAGGTGAACTAACTCTGAGGAATGACTATTCAGACTTGTACTCTTGAAATAACTCTGAAGTAAAACTATGAAGAATGACTTCCTACTTGTAGAAGACTTCAAAGTTCAGACTTCTAAGTCTGAAAAAGAAGACTTCAGAGTTCGGTTTTCTACGTCTGAAAAAGAACACTTCAGAGTTTAGACTTTTAAGTAAAAAAAAAAGACTTCAGAATTCAGATTTTTAAGTCTGAAAAAAAAGACTTCAAAGTTCAGATTTCTAAGTCTAAAAAAGAAGACTTCAGAGTTTAGACTCCAGAGTTCGGGTGAGCTAAGTCTGAAAAAGCAGACTTCAGAGTTCGGGTAAGCTAACTCTGATGAATGACTTCAGACTTGTTCTTTTGAAATAACTCTGAAGTAAAACTCTTCAGACTTCAGAGCTCTGTATAGGCAAGCCAGAAGCTATGCATGTACTATGCAGAGACTCTGTATGGTGCTCCATCTGGAAAAGAAGACTTCCCAAATGTACTCAAAATAAACGATCAAACAAAGCAATAAAATCAATTACCACATGATCAACCAAAAAAGACTTCAGAGTTTGGGTGAGCTAAGTATGAAATCAGAAGACTTCAGAGTTCAGACTTTTAAGCCTGAAAAAGAAGACTTTAGAATTCAGACTTCAGAGTTCAGGTGAGCTAAGTATGAAAAAGAATACTTCAGAGTAGGATCCAGTTTCCTACTTCATGATCTTCTTCTTTAATCTCCCAATTACTATGAAGAATGATTCTTGAGACTTGAATTTAGAAATGAAACTATATCAATAATTAGTTAAAATGAAGTTAATCATAGATAAAATTGAATTTAGAAAAGAAACGATATCAGTAAATTGAATTTAAAGTTAGGATTATACACCATTTTTTCGGGAATTAGTTACCACACGAATTAATTAACCCAAAAATAAAATCAATTGCATCTTAAATTAGTGAGATTGATTGAATAAGATGACATGTGTCAATCAAATGAGTCTAATTGAACTATTAATGTAAATTGTGTCTAGATACGTTTAAATGAGTGTAATTGAATTGTTAATGTAAATTGTGTCTAGATACGTATATATTCAGGCAGGAAAACACTAAAACCGACTCACTAAAAGATGACACGTGTCATACTAGTTACTTATATATATATATATATATTAATAGTTTAATACATTGAGTAATAAATATATATATTATTTTATTATTTATTATAATATTAAAAATGTTTTTAGTGTTATTTTCATGATGTATGGTTGAAGTTAGGTTTTTTTAGTGTTCAATAGACCTACCATTTTTTGGGTTCTTAGTGTTATTTTTTAATGGTTGGGTTGGAGATGTCCTAAACACTAAAAAAATTGGAGGTTGCCAACTTTGGCCTCTATATCTAGAGATAAAAAATGTTGGCCTCTATATATCAAATATTTATATTATATTGAATTTTATAATTACATACATTTATTAATAATTTAATATATTAAATGATATTTTGTATTAAGTTTATAATTTAGTTATTTTGTGTTTTTAGGTTGTAATTTATATTAACTAATTTCATTTTTTAAATAAAAATGAGAAACATTAAAAACAAAAATGTGAAAAATCATGTTTTAATTTTGGCGGATGAAACTTAAAAATATATTAAAATATTTAATCATAAATGGATCAGTGAGGCATCTGTGGGATGGTTGTGCCAAAGTTTGGAAAAGACCAGTTCGAGAAATTAGGAGCTATGTAATACAACACTAGCAAATAGAAAAAAAGGGTATACACAAAATTTGCGACATGGAGCACTATATGATATTGGAAGGGGCTAGGGAGACTCCTAAAATAGGTTCGATACACCCGTATTAACAATGTCTTTACTTAGTAGATGTATAAATGGGTGATATATAAGCTTGGTGATATAATCACAAAGGAACAACATGTTAGACTAAAGCCTAAATGTATCAAATTTTGAGGGAATATCAATAAGAAAGATAAGCGAATATATTGGGGAATGTAGCATTGAATTATTAGCATTTGAGGTTGGCTTCAATCAATAAAATAAGATGGTGTATGATGTACTCATGGTGTGGGCAAGTTCTTAAAATCTACATTAATGGGAGGTTTAACCAGGAGTCAAATAAGTTTGAATTGGTTAAAGTCAAAAAGGCATTTTAGATGCTAAGGGGGAAGTTAAGCCTCGCACTGAGATGACATTACTAGAAGAAACACAAGTATGATATATAGTGTTGCATGTAAGTTGGGTCAAGATACATTGATGCAAATAAACAACGTTAATGCTTACGCATCATCTCAGCTAAAATGGAAGGGGAGGAAGTGTCATGTTCTCTAACATAAAGATAGAGGTAGTAGTATTTAAATTCTAGGGTTTGAAGGAGGACTATGGGTGTCCGGGCACTAAGAAAAGTAACAATAAGCTATACAGGGAGTTTTAAGACATGCCTTCCATGAGAGATGGAAAGTTATAAACTATCGATTGGGCTTTAACAGATAGAAACTCCGGTGATGGAGTGGGATATGATGGAGTAGGTATTGTTGCTAAAAGAAAAATGTACCTAGAACGGTACATAAAGTTATCTCACTTCCAACCGATTAATAGGAAGTGTATATTGGAAGGTTGACAAAATTTGGGTGGATAGGAAAGTAATGATGCATAAAGTGCCATACTTAACAATCTCGAGTAGTGATCCAAGATTTACATCACGTGTTCATGCAAATATTTTATAAGGGATATGAAAAATGTTGAACTTGGGCAAAACATACCATCCTTGGACTCAGGGTCAAGGAGAGGAAAAAATTTAAAATTGTTGGATTGGTTAATAGGTTAGATGTTTATACTTCAAGAAAGTAACCATCATAAAATGTCAATAGTAGAGTTAGTGTACAACATCAATTAATATTTAAATGTCCAAGCAGAGCCATGGAGGCATTTGAATAGGACATGCGTGATGCTAGTATGTTTAACTATCATGAACATGGATAGATCTACACATCAGTTAAACTTTACATGAGTACACAAGAGGTTGAATGTCGTACTTAATAAGAAAATAAGATATGAAGACCAGTTATCGGTTGGGTTGGGATGACCCTAAAATGTCACCATGGAAAGGAGTGGTGCATTTCAGTAAACATGGAAAGTTAAGTCCAAGATATGTAGGACCATTCGAGATGATATCAAGGGTAGAAAAGGTGGCATATTGTTTGAAGTTTCCTGAAGAATTACAGGGGATTTATTACGCATTCCATGTGTCAATTATGAGAAAAGGTCTAGTTGACGAATTAGCAACTTTGACTTTAAAAAAATGTTGAAATAAAAAAAAAACAATGGAGGTGGGACTCGTAATTGTTCGACAGAGATTGATTTCGGGGACGAAATCCTTTTTTAGTGGAGGAGAGTTGTAACACCCTAAAAATTTATGATTCGTAAAATAAATAAATGTTAAGGGTTAAAATTTAAATAGTAATGACATACGGGATTAAAGTGTCGATACTCGAAAAATATGATTTTATTGTAATAAATAAAATCAATAAAAAGGGAAATGAAACATTTTGTATTTAATTGATTTGAGATGAAAATGAAGAAAGAAAAACAGAAGAGACTAGTTTTGCCAAAAGTAGAAAACTAATTTGGAAATGATTGAAATTTGGGAAATCATTCCCCAAATCACGTTTTTACTATTCTAGAGATTGTTTGACGCCCTATAAATTGGAGTTTTTGGCTGGAATTTTGTGGAGACATTCCTAAGGATGTAAGGGAGTAAACGTCTTTGAAATTTCGAGATTTCATCAAGAAACGAGAGAGATATCGAGTTTGAAGCGGCATAGGGCCATTCCGCACAAAAACAACGATTGGAGGTAAAATACTCAACCAAAATTGATGTATAATATATGGTTGGTTTCGTTTTTCAATTATCTTTCTGTTGGTACAAGTCTCGTGGGCTATGGTGGCTTGTACGTCGAGCGGTTTAGGCTAGAAGCTGTTGTGGCGGCGGCTCAACGAGATTCGGGTACAAAAACTCAAAATACGAGTTTAATATTGAACCGTAGGGGCTGTAAATTTGGATACGATTTGGGATTAATATTGTATATAAGATTTTGTTGAAAAGAGATTTGAGACTCGTTTATTTACTTGGATTAATCGAAATAAATCGGGATATTTCGATTAAGTTGGTCAAGATTTGGACATCAATTTTAAAAGTTATTAATTAATTGGAGTTTCATATTTAAATTATAAGAAATAATTTAATAACTTATTTCGGGAGTTGTGACTAGATAATTGTGGGATCAGACATTTTTATAACGAGAATCGTATATAATTAAATGTTGGGTTTAATACGTCGTAATTTATTTCGGATGTGAAAAGAATTCAATTGGGGATGGGGTATATGGCGACGAGGTATGCTTGGGGTTGACCCGTTGACCATTCTTACCCTAAAGTTGACCTATTTGACTTTCGGGTTGACTTTTTGAGGAAATATCAATACTTTAATTATTGAAATATAATTACATGTTATAGGATATTACTCAGGGACGAGGTTTAGCCAAACAGAGCTATTTAGGTGAGTCTTCATTAAACTTTAACTGGGATGCATGCTTATGTACAAATTATTTTAGCATTACAATATTTTTTTTATGTACATGTTTATGGGTTTATTACATGTATATGAATTATTATTGTGGGTTGCATGCTATTTGTTTACATGTTTTCTTTTAAAAACATCAATTAGCAAGTTATAAAAGAATTTATATTTTTGTTGGGTATGGGAAGGGGTCAAAAGTCATAAGGGATGGCACATCCTAGGGAGGGGTAACCGGACAAGGGCTAGCCATGTAACCCGGGGAAGTGCCGATGACGGTAAGACCTTAACCCGACGGGAAATTAAGAGATCTCATTATTATTTCAAAAAGGTTTGAAACAAATGTGCATATTATTTTATTTGGGGCATTGTTTGTTTTATGCATGATGAGGTGTGTATGATTGTGCACAAAAAACCATGAACTCACCGAGCTTTATAAAGCTGACTATTAGTATGCATTTCAGGTGCAAGAGGTTCAAGGGTGGACAAGAGCGAGGTTCTCTCCTAGATATTTATATTATTGTTATATTTCGGATGTTTAGGTTTATGCTTAAACTCATTTTGTAATGTAACCCGATATTGGACGAGTTAGCATTGAGTTATTAATTTTAATTGAATTTGAAAGACTTCGCTGTAGTATGGATTTATTAGCCGCTATATTTTGAGGTTATTTATTGTTACTTAATGAGAATTACGTGACACAACTTATGGTGAAAATGAGGGTGTTACACTTTTATCGACGACTTAGCAACGGATACTTTTAGCGACAAATTAGCGAGGGACTTCTTTTAGCGACATATTAGCGATGGATTAACGAGGGACTTCTTTCAGCGAAGAATGAGCAAGAGAAATCTTTCAGCAACGGATACCGACAAATTCTTCTAGCAACGAAATAGTGAGTGACTTTTAATACGACGGATTAGCGAGGGACCAGAAACTTTTAGTGTTGGATTTTTCGTCGCTAAATTTTAATAATTCAAAAATAAATAATTTATAATTACATAATTCCTATATTTATATATACAAAACCTGACCATAAAATAACAGACCAAAACTATCAACAAATTAAAAGTAGTCATACAATTTAAAATATTCAATTCATAGAATTTAATTTTCAAATTCATATAATCTAATTACCGGGAGGTGGAGGTGGGGGAGGGGGAGAAAACGTATCATGATTGCCGTATAAACGCAACAAAATGCTCCGATAATACGATTTGTTCGACTAACTGGACAGCATGCCTGGCCTATTCTGCCTCCAAATCTGCCTTACTCTTCCGTTCGGCCTCCATCTCGTCCTGATGGCGTTCCTTCCGCAGTCGCGCCTCCTCCTCTACCCTTGTCAACTTCCCACTCAACTCCGCTATCTGTAAATATTCATTATTCGACAAAATTATTAATTTGTTTGCAATGAAAGTAAGGAAAAAATATATAACAATATAACTAGCATACCTCCGTTGTTGATCCAATATCGTTTGATCTCTCGGTGCTACTGCTACATCTACCAGCCATAATATAAGAGGGATCTTGGGAGGTTCCAAAACCAAAAAGACGGGCCTTCTTCAGAGGGAGGTGTTTCGGTACTAGACTATGACTCATCCCTACACGATTGAAATCTCTCCTATGGTTCACCAAAACAAAAATGGGTGAGATTATATATGTAGAAATTTCAATAGAATAACGACTGTAGATGAACATATACAATGCATGTTTTTAACAATTAAAGTATTCTAATTATCAATGATAGTCAGATTCTCAACCTATCTACTTAGTCTAACGTCTGCCCAACAATGACAACCCAAACTAATAACATTATTATGGTTATTACAATATATTACTTTAAATCTATCAAACGTATCTATAAATCAAAGTAATGGTTTTAGAAACTTACACGATAACTGAACTGATTTTCGGCCCATTCCTCGCAGATCAACGTCGGATAAGCCAAAGACCAGTTCCATCGCTAATATGTCCCTAATCAGCGAGGGATCTCCAAGGGAAATGGTTTTTTTGACCTATCCGTCGCTGATTTGTGATATTTTTTTGTTGCTAATAACCATCGTTGATATTCTGTTTTCTAGTGGTGTAAAGTTTGATCCAAAAGTCCTGATAGAAAAATAGATTTAATCAACTCATTGTCTGCTTAATAACATTTATGAAGCATTAATGTTAATTGAATGGTTGTGAGGGCCGGATTTATCAAACTTGCATGCTTCATTGCAAATATGATCATCTCTTGAGTAGATACTAATAGCATAACGTCTTAAAATATGACATGTTTTAATTTTTATTCAGTTTTTTTTTTCCTCAACAAACATGAGAAAATTTCAAGATTTTCGATTTGGTATAACAAACAAAATTTTAAACATTTCTTGTTTTTGTAACATATGGTGACATTAATATCAAGTTTATCATCCACTTCAACATAAACTCGTCCTTATGAAATCTTTCACAAATATATGGGATTCCCATCAACAAATATATATTACAAAAGAACATGTTATCGATTAAATGGATATCAAATAGAAAATTTTAAAAGTTTGTTATATTCATTGAGAAAAACAAATAACACTAAATAAAAATTAAAACAAATTTTGTAGTTGATATAGAAATATTTAATTTTATAATATATATATATATATATATATGTTCAATTTTTTGATGTACTTAGGGTTCATATACCAAGGCTAATAACCGAAAAGAACGTTCCCAATGGAGTCTCCAAAATGGATAATCAAAAATCAAAACCTTCAAAAAAAAAATTACATTCACAATACTAAGCGCTTATTAAGTAATAGTCACCACCCCACTTACATTATCTGGTAAGATTCTTGATATTTACAATACTTTTTATCGGATAAAATACTCAATCATTATTATATTCATCTGATAATATAACTAACCACTTAATGAAATACCAAAAAGATTCTCAATTACTATTCATTGTTGTATTATTTTTTAAACAAAGTGAATATATTTACACTTGGAAAACCTCGTAACAAAGAAACTAACGAATGTAAATCAACACACATAATGGAAAGGATTCTTAAACCCGAGGGTCTTAAGTGCAAACTTTTCAAAGTTTATGGCTTACAAAAGTCGAGTGAAGAAAAGTAGAAGGGGGCAATATGAAACTATTACCATTATATATGTTGAGGGTGAATTTTCAGAAGCATTACTTTGTACTTGGAAACCAAAAAGAAAATCTAGAATGGGAGCTTTGGATCATCTATCAAACATGTTCGATTGTTCAAGTGGAAGTAACAGAAAATACAACAAACGCAAACAACTGCAGGTTAATTCTTACTACTTATACTGTTTCGTTTTCGGATTTGGATCCAGTGATTCCGTGAAGTTTTATGATTATGAAATCATCTTGTAAAAGTCTGCTTTTATTTATTAATTTTGAGATGTCTTTTTTCTTTTTGCAATGATTTGGCTAAAAAAACGAGTAGAAAAAGGAACACAAAAGCGCAGACTTGGATGTTAAAATTAATCTTATATCATTTATCTAACATGTTCGATTGCTCAAGTTGTTTAATTTTATGAAATTATAAAGTTTTCTGAACTATGAAATGATTATAAAGAGGAGTTGAGGTGGTAATATATAGGAAGCATAATGTTATATATAATCATATTATAAATTAAATGATGTTGTTTCAAAAGTCAGAATTATTGAAGACACTTTAATGATGTGTTTGGGGTAGTACAGTGCTCCCAACGAACCTCTAGATATTTTCATATAAAGTAGCCCCTTCAACCATAAGAGAGAAAGAGAGTTGGGTTCATGTGAGACAAAATTGTTTTTGAGACACGATTTTTACACTTGAAACTTCACAACAAAATGTTGTGAAGGTAAAAAAAAGTCGAATCTTCACAGCAAAAACACTGTGAAAGTTACCTTCACAGTGTTTTGCTGTGAAGTTTCAAGTATAAAAATCGTGTCTCACGAAAACAGTCTTGTCTCACATGATCATGATCCCATATATATATATATATATATATATATATATAAAATGAAAAAGAAGAAACTATGAATTAAGAAACCAAAGATGTAGATATTTAAGGTTTTATATGTAGATAAATTCAACATCGTATTTAAGACATTTGGACACATCAAAGAATGATGGGCCTTGGCAATATGTATAACTATGTTTTGTCGCGTATATGGATTTGGATTTAAAACAGATGTCAAGATGTTATTTTTGTTTTTTTGAGTAAAGTTTAATCTTGATCGAGCGTTTGTTCATTTTCAAAGGATTTATCCCTTCGTTTAATAACAATTAAAATTTTCTATTAAATATTTTTTTAGATAGAGGTTTCATATTGGATGTCAATACAAGGTTTTTTTTGGTAAACGACTTTACTGTCACACACCTCAAATACTCTCATAGGGCTTTGAAGAACAGGTAGAAAAATCCTCAGTGACGTTGGACCAAATGTCGAAGCTTTATTGTTAGTGAGCTAATCCTCCGGGTTAAATTTTAAGGTTTGATTACTTAAAAATTAAAGATTGAACAGGGTTAGGAAAATATCTAATCAAATATATTGTATGAAAATGTGGTAAGTTTATTAAGAGCAACAACTCATCCAGTACTAGGTTTTGCAATCAATGATATATACCCATGATGTCTTGGGAAATTTCTAATGTTGGGTTTTTTTCTATAACGTGATAACATAGACGGTTGAGATTAAAGTGAAGATCGATTGCGAGGGATGTGAGAGGAAGGTGAGGAGATCAGTGGAAGGAATGAAAGGAGTGACATCAGTGACCATTGAACCAAAGCTACATAAGTTAATAGTTACAGGGTACGTGGAACCCCACAAGGTTGTGTCTCGTGTGGCTTATCGAACAGGCAAGAAGGTAGAGTTATGGCCCTATGTACCATACGATGTCGTGCAACATCCTTATGCTCAAGGTGTTTATGACAGGAAGGCTCCAGCCGGTTACGTGCGCTACAACCAAGACCCATCCATGAGCCACTTGACACGAGCCACCTCAACCGAGGTTCGGTACACCACGACTTTTAGCGATGAAAACACTGGTGCATGTGCCATCATGTGAGGACTACTGTGGCATATGTGGATACTAAGGCTTTTGCTACTAAGCGTATAATTTGCTTATTACTTTTTGTTCATTGTGGTTTTGGTATTAAAAATAGCTCACAAACTCTATATCTTGTTTTTGGAAATTTTGGTCAAATGCTTATTTAGATGTTGTGCAATTTGGGTGTGTGAACATATGATATGATTAGAGGTTATTTATGTTACTTATTTTTTTATATTCTACTTCTGGTATTTGATACATTTGGTTTAATTTGCATAAATTATCCTAAATACAGACAAAAGGTTTGCTTTTGTTTTTCTTTTTGAAAATTTGAATTAATTTATTTAAATAAGATCTAAAATCATTGTTACATTTATGTGATATATCTGCACTTTTTTAAGTTACTACAATATATATATATATATATATATATATATATAGTAAGATAAGAAACATATATCTAATAAATTGGATGATTTTGCATTTGATCGTTCATATCTATCTATCTATATATATATATATATATATGTGTGTGTGTGTGTGTGTGTGTGAGCGATCAAATACAAACCATCCAATTTGTACAAACCACCTTCATCCGTCGATTTTATTGTTTAATCTTATGAAATTGTTTAATCTTGTGAAATTGTTTCATTTAATATTTTTTTTTTTGATGAAGTTGTTTCATATATGGTTATGAAATTGTTTCATATAATACTTAATGAAATTTTAATGAAACTGTTTCATGTATTTCTCTAGAATTAAAATAATGAAGATAATAATATCTTAACCACATTATTTGTACAAACCGTACAAACCTCATTCAACCAATCATAATTTTTTATTTTGTTCATTTTTTTGTAATTATGAGAGGTTGATTAATCATTTTTATTGTGGAGGGTGTTAATCATTGATATTATCATCTTCATTATTTTAATTTTATAAAAATACATGAAATAGTTTCATTAAAATTTCATTACGTATTATATGAAACAATTTTATAACCACATATGAAACAATTTCATCAAAAAAAGTATTATATGAAACAATTTCACAAGATTAAACAATTTCATGAAAAAATTTCATAAGATTAAACAATGAAATTGACGGATGAGTGTAGTTTGCACAGTTTGTACAAATTGGGTGGTTTGCATTTGATCGCTCATCTCTCTCTCTCTCTCTCTCTATATATATATATATATATATATGTATATATAATTCTGGTTTCCATGAGCAGAGTTCTTTATGTGGATGCGTTCGTTCGTCTTTTAGTTCGTATAAGTTGAACACTTTTAACTAATTTAAGGTTTGTAATTTGTATGTATTCATTGTTTCTACTAAAACTCATTTATACCAAGATAACGTATATGTATACACAATGACTTATCCAATCCAACGCAATAACTTTCAATCAATTACTTCAAAATTAGGTAAAAGAACACACATTATCTCCCAAGGTATTTTCTAGAATTTTTTTGGTTAGAGAAATCTTTTAGGGAGAAATGAATAATTATTTTCTAGATAAATCCTCTGGAAGATGGGTGGTAGTATCGTTACTCGAATTAGATACCACTTTAACACACATTAAAGATACGCTCTTGAGAGCATATTTGGGTAGTTAGAGCAAGACTTTGTTCATCCAACAGTGAGGTTTGATCGATATTTATAAGTGAAGTAACATTTTTTATACTCTTTGTTTAGTTTTATGTGGACATACATGATCATACTGATATTGAAACCACGTTAATTTGATGTTATCTTATTTTGTTTATGATTACATTTCGTTTTCAGATGTTTTTTTTTTCCGTTTTAAACAGTAGATAACATGTACTTTGTTTCGCATTGTTTGTTAGGTTTATGACTGAGCTTGTGAGATTAAGCCAAATTAAACAATTAAGCTAATTATTAAGTTGATTAAACCAAAATTAAGCAAGAAAAACCCTAACAAAATACAAATTTGAAAAGGTACATGCTGACAACCATCCTTTGTCTTTTTCAAGACAAAAAATATCTTCTCCTTTGAGTTGAAAGATGGGGTGTGTGTGACTTATATGTTAAGGGGACCACACCCTTTGGTGGGATTAAGGAATTTTTTGCCAAATTTGTGTGGATCAAAGCAAAACATGTCTTCATCCCAAGATTGCAACTCACCAACTACTGTTTGCAGTTGTGGATTCAAATTATTTTTTATAATTTATGTTCAGATTAATTGGCTTATTACTACTTTTTATCTAGAAAGATTACAGATTCGACTTTTCTCTCTGCTGCTTTTCTTTATGGAAAATATTTGCAAAAGAGACATTAGTCCAATGATTTTAAACAATTTCAGCCATTTTCGATTTTTGTTATAAGATTGATTTTAGAACATTTCAAGGTACGTGTATCTTTTTAAGGTCCATAAATCGTTTTCTATTTAATGAGACAATTGAATGATAGTCAGATCCACCCTTTTTAATGTTGGGTTGTGATATCTTGTAAAGATTTGATTAAAAAAATATAAATGTGAAAGGATGAAAATATATTTGAGCTCTACATCTTATTTGTGGTCTCAATTTGTTTCATATGTTCATCACATGACAAACATCATTACGTTTTAACGTTTATGATACTATATACCTTTTTAATTTTCAATCAAAATATAGTCCTACGGAAATTTGTTTGGACGCATACGGTAATCATTTTTAACTCATATATGAGAATAACTATGTCGGCATTTCACATAATGATTTCAACAAATTTTTATTGGTGGATTTTAAGAGAGAGAGTATTTGGGATATTTTCATTTTAAGTCATTACTCAACTCACTCGAAACTATTCATGTAGCTACCAACTAACACTATAGACCTAACCATGGTTTGGTTAACAACTAACAAACTATAATTACCAAACTAACAATACTCAACAAGAGTAAGGCTCTGTTTGTTTTTACCTAAAGAACACTTAATACCCTCTTATGTCTGAATCGGTCAGACCTTAGGGTATTAAGTGTGTTTGTTTTTTTTTTTCAATTAAAAGCTTAAAAGCTCTGATTATGTCTGAATTATTTAGAGGTAACATTTTCACTTAAAATCTCTTAATTGCTTTTAGAGCTTCCATTGCTTGCAAAGAAAGCCTAGATTTCAATGATTCAGATTTCAGATTTCAGATTTCAGACATAAAAACAAATAGTCTGACTGATTCAGATTTCAGACTTCAGCACCACCTCTTAAAATTCAGAAGTGAATTCAGACTTCAGACTTAAGCACCTCTTAAAAAAACAAACGTCACCTAAGACTTATCTAATATAGATAAGACGATTTTGCTTTTTCGTCTATTAGATTCTAATACTCCCCCTCAGGATCCACTCTAAGAATAGATATTCTTGAGTGTCATCTTGGACAACAAAGGTTGAAGCTTAGATGATGGAAGTGATAAGATCAACTTACAATCACCATCATCAATACAAAATCACCATCATCAACGGTGAATCACAATCCTCAATTCTTAGTGATTCTTGTATCTTTTTGTATGATTGTAATACTATCCTAGAATAGGTTATTCTCTTCTAAAATTAGTATCAAGAAATGTATATAAATACTTCATCTTTTGTTAATAACTAGTTGTGTACCTGCACAATGTGGCGGGAGCCATGAATTTTAACGATTTTGAAGTTCCACTGGTTTTATAAGATAAGATTTAACGATGATATAGGTTACACTTGGTCTTTACATATTAATACAATTTAAATAAATAAAAGTTATGGTTCCAATTACAGACTATATATGAAAAAAATTGTATGACAGTTTAAAATCCAATATATTTAAAATCCAACATATTTAAACGACTCCACAAATGTGTTCGATTTACACCAAGAGTAAAGAACCWAGAAACTTGAGTTTTAAGATAAACACTCAAAACCAATAACGAAAACTACAAATTTGACAAATCATAAGCCATGAAAAGACCAAAAAAGATGGGTTTTAGAATGAAATTTCAACTGCTTACCTTCTTTCTTGTCCAGAAACTCAGATTATGGTTGAATTAGTACATGTATATATATATTTCATAAAAACCCAAGAACATATTAATTCAGAACATATTATACAGTGCAATTTGGACAGCCTAACCCTAAAATGTATAACATATATATAAATAAATAACTATAAAAGTATAAATCGTAAACATTAAAAATATTTTTCACAGTATATAATATATAATAATATAATTAAGTCAAAAACTATTCAATATTGGACTCATTTCGAAGGTATTAACGAGACGATTATAATGGTATAACTTGTTAAAATAAAAATGTATTTTTTAAACATGTTTTAATTGATATACGATTATGTATGTTAATTTGATAAATGTTTAAAATGAAACATTTAAAAGTAAAGGACATAAAGTAATTAATCAACTAATTATAGGGATATAAAATGTAAATTTAAAATTATAATTTTAAAAAAAATCCGTTGAATGTTGAATGTGAGGGGGTGAGTGTATGTGAGGAGAGGAAGGGGTGAAAAAGTGAAAAGAGTATATTGGTCATTTAGTATTTTAAGACTTTAAGACTTTTGCTAAATTTGTTTAATAAGATAGTATAAATAAGAACTTCCTCCATAAATCCTCTATATGGAATCAAAGCTTTAATTCTTAGACCTGTATTTCTTTTTCCTTCCTCTTCCAACCCATGTTTTTTCCCTTGCATTCCAAATGGCAAACTAAAGCAACTCCTCTCTCATTCCCCAATTCTCTTGAACCCACTAAACCTTTCACATCTATCAACATCACCGACTGCATTAAACTTACACCAACAAATTACATCTCTTGGAAAATACAAATTGAGGCTATTTTCATCGGCCATGATCTCCAAACTTTCATTGATGGCTCAAAGTCTTCCCCACTAAAAACTATTCTTGTCAACAACGTTGAAACTCCTAACCCAGCGTACCAAACATGGGTTCGAAAAGATAAACTACTCTTCGGTGCCCTCAGCAGTACACTCTCTCATTCTCTTGTTACTCTTGTCTCACAAGCCACTACCACTGAAGATATGTGGTACATCATTGCCCAAACCTATGCAAAACCTAGCCGTGGCCACATAAAATAACTCAAAGACCAACTTCACAAATAACCAAAGGAAACCACTCTATAACTGACTACATACAGTCCCTCAAGGCATGTCCGGATCATCTCGCCGCCCTTGGCAAGCCTATTGACCATGAGGGCCTCATTGATCGTGTCCTTGCTGGTCTTGATCCATCCTACAACTTTGTCATCAATGCCGTCAATGGAAGGGAAAGTACCATATCTTTTGAAGAACTTCATGAGAAACTAATCAACAAATAACTCTCTCTTCAAAAAACCTCATCAACTATTGACCTCCTTACCGGTGCATTTGCTACTTACACCTGCTGCCAAAGCTGCCAAAATCGCCCTCCTTGGTCTGCTGCTCCTGGTATTCTGCCCACACATACTAAAGTTCCCACATAATCCCGACAACCTCAACCATTCTTGGGAAAATGCCAGTGGTGTCGTGACAAAGGACATGTTGTCATTCAATGTCTTGTTTTTACCAAACAATTCCCCAACATCAACCCTCCTCCACCACTCTATCATCCATGCCCTCAAGCTCATGCAGTTACTACGCAACAACCTACCACGTCTTCATGGCTTCTTGACAATGGCACATCTCACCACATCACTCATGATCTATAGAACCTTTCTCTCCACACCCTTACGATGGAACATAGGAGTTAATAATTGGTGATGGGGCATGTTTAAAAATATCTAATAAGAGTTCTCTTCCCTTCCTACTTCATCCAATCGATTCTCTCTATGTAGTGTTCTATATGTTCATTCAATCTCTCAAAAAATCATCTATATCTCTAAATTATGTATGGATAATAAGGTGTCTATTGAATTCTTACCACATTCCTTTTGTGTGAAGGATCTCAAAACTCGGGCCTCTCTTCTCCAGGGTCCAATTAGAGCGGGTGTGTAAGGATTACAACCAACCATTCCTTCCGTTTTCGCAAGCATAAAGCATCTCCACAAGATTGGCACCACCACCTCGGCCACCCATCTATTAAAGTTCTTAAATTTCTAAGTTCTACTTGTAATCTTTGTATTCCTAGTCTTGAAAATTTAGTTGTAATTCATGCGCTTGCAATGAAAGTCACAAACTACCATTTTCCACCTCTTCTATATCCTCAAACGCACCTCTAGAATGTGTATTTTCGGACCTCTGGACCTCTCCCATCCTATCTAGTGATGGCTACAAATACTACCTGATATTTGTAGATCATTATTCAAAATACATATGGTTTTACCCTCTATAACAAAAATCAGACACACAATACATTTTTCTCTGATATAAATCATTGGTCAAAAAATACTTTCAACATCCCTTTGTATCCCTTTTACTCCGAGAATGGTAGTGAATATGAGTCCCTCAAAATTCCTATCCATTAATAGCATAACACGCTTCCCCACACCACACCACCTCATACCCCGAAACATAACGGCTACTCTGAACGCCGACATCAACATATTGTTGAAACTATACTCTCATTACTTACTCATGCCTTTATGCTCTTACTTATTGGTCTTATGCTTCCACGACCACAATCAACTTAATAAATTGTCTTCCCATTCCAACCCTACCAAATTCTTCACCATACTTAACTATTTGCCAAACCTCCCAACTACTTAAAACTAAGAAGTTTTGGTTGTCTTTGTTATCCATGGTTACACCCATACAACAAACACAAACTAGAACCACAATCTCGACCACATATATATATATATATAGAGAGAGAGAGAGAGAGAGAGAGGAGCGATCAAATGAAAACCAATCTAATTTGTAAAAACCGTAAAAACAACTCTCATTCGTCGATTTCATTGTTTAATCTTATGAAAAAAATTTCATGAAATTGTTTAATCTTGTGAAATTGTTTCATATAATACTTTTTTTGATAAATTTGTTTCATATATGGTTATGAAATTGTTTCATATACTACTTAATGAAACTGTTTCATGTATTTCTCTAAAATTAATGAAACTGTTTCATGTATTTCTCTAAAATTAAAATAATGAAGATGATAATATCCATGATTAACATCATCCACAATAAAAATAATTAATCAACCTCTCATAATTACAAAAAAATGAACAAAATAAAAAATTATGATTAGTTGAATGAAGTTTGTACGGTTTGTACAAATTAGGTGGTTTTTATTTGAACGCTCCCCTATATATATATATATATATATATATATATATATATATTTGTTGGATACTCCCCAAGTCAAAGTGCTTATTATTGTCTAAATCCTCAATCTAGAAAAACCTTCACCTCTCACCATGTCCACTTTGTGGAAAATGAATTTCCCTTCTCAAAACTAAATTCTGAAAACACATCATCTCCCTCCCTTGATGAATGGTGTCCTCTCACCATCTCTATTCTAAGCAATCCTATGTCAACTACACCCAATGCTAATACTCCTCATCTTAATACCACTCCTTACCCTCTACCTACCCATGCCAATACGACTCCCAACCCAATATCTCCATCTCCTAACTCTTCTCCCTCCCTTCCACAATCATAATTAGCTTCCCAGCACCTCGAAGAACTATCAGCACTCGTTCACTTAACAACATAAGAAAACCCATAAACAAAATGAACCTTCATGCTCAAGTTCATGACACCATCATCGAACCAAAAACCATTTCCCAAGAACTTCAAATTCCTATTTGGTGCCAAGCAATGGATGTCGAGTTTGATGTTCTCCTTAATAACAAGACATGGGACTTGGTATCACCAACATGCTCACAAAATGTTATTGGGTGTAAATGGATCTTTAGAACCAAATACAAACCCGATGGAACTATTGAATGCCACAAAGACCGCCTAGTAGCCAAAGGTTTTCACCAACGAAGTCGTTTGGACTATACTGAAATCTTTAGTCCGGTTGTTTACCCGGCTACTGTTCGTCTCATTTTATGTCTTGTAGTAAGTCAAGCATGGTCTCTTCGACAATTAGACATCAACGATGCTTTCTTCAAGGCACTCTCACCAATGTTTACATGACCCAACCGCCTGGATACCTTGATGCCTAACATCCAAACTATGTATGTAAATTACACAAAGCCCTATGTGGTCTTAAACAAGCACCACAAACATAGTACAGAGAACTACGTTATTTCCTTCTTACCTCCGATTTTAAAAATTATGTGGCCGACTTCTCCCTATTCATTCCTCGCACCAAAACCACCACTACTTACCTTCTTGTCAATGGAGATGATATCATCATCACAAGCAACCCCAATACCTTCATGTCTATGTAGATGATATCATCATCACCACAATCCAATATTTGAGAAAAATTTGAACTCGTTTTGAAAAAAACGAAGGCTAAAATTTATATTTAAACAACCCAAAATATTTAAATTTCAATTACATCTTCTCCTTATATACTCATAAAATTGTGAACTTTTTTCTTTCTTTCTATCAATGTAGAATAGTGAACTTAGCACCACAATCCAAGAATTGGTAAATTCTCAAACCTTATTATGCCACATCATTTACCTTTGGTTGTTCCTTTAATATTTTTGATCAATTGAGAACTTATTGAACTCATTTTGAAATAACGGAGGTTAAAATTCATATTTAACCAACCCAAAGTCCACAGAGAACTTGTAATTATATTTCGATTTAGCAACATGTCATCTCTGATCAACAACAAGCGAGGGTGCAACAGTGGTGGTTGGACGAGTAAAGGGTCGGGGGGATGTGAGGAGCACCAACAATGATATGTTTAGTGAGGGAAAGGAGCAGTAAGGCGTCAATAACATTAGGGGTTAGGGGTTGTATAATTGATCAGAGTTTAAATAAAAAAGACATTCTAAATGGCCAAAAATTATGTCGCCAACTTATTATATAACAATAAACAAGTAACAAAAGACACGGTAAATGGCTAAAAATTAGGTCGTCAGTTTAATATTCTAATAATAAACGAATAGCAAAATATGACAAATTGAACAAACACTTCATGCTTTCAACCAATTAAGTCACAAATAAACGTCCCTTCGTTTTTGGTTTGTCATGTCTCACAAAGATAACTTGTATTCTGAAGGCGGATAAGTTTAAAAAAACCCAACCAACTTTTTTCATTTTGAATGGTTTAGTTCCTAAATTTTTTTTAATGAAAAACCATTAAACTTGCTCATTTTGAATGATTAAGTTCCTAAACTATATTTTGAATGAAAAAACAATTAAACTTTTTCATCTTGAATGTTAAGTCCCTAAACAGTTTTTTTAACTAAATAAACCATCGAATTTCCAAAAATTGATCAACTGTATCCTTTTAACCCAAAAGTTACATGTAACCGACTAACAATATTTTAAAGTTAAAAAAAAACATAAATCAATCCTACCGTTTTCAAAACATACACCATTCAAAATCTTCGCACACAACAACATCACTCCCCCTCGCCACTCCTTGACGCCCCATCATTATATGTTTTTTCTACCGTCCACTACCGTTGTTAGCCCTTGCCATCAATATTCATCCTTTTGATCTGTCTGTTCTGTTTCAATTCCCCCTCTTTACAACAATTTAATGGACCATATATCGAAATATAAAAAAAGTGGAGAATCAACAAAACAAAAAACAATAAAAAAGAGTGAGATCGATGGTAGGAGCTAACAACGATGATGAACGATAATAGAGAGCAAACGACGATGAGGAGACAGGGGTTTGAATGACGTAGGGTTAGGAATGGTAAGATTGATTTAAGGTTTTTTTTACTCTAAAACCCTTATAGCCGTTTTCAAATAGCTTTTTGGGTTAAAAAATTTAGGTAACAAATTTTAAAAAAGTTCGATGATTTACTTATTTAAAAAGAAAAATTCATAACCTTAATCATTTAAAATGAGAAAATTTAATATTTTTTTTGTTTAAAAAAAGTTTTAAAAACTAAACTATTCAAAATAAGAAAATGTGATTGTTTTTTAATTCAAAATAAGAAATTTGGTTGAGGTTTTCTGAGATTGAGTATAAGGTGCTGTTTGTTTTTCAAAAAAAAGCACTTAATTGCCTCTTATGTCTGAATCGGTCAGACATTGAGGGATTAAGTGCGTTTGTTTTTTTTTTTAAATTAAGTGCTTAAAACATCTGATTTCATCTGAATTATTTAGAGGTAAAATGCAGTCTGAAAACCTCTTAATCGCGTCGCCTCAAGCTCTCGCCTACCCTCCGCCATGTTCCTCTCCCTCTCCTCCCCGCTCCCCTCCTCCACCACCTCCATTTCTCTCCCTAAACCCCACCTCCACCCGCCACCACTCCGGCACCACCTCCCACCCTTTCTCCACTCTGGTGTCGGTATCGTCGATCGATCACCGTCTCCGGTTCCTAAAGCATCGGATGCACTGCCTCCTCCTTCATCTCCCTCCTAGGGTTTTTCGGCATCGATTTCGTTCAATCCTTCGGAATCGAAGCTTGGGGACTGCCTTGGGGCTGCTTCGATTCGACGGCAGGCGTTGGAGAGGACGACGGGGAGGTCGTTGTTAGGGTTGCCATTGGAAGGATTCGATTACGAGTCAATTTTAGGGCAGTGTTGCGAGATGCCTAATGTTTTTCCATCTCCATCTTCAGAAATCCAAACCATTTATGGGTATTTAAACCAACCAAGCGTAAACAAGGGCTTTCAGTTCCTTAGCAGCTAGGGTTCTTCAATCTTCCYTTTTCCTTYATTGGAAATGGAAAAACATTAGGCATTGGAAACGATCATAATCAAGTTCATGATGTTAACAGTGATTCCACTTCTGATTTCCATTGTGAGCTTGGATCGTTTGAACACCAATTTCGTTTAAATGATTGGATATTTCAGTTAAATTTAATTGAAATGAATTGATTCAGATTTCAGACGTAAAAACAAACAGTCTGACTGATTCAGATTTCAGACTTCAGCACCACCTCTTAAAATTCAAAAGTGAATTCAGACTTCAGACTTCAGCACCTCTTAAAAAACAAACGCCACCTAAATGTTAACAAAAACCAAACAATAAAATTGGAAAAGAAGATATGGGCCGGTCCAGCCCATAAAGAGTAGCTAATGGGCCTTTAAAGTTTAGCCCATTTCACTTTGCATATAATGCTTGCGGTTGCGGGTTGCGGCTCCTCCAGATCTACGCGGGAAACTCAATTTAGCGAATGAGGACGGAGGAAGATAGCGGCGGCGATGACTACCAACTGGAGGAGGAATTCGGTGTATGGAAGAAGAATACTCCATTTTTGTACGATCTCATCATCTCTCACTCCCTTGATTGGCCGTCTCTCACCGTCCAGTGGCTCCCATCACTGCCCTCTTCGTATCAAGACGCCTCTTTTGCTGTTCACAAATTGATTCTAGGTACTCATACCTCCGATGAGAATCCGAACTTCCTCCTCGTCGCAGAAGTCCACTTGCCGGTTAATCCTTCATCTTCTATGAATACAAATATCCAAGACCCCCATATCCCTAAGGTCAGTCTCTGAATTGCTTTTATGCCATTTTTACACGAATCGGCACTGTCATGCGACCTGTTGCTTTTATAGTTCTAAACAAATTTTCGTTCCTTGAGCTGTGAAATAAGTAAATTATTAGTCTGTAGACACATAAATTTGAGAATAAAAACCAATCATTGAAATATTTTGAGAATCGAGAGATTTGTATTTTTATAGACTCAGAAAGACTCTTTTGGCGAAATTACTCTTCTTACTTTTGTGTCTATGCGTGTAAGTACAGTAGGAAATGCTAAATATCACATAGAAATTGGTTGTTGTTACAGGTCGGATAGTTAGCAAATTATGATTTGTTAGAGTGTTCATCCAAGGATGGAGCACCAGTTTTGGTCGGGTAGAAGGCTAACTTACTAACTTGATCTTATATGTTGAACTTGTAAAAACTTCAGCAAAGAATGAAGATGGAAATTAGAAGACCTGGGAATTTAAGTAATGATTATAAATTTCCTTGTTTTTGCTGCTTCTACAGTTCGACATTGTACACACTTTCGTATTTGGATGATGATTGCATTGTTCTTTGTTTTGCTGGTTGCTTGGCTTGTTTTCTGTTCATAGGTACCATGTGATTTTGAATGATGTTTGATATGCCATTATTTTGTCATTACTTGTAGGTAGAGATAATCCAGAAAATACATGTTGATGGGGAGGTGAACCGGGCACGATGTATGCCACAGAATCCGTCTATTATTGCTGCAAAGACTAGTTCTTCTGAAGTGTATCTATTCGACTCCATGAAGCAGCTCTCAAATCATGAAGGAGATTACTGTGAACCTGACATGAGATTGAGGGGTCATGAGAAAGAAGGTTATGGGCTGTCATGGAGCCCTTTTAGAGAAGGGTATCTCTTGAGTGGATCTAATGATTGCAAAATATGCTTGTGGGATGTGTCTGCAATGCCTGTGGATAAAGTTCTTGATGCAAAATACATTTATGAGGTATTTTTAGTATCTTCCTTTACTTATAATAGATATATGGTTTATTACTGTGTTATCTTTCAGCTAAAGAAGTAATTATAAATGTCGGTGCAGGATCATGGGAGTGTGGTTGGAGATGTATCATGGCATCTGAAGAATGATAGTTTATTTGGATCAGTTGGGGATGATTGCAAACTAATGATTTGGGACTTGCGCACAAATAAACATGAACAATCTGTTGTAGTTCATGAGAAAGAGGTTATGTTTTTTTTTAATTGTTGTCTAATAGTCTTTTTCTAGTTCCACTTTGTGTTGGTAAATTATAACCATTTTGCAAATGAACTGTATATATGGCCTGAATCTGTGACTTTCTTATCACAAAGAGTAATCTTACAGAAGAAAGAACAAGCGGGATCTAGATACAGCATCTTCATATTCGGTTACTAATATTGTCTCTTTTCTTGTGTTCCAGGTGAATTATTTATCTTTCAATCCACACAACGAGTGGGTTTTGGCTACAGCATCTTCAGATACCACAGTTGGTCTATTTGACATGAGAAAATTAACATCACCTCTGCATGTTTTGAGTAGTCACACGTATGCATCTTAATCTTAATTCATTTTGGCTTTCTTGGTTACATTTAAAGAAAAAAGAAATGAGAAGAAGATAAGTCAACTGTGGTTTTGACAGGGAGGAGGTGTTTCAAGTAGAGTGGAACCCAAAGCATGAAACTGTGATAGCGTCGTCTGGAGATGACAGAAGGTTGATGGTTTGGGACCTAAACAGGTATTAAAAGAAGTGAATTAGATTATTTTGGATGATAACAATTTAGCATCTAAATATGGTTGGTGTTTATATCTGACACAGGATCGGAGATGAGCAACTGGAAGGAGAAACTGAAGATGGACCTCCAGAACTGTTGTTCTCTCATGGTGGTCATAAAGCAAAGATATCAGACTTTTCATGGAACGAGAACGAACCATGGGTGATATCTAGTGTGGCTGAAGACAATGCTCTGCAAGTATGGCAAATGGCTGAAACTATCTATAATGAAGACGATGACATTTAAACAGCTGAAAATGCTTCTCCGTTAGGAACCATGTATGAGGCTATTAATGTTGTATCATAATCAAACATGTGTTCGGTTTCTATGCTTCTGCTTGCATATGCATGTGTTTTTTTGGATGATTGACTTGCAGCAACTACTACTTATAGAGATAAAGCTGCCTTCAAAGGCCCGTGCGGTCCAACAAGCAGAAAAGTCCGGTCCTTTTGCTCGTAACCGGCCTTTTCTGTTTGAGTTATGATACATATCTGCATGGAACACATGAGGTTCAAAAAGACTCGTCCGCTAAACAACCAAACTAATAAGTATATCCCATCTGGATGTGATAGAACGAATCTACCATAAACATCCTTGGATTGTGAAAGAAAAGGATTCCAATCGTAAACGTTTTCTTTATTGGAAGAAGATGGGTGGCTATCAAAATCAAAGCATCGACTACATTGTCATTGTGATGCCATTCTCAAATCAAATCACTAGAAAATTCATCCTCAAGTTTACATCCCAGTATTGATATATTATTGGGTTGTATGTATCCTCTCCCTTGAACTGTACATCATCACTATTTACAGAAACTTGAAGGAAAAAGAGATGGAAAGCTAATCTAAGCTTGAAGTTCGACTCCACCTTCCCCTCAAGTATCCTTCTAAGGAAAGTCGAGCATGTTGGTTTATATCCACACTACCAAACGATGTCAGCTTCTCCTCAACATCAAGAAACGCCAGACTCATATGAGACTCTGCGTTCGATTCTGGATAAACTTCATCGTCGTCGTCATCATCATCCTCATCCTCCTCCTTATTATCATCCAAACCATTTTCAGTTGCCAAATCATGCTCCCCTCGTAAGATTCTTAAAACCTGAAGACACATTGTCGGTTCGGTCGGTCAGTCATGAAATTTCTAGAAGCTGTGAAAACCAGATGTTCTAGAATTACCAACCTGGGCCATGGTAGGACGTTTTCTAGCTGAACGTGTCAAACAAAGCATTGCTGCCAGACCCATTCTAACTATTTCATCTTTGTCAACTTCTTTGTCCAAATCCACATCCATTATGCTCGCTAGATCACCCTTTTCTAGCTTCGGTTTTGCCTATATATACAACTCCATATCATTAAAAACAAAATCTTGATTTACAAGATTGATTTCAAGAAAGATTCATTCTTACCCACATCACCAAACTATCTTCGCCTTTAATGGGATCTGTACTGATTGGTCTTTTTCTTGTCAAGAGTTCCAGGAGAACCACGCCGAAAGAGTAGACATCAATTTTTTCACTAACTTTCCCGTACATAAAGTACTCCGGAGCAAGATAGCCAAATGTTCCAACTACATCGCTGTGACTCAGGAACGGCAAAGTTGAGGGTCCCCATATTGCAAGCCCAAAATCCGATAGCTGCAAACAAGATTTCAAGAAACGAAATTACGGGTCGGATTCCAGAAAGCATTACTAGGTCGTGTGGTAAAACCTAGGCACAAACCTGTGGTTCGAATTCGTCCGACAGAAGAATGTTGGATGACTTGATATCACGATGAATTACTGGCCTAGGACATTCCTTATGCAAATAGTTTAAAGCTTCAGCAACTCCGGTAGCTACATTCAATCTTACTTCCCATGACAAAACTGATTTATCCTTCGTTAAACCTGAATACAGAAAATAAACAGCAAAAAACTACAAGTTTTAGATTCAATTTATGAAGAACAGTAGTGTTTCTCTTTTTCAAGGAGACTTGCCATGAATATTGTCTTCTAGATTTCCTCTAGGCACTAGATCGTAAACAGAAATCAAGTTATCGTCCTCCACGCATATCCCTAAAAGAGGTGTGATGTTCTTGTGATCTAGTGAAGTCATAATGTCGATTTCTAGGATGTAATCTTTCCATGCTTCTCTTGATGACTTCCTGATCTTGACGGCCACCATTTTTCCATCAGGAAGTACCCCTTTATATACACGATGACAACCACCTTTGCCAATCAGATTCTCTGCCAAGAAGATGAGGTTTTAGAAAATATCAAAATCATTCCGAGATCAGTTTTTTTGGTTTCTTGGAATATGCACTCAGAATCAAGAAACTCAGTAGCAATACGTAACAAAAAAGGTTCAACTTTTAGAAGATGCAACAAAAAAAAAACCCGACTTCAGAATGTGTAAATACCTGTTGCAAAGTGAGAAGTTGAGGCTCTCAGTAGATCAAACCCAATCCATTGGCAGCGAGACGGGTTAGTTTTGAGTAAAAGATTCAATATTTCAGGCAACTCGTGGCTCTTAGGTGTGTTACTCTCATTGCTTGTGTTTGTGAATATGCTGTATTCAGATCTATAGTCGGATCCCGAGCTCTTTGGGCTAATTTCGCTACTAGATGAAGGGGTTGTAGGAGTTCCGGGTGAGGACCTGTTTGGCAGGTTCATTACCCACTTGACTACCGACATTTTTCTAGCTTCCATTGCTGATGGGGTTAACGCACTATTTGCTCGGAGTAGAGGCCAGCCTGGTCTTTGATGTGCAAAGTCCTCCAATACCACAGAAACTGAGCTCAGTGCCTTCTTTCGCATTTCAAAAGGGCTTAAATCTTCGTCTTTGAAACTTTGAACCCCTTCAGAACTGTGTCTCCCCATATCGGATGCCTCAGACTCACAAAACTCCGAGCGGGTGTCTTTCAAATGTGAGTTCCCAATTAAGTAGAAACTTGGCCTTGGATCTCTCATTGAACCTTTTAAAGGAAACTAGATATTGAGATCTGGTATTTAATGCCACATATAATCTAGAGATGCCATAAAATGGATAAAATAATACCAACGTAACATATGAATGGTAACATGGGGATGGCCATAGATTTGGGTCACAAGTGAAAAGAAACATGATGTACACAAAGACTTCCGTCTTTTCAGTAATTGAGCCCTACATCAGATGAGCAAACCCCATCAACGCAACTGGGTACTCGGGATTTCTCTATCCTTGTTTACCAATCTACATCAGAGTCCTTAAAAGATCACATTTTCACATGATATTTGCTTTAGGGTTAAGCACATGAGTTTTTATTCTCTACTGGTTATCATCATTCATTGAAAACTTTTGTGTGTAATTATTGTGTCTTTTTCTTGCACACCATCCCCAACCCCACAAAAGTTGCAACATTAGAATCATCAGATTGTAACATGAACCAAACCACATGCCTAACATGATTGCATTTAATTCTTAAGTGATGTACCTGAAAGTTGGCCATTAGAAAACCTCTTGAAAACGACTTTCCCATTGTGGAGAGCCAACACTTCAGTAGCTAAAGGTAGTTTCTTCGCACAGTATTTAGCAATCGAGAGCCAACCCCTGTACAAAAGTTAAACTCAAATCTGGATCTTTTTCTTTGAATTTCAAATGGAAAGACTTGTTATCTTGAAACAGAATTAGTGTTTTGTTTAAAAGGTTGGAAAAGGTGGTCAAAGATCCACATACCCAAAAGCCTTGATCTTGCTAACCCCAACAATGACAGCTGCTGCAGAATAAAACTTGGCTTCTCTAACCAAAACTTTCCTTACTGAATTCCCTCTCAAAACCTGCCCTGTGATGTCCACCTGAAACCCACCCCATGTTCAAGAATTCAATCTTTTTTCCATCCCCAATTCAATTAAAACCGAACCAATGCACCAAACCCTCTGGGTTTAAAAACTTCAATCTTTTGTATCTTTATGACCTTTGAAGGTGATATGAACAAGACCATCTTGGTGCACCAATTTGACACACATCACGTGGTCAGAAATGAGTGATCTTTAATGGTTGAAAGAAATCTTGGAAAACAATACCTGTTTGTGATCACAAAGGCCTTCATAATCAGCCAAATAATCATCCAACAAAGTCTTGTACTTTGATACAGAATCTGAAAAACATTGGAATTGAATATTCTAAAGTTGATTAGACGTAATTTTATAAACATTCGATACGTACCCATTAACAAGAATCGCCATCAATTTCAAGAAAAGGAAACCCAGACCTGAATTTCGACAAACGTTAATGGCGATTACACGATCCCCTGCATCTGCAACTTTGACGATAGCCCAATCAAGAAGCTCTCTTCCGCATTCATCAAATCGAATTCCCACCAAAACATTCTTCGTTTCAACACCTTGATGATTATGATTGTGATCCACAGCCTCAAGTGTCATTGTGTTTCTTTTTCTTCTTTTGTTTAATTTCCTGTTTTTTTTTTCTCAATCAAAACTCTGCAAATTCTTCAACATTTTCTAATTCTGTCACTAAATTTGCAGAGCCGCTGGCAAAACAGCCACTAAAAACAACCAGAAGAACAAATACAGCCTCCCTATAGAATAGAAGCTTTTATCTGCAAATTGGAATTAAAAGAAAAAGGGATTATAAAGATCACAAAATCCGTGGGATTTTGCTAAATTACAAAAAGTAATAAAATATTGTCAAAGAAACCCCACCTGTAAAAATTCAAAAATCAAAGAAAAAACCTACCCACAAAAGGAGAAATCAAATAAAGAATGTGGAATGGGAAAACAACAAAAAGAGCAGACAAGAAAACGCACCCAAAATCATGAACGATTTGTGATGCAACTCCATCTTTAATCGAAATTTGATGAAGTTGCCCCCAAAACCAGTCGAACCCACCTACTCCAACTATCAAAAATATTTATTAAAAAACGAAATCTCGATTAGGTTTGTTTATTATAAATTTGATCCAAAAAATTGGTCAAATCAAATGGGTTTTCTGATTAAAAAACAGAGCGCTCGAAAAGGAGAGGTGTCTCAGAATTGAAGAAAGCGTCGGCGGACGTGAAAGATTTCCCGCGAAAAATGGTGGGATCGATTAAATTTTTTCACCAGTTTCAGGATGACATTAAATTTGAGAGGTGTCGGAGAAATTTAATTTTTACTTATCAAGATTGACGTGTACATGAAGAAAAGAGTAAAAGAAATTTATTTTTTATTTTTTATTTTTTATTTTTTCATGGAAGATTGAAAGACGACAGTGACCGGAAACCACCATATTCGTCCGTTAAAATTTTAACCACCATAATTGACTTCCACCGGCGACTCCCTTTCCAAGATTCTGAATTTTCTTTTTAATATAAAAAGATGATAATTGTTCCTTTCTTGCTTTCCTATTCACTCCTTTTTTGATATAAAATGGTATAATAAAATAACCGAAAATTACATTCTTGGTCCCTGTACTTCATTGGTTTTAACCGTCTGAGTTCCTAACATGAAATATCTAGGATTGCATTTTATAACGTGTTGGGTTCCTAAACGTAACTCCATTCGATTTCTCTCCGTTAAACTACTCATGTGCAAGGCACACGATGGGTATTTTGGTTATTTTAGAGTTTCATCACTTTTAAACCCTTTAAACCAATCAGACGAAAACACAAAAACTCTATCGCCTTATTCCTTGAAACCCATCAATGGCTCCCCGGACATATGCATTTGCGGCTCAATAGCAATCATACGTACACCATGGACTTCCAAAAGTCCAGGACACCGATTCTACACTTGCTCAAACATGGTTAGCATTTTGACCGGTTATTTTTATTAGTGGTTTTTGCCCTAATTTTTACTTTTTGGGTATGAACGAAGATGTGGATGGTTTGACGCACCAATATGTTCTCGATCAATGGAAATTATACCAGGGTTATTAAGCTCGGACATTGAAGCAAAAACTACAGATCTTGAACATCAAGTTCTTAGATGGAAGTTTCTATTGTGTAACACCTGGGTCTCTTAAATTATACCAAGGTTATTAAGCTCCTTTGATTGTCTCCATCTTCATCATTCCATTCTAGTAGCAATTGTTTTTGTTTTTCAAGTCTTCCTTTTTCCTCCCATTTAATTCATGTGGTACTTCATCTGGGAGCTGCTCTATAACCACGTTACTTACATCAGTACTAAGGTCATAAGTATTTAACCTACTCATCCAATGTTCTATGTATATCTGAATAGTTTGCAATGAGGCACAAATTTTAACATCTCTAGAACATCCATGTCACTACCCAAAGCATGAAGGCCACCGTCCAAGTCTTTTCAGTAACTAAGAAATGATAATAAGCAGGTCTTGGAGTTTTATACCCTATTTCAGACACCATCTCATCGAAAAGGCGTATGTATTAACCAACTCAATGAAATGATTTTTACCTCTTAGATACTGCCTACCAGAGAAATTTGTGAATCTCCCTCCATGGTGTATCTTCAAAGCTACAAATGTTGGATATGACTCTATAATTCCAAAAACACTCATCGACATCATTTGAAATTTAAAACAACAATCAAAATCATTACTTGGTAAGGAACTTAACATAGACATCATGGTATTCCATTTCATCATAGTTGTTTCGAACTTGTCACAGTGTCCAAGAACCCTAAAGAAACCAACATTAATGTCATCGTAATTGAGGGAAGGGGTAGAATAAAATAAGGGATTTTTTTTCTCTTACAATTGTTAGATCGAAGGAGGGTTTCATGGGTGAAGACGAGGGAAAAAGAAAGAGGACGATGAGTTTTTTTTTTTATTTGAAGTATGATGAGTTTAAAGGGTTAAAAGTGATAAAAAAAAACTTTAAAATGACCAAAATACCCATCCGTCTGCCTTGTACATGGGCACTTTAACAAAGAGAAAGTACTCGGGACCCAACACATTATAAATTGGAAACCATGAGAATGCAATCCATATATATTTCATTTTAGGGACCAAGACTATTAAAACCCATAAACCAAGAATGTAATTTACTCATAATATAATAAATCTTATTATGTTTTTGTATCATAAATATTTAATACAAAAATTTACTTATATATAATTATTTACAAGATGTTGGTATATGCATCAGTTTTATTTTATGTTAAAATCAAATCAAATTATACATTGAAAATATAAAGTAAGTATTGATATTAATGTATGTGATAAGAAAATTAATTGACATAAACATTTAACAATATATAAGAGTTTATTTAACATACCCCTTATTTATAATCAATTTTACAGATACATTATTCATAATTGTTAACCAGAATGAATGAAAGTCTCCTTCAATTCTACCAATTGCTTTTTTCACAAGTTGAGCTTCAAGACAAACATGCCTACGTTAGGCTTTGGCCGTATTGAATACTTACGTGACAAATCTTTCTATCCGACGACTACTTTTGACAATATTTATATGCAATTTTATTACAATGGAAGTTGCCAATTATCTATTCATCCAACACCTTTTGACTTGTAGGAATATGTATTCAAAACGTGACATAGTTATCGTAGACAATTGACATTAGAATGGAAAATGACATATATACGATAGGGTTAGAGCGCCTATATCCTCTTCATCTCTATCTTTAATTGTTTGACCCTTTTACTTTATTATTAAAAACAAATAAATCAATTGTTACGTCTATTAGTAGTTTTATATAATTTGACTTGATCAAATTTGGTAGAATATTTTATCAATCTTAAAAACCACCTAACTTTAACTTTAAAAGAATATACGTTTTGAAAAGACATTTAGGGACCGTTTATCAAACACTTACCCTGGTAAGCATTTAATTTACCAAGCCATGCTACCTCACCGGATGAATACGGTAAAGACCAAAAATTTTACCCGGTAAGAGCGAGACAAGGACCATGAATCTTACCTGGTAAGTGAGAACGACGACTCTTACCATGGTAAGCGCTTACCGGGTAAATTGTTGCATACGATGTTGTTTTTGTGGACTAAAATCTTACCCTATACGTAAATAATATTGTTAAATTCTACCGGTAATCACTTATCGGGTAAGTGTTTGGTAAACAATCCCTTACTTTATAAAGTTAGCATGTTAAGGATTCAACCATCCAAGTGTAAAAGTATATTATAGTATTTTTTTTAAGTTAATAGAATATGAATACATTACAAGTAGTTATCGCAAAGTTAGGGGACCTAAAGAGAGTATTAAGCAAAAGCAAACACTTACTTTTATCTTAAAAATTAATAGACAACATGATACAATATATAATTGTTAACCAAATTGAAAATCGGGTATTGTGTCACGTCCAACTAGGCATGGCGATGGAGCGGGTTTTATAATCCCCGGCCCTAGCTCCAGTTCCTGGCGGGTATGGGGATTAACTTTCCATCTTCAATCAAACCCCATGAAAAATATCCGTTAGTTTGAGTTTACCGGTGATCCCCGATCCCGGGACCCGTTTTAACGGCAAATCCCCGTCTTCGTTCGGATGAGGTGAACCGAGTTCCCCATCGAGTCGAGACAAATCACCGTCGCTACGTGGAAGGATACATAATGCATTTGTGGGGGTCGGACATTATAAAGATGAAAAGGAATTGAAGGCGTATTGGTAGGCTATAATGAAATGACAAAGTGATGTCGTTTTCATCATCTTCATTCCAATTTAAAGAAAATTAACATGTGATTAAATGGCCACACCTCTATTATTGTACCTTCTCCCTTTAACTTTATGATTTTTGTATTTGTCCCTTTTTTTTTTTTTTTTTCCATTTTATGTCCATAGTCTACACATTCATAATCATAGCCATTAAGCCATAGGTAGGACGGATGCATATTTCTTCGTGATCCATGGTTTATAAAAAAGCAACCCTGAATATATATATTGAGAAATGTGTCTAAAACTATTGAATTACTTCAAAACAAATGTAGGATTAGACTAAGGTTTAGATACCAAGAGCCTGTTTCTTTTAACAAGTAACGGATAAATGAATTAAACAGTTATATATTCATACATGTTTTCGTCTAACATTTTATTTCCTTGTTTGAATAAATTTTGGCGGTTCATTGATACTCATCCGTCTTGTACATTTAGATATTCATGGTAAGCATTAAGTTTATAATATTCATCCAGAAACTTTTAACGTGAATAGATAAATAATTAGATTTATGTCGATATGCATTATATAGAGAGAGAGAGGTTGTCCCTTGAATAAGGTCCATGATTCACATCCGACCCCATCGGCTCAATATCATTCTTAGGAGTAGTCACCCTCATATTACCTAAAGATTGACACCGAACTTACCTAGTTGTCGCTGATGGTTTTGTTTGCTCCGATAAAGCTAGAAAATATGAGAATATTGAGGATGTTCGTCATTGAACCAGTCTTACGGCAAAAAAATGAACTTCAAGATAAAGAACTTAATAGGAGTTTAAAAGAGCTTGTAGAAGATCAAGAGTTTTTTTTAGAAGTATACATTTTTCTTCCTTTGATTCATTAATAATCGATATCATTGTCGATAGGATCCCATCGACTTCCCTTCAGTAATAGCTGATGAGGCTTTTAGATCTAAGATGATATAAGAAGATCAAGTTGATTTATTAATTTTGACAACATCCTTTAATTTTTTAGTAGTCAATTTGGTATTAGTGTGCTCTAATTGTGGCCTTTTCGACCGTATATCTTCTCAAATATCTTATATAGAGGTGACCATCTGTGATTTTGGGTCGAACTCGAACCCAACCTAATTTCTTGTCAAACGAGTTTAATATAGCAAAGCCAAACACATTTTTATGAGCTATAACTTGTTTGTATCTGCTCTATAAACGATTGACGATTTCCTACGAAGCAGCAGACACAAAAAATCGTTTACCTTTGAAGAAAAATAAAACATAGCATACATACTAGCTAGAAACATTTTATTTTTGTATTTTAATATAAATTATTTTTTAAAATAAACAATATTATAAAAAAAACAATAAACAATAATTTAATATTTAATAATTTTAAGCTAAAATATAATATTTTAATATAAATTATGTATTTTAATCAAATAATTTATATTATTGTTTATTTTATATAAATATGATATTATTTGGTTTTTATACGTAATTTAATGATATATATAAAAAACTATACAACAGAAATAATTAATAAATGGATTTTTATTTTTCACATATTAAAAACTTTAAATTAATAAAAAATTGAAGATGGATGGCCAACCTATGACTCAAAGTTTGATTTTCTCAAGTATAATAATAGGGTAAGGTATAGAAATAAGAATAATACGTTACTTATATATGTCTTATGTCATGTCGTCATTTATATATGTATTTTAATAAATACATGTAAAAGCAAAAGATTCTTTATACCAACAAACATTTTACGTGAATATTAAATGTTCATAAATTATTCGAAAATATAATTTAATCGAATTTTCTAACCGTTCCAGTAGTTGTATGAAACTCGACAGCTCATTAAGTTAAACGAGTTTTATTTTGTGTTCTAGATCGACTCGAATTCGAGAATTATTATGCTCGAAATCGAGTAGCTCGTTAAAAGCTCGAATCATTCACACTCGTACACTCATCGGTTGAGAGGTCTTCCACAATCGATATGTTTAAAGTAGGAGGTAATTTGGGTTGTAAATAGGGCAAAAATCGAATGTAATAGAAGTGGTATGTTTTATGATGAGAACAGAGAATCAATCTTCAAATATTCGTATAAAATCGGTCTTAAATCCGTTCAAGGTGTTTCTTAATGGGTTGTAAAGATAAAAGGGTCGTCTAAATATTTTATTTAGAGTGATTAATATTGATTTGATGATCATACATTGTTTATCTAGGTAGCAAGATGAATATGCAAATCAGGTGAAAACTATATATAACTTAATATAAAATTGGTTACACGTCAATAACATACATAGTTTACATTATTGATTTACGTTGCTTGCATTTAAATGGGTGTCGTGGAAAAGGCATGATTTGAATGGTTATTTATGGTTTATACAAAGTAATTTGACGATGAAATGAGCATGCTAAAACGTTTTGAAGAACTATACGAAATGCACTTTGATGTATTGATATTGGATGTTTTTTTTACCTTGTTATTGATTTGAACTATTGAGAAACATACTTTGTATAATTGAGACATTTGAGCTATTGGTGTGCTCTGATGGTGATGTATTAGATCCGAATTTGACGATTTAAGGTCACACCTTGGTTGCATTTGTATTGGGGCCGCTTCCTTTATGGTTGATGGGTTACTCCCATTGGTGGTTGTATTGGAGTATCGTGCACGCTTGCACGGAAAAGTACTAGATACGCGGCTAATAGGCATAGTGTATGTAGGACACAACATGCACATGGTGATTATGGCGAACTTAGCCTAATGGATAAGTGGACTGCTGGGTAGTATTTCTTCAATAATTTCGGTTATGTTGTGGGCCTCCCCTACATGGTACGACGGTTGTTACCTCATTTTTAAATTTATAACCACATCTTTTATTGGTTTTGATTAACGAAATGTATGGTTTGCATGATACTAATGTTTACAAAACATGCATTTTTTTTGATATTTGGACCAATTTGATTTTTTTATGTAATGTTTATTATATAAACTCTTAAATTCATCGGGGGCATAATCTTGATTTGATTTCTTTGTCGACGTGTGTACCAAGATCAGGATCAAATGGTACTAATGATGGTCGCAATGAAGGTAACCATAATAGGTAATACTATTGGTAATACTTGGGTCTGAAGATTAGTTCAAGATAGTATTTAATAGCATCTAATATATTTTATATCAACATATTTGGTGTATGTTTGTGAGTAGTAGTTAATGTACGTGGTACCAATACCCGCTTTTAATTATAAAGAAAACAATACATGTATGAAAATGCATATAAAATGATGGTTTAAGATAATTTAAATAAACATAAATTCTCCTATACATCTTTAAATGATGCACACATATATAACGATTATTGATAATATTGATGTTTGATTAAATAAATAAAAAGATCTATTTTTTCAAGATAAATAAAAAAAATATTTAGATAAATAGAGTAGATGTTTTGAATTTGAATTTTAGATAAATTTGCTATTTTAAATTAGGAGATTTTATTTTGAATTTTGAGATAAATAAGTAGAGTTAATATTATTCATAATTTGTAATTAAAAAATTACTTCAATGTTCTTCATTTAATTATAAAGAAAAGTTGATTTTGGCCTTTGTATTAGACTTATTTAATGAATCAGATATCAATCTTCTTAGTATAATTATTTATTAAGAAATTGGAAAAATAATATCATTTCATATTTCTCTTTTATGTCATCTCTCTTTGTTTTTTCTTGTGTTTTATTAATAGATAATAATAATTAGTACATAGTAAAAAATGTATTATATAAAACAAATCCTAAATAAAAAAATAATATGTATTACTAAACTGTATTTTATATATAAAAAATGGTTTTTAAGAATTTTATAATACCCGTCAGATATGTATGTGTGTGTGTATATATATATATATATCAGTGCATGTTTAAATATATATATATATATATATATATATATTGAAGTTTAGGTTAGTTTAGGAAGTTGACCAATCTTGAGGGGTTAGTTCTGCATAAATCGCTTTAACTTTGCAATTAATGGGCTTGGGTTTTTGTTGTAGATTAGGGTTTAACCTAACCCTAATTCCCCTTATTTAAACCTAACCCTAATCCTTTTTTTTAACCTAATTCCTCCTCCCTAACCCTAATTCCTCTAATTGTGATAATCGCTAGAGAGAAACCCTAAAAGTTTGGAAGAGTCCATTGATAACCTAGAAGGGAACCCGACGGCCAAAAGCAAGCAAGGTTCCATCGATTTCTTGTTGGTTTGAGGTAAGTTTTTGTCCCATTCTCGAATCTATACATTTAGTAGTTGGATTATAAATTTTGGGATTGTTTAAGTAAGATTTGAGTTGTTCCGGTGACTCGAAAGTCACTGATTTTGTCAATAATAATGGCAGCAACTAGGGTTTGTCAAAATCGTCTTTAGAACCCAAAAATTCTTCTCGTTTTTCTCTCGAATTTGATCCTATGTGGTTTGCATAGTATGGATATATATATATATATACATATATATATATATGGATATATATATATATATATGTATATATATATATATATGGATATATATATATTGATAGGATTTAGTGAGTTTAGTTACATTATTAGTCGTTAAAGGGATTTAGTTTCGTTATGCCACCAAGTTATTAGTTAAGATTAATAGTAAGTCTGTGTATTTGTGTAGGACAAATATAAAGGAATAAACTTGGGGAATCGATAAGTTTTGTGAAGTTTAAGGTACGGATTCTTAGTTCCATTCATTCATTTGATTCGTTTACATTTGTTTACGAGCCCTTAAGCTTTCTTTCAACTTGGATTGATTGACTCACGATTATTGATGTTCTTTTTGTACCGCATTTCCATTCGCTTGGAATTGTTCTGTGTCGTTCATATTGTAAGAAAGCCACTTTCTAATCATGTTATTTAAGTGGGTCAGTGTTGGTACAAATATGTGTTTTTCTCCAAAATAATACGTTTATTTGTTCGGTAACATTTTGGTATGATTTTTACCTCTAAAAATACATATGTTGGTATTTTTGATCGATTATGTATTCTTCGAATTGAGCCTCTTATATTACGACTACTTGTTTATTCAACATAACTTTTTACTTGACTTATGTTTGACTTCGTTATTTATTGACCTTATGTAAGACATATAACGTCACATTCGTTGTGACAACTCAACTCTGGGTAACTCGAGCTACTAACCACCTATGGGGGTACCATAGGCACGTCATTGTGGCACCGATGGCGTGACACTAACCGTGGCAGTGTGATCAGTCCACGGCGTCTCCTCTTTTGTGCTCTTTTGAGAGCTATTTTGGTGTGTTGGATATTAGATTTAGGAGGCGTATGGGTCGGCTCTAGCATATGTGATTCGTTTGTAGGGTGGATGTCGGTGTAGTGTCCAAYGCCACATCTCACATTTGGTACGTGTGGATCTGCAGTCCAACGTACAGGCCTGTGTGGCCATATGTCTGACACTTGTCATGTTAGTTAATATGCAAGTGTATGCGTTTTCRAGCTCGATTTATCCCTTCTTATGATTTCGTATGATTATGTTATTTGTTGATTTTCTAAGATTTTGGTACTCGTTTGGTTCGATGTCTTGAGATTAAATTTGACATGTTTGTATTACCATTTTACTGTAATTGTTTATCTGTTCACTGGGCATTTGGCTCAGTCGTGTTTTCTTCTATTCCTTACGGCAGGTAATCAAGGGGGCAGCTAAGTCTTGTGACAGAGAGTAGACCAGGATCTTGGTTTCAAGGTTTCGAGAGGTTTAGAGCTATGCTATTTCGCTTATTAGAATCTTTTTCTTTTGGCTATTAGATTAGATTTCTTTGGTTGTTTTTGGATTTTCCTCGGTTGTTGGAGGATTTTGGAA
>NC_037539.1:39376574-39391173 GCF_001531365.2 Cynara cardunculus var. scolymus
TAATAATAATAAAACTTGATTAAATGAAAGAAAAGTAATAATAATAATAAATAAATAAAATATAAATAAAGTTGAATGATGATAAAATTATTGAGTTATGATGAATAGTAGGTAGTAAAAAAGGTGTATTTTTAGCACATAGATAAAGATGCAAATATCTTAGGCCATAATTTTTTAGGAGAAATTAATAAACAGTTGATTTCACCTTTTAACCATTTTTTTATAAGGCTTATCAAAATAGTCCTAGGTTCGTAATCTTAATTTTTTTTTTGTAGACTTGGATGAAAAATGCAAAAAAGAGATTGCGGACTTGGGTGAGAAATGTAATTTTTTTGTGGACATTGGTGAAAAATGTAATATTTTTTATGGATAGGGATAAAAAGTATAAATATCTTTGTTATTTAACCTCGGGGTGTTCAAAAAAACCGTTGGACCGCTCAAACCGACCGAACCAAGTCAAACCGGACCGTTGTTGGCGGTTTGAGGGGTCTGGCGGTCCGATCTGGTTTGGAAAATGGCAAAACCGGGTGGTCCGGTCCGGTCT
Organism: Cynara cardunculus var. scolymus; assembly: GCF_001531365.2. Lineage (NCBI taxonomy): Eukaryota > Viridiplantae > Streptophyta > Magnoliopsida > Asterales > Asteraceae > Cynara > Cynara cardunculus. Next base: position 39,377,119 of record NC_037539.1, read on the forward strand.
GCGATCTGGAATCTTTTTTGGGAGGCTTGGACGAAACCGACCGCCAAATACATATATATACATATACATATATATACATATACATATGTATACATATACATATACATATATAGCACAAATTGAGATTACTCTAGGGCTTAAGGCAATCATCTCCGTCTCAAATACATGAAAGTATCTTCACTATATTTGGATTCCAATTGAATAAGAATATTAACGTACAAAATGACCATCTTGCCCTTGTTCATATAATGTCATTAAATGATAGTAATTTATTTATAGAAATACATTAATTAAGATTCTTTTTAATCTTACCCATTGATTATTATAATATGTGGTTGAGATTGGTTCTCATAGTTACCACAAACAATTCAGTTCTCATTTGATTAAGCCCCTATATATATATATATATATATATATATATATTAGTATTAGCAAGCCTAACTTTTTAACTTATGGGCTATGACCCAAATATATCCTTAAGCCTAACATCTAACATAATCAAAATCGGCGCCTAAAACCATTAAACATATCGACACATTTGATATTGATGGTCTCCAAATTTTGAAGTCCCTCAAGAACTCTATCACTCTATCGATCTTTCTAATCCATGGTTTGATTTCGGTGCACATCATCAAGACATCAACCAAGTGATTCAACCAACTTAGATTTGACTTCTATTTTGTTTGGTCAAGAACTCAAGACTCAATAATTGAACTATTAAAGGTTGTAAAGTGTGGATTTTGTTACTCAATACTCACAGTGAAGTTGAAACTTTGTTAATTTTTTTGTTTTCTAATATGTATTATATATTTATTTGTTTATACTTTGGATTGTTTCGACTTTATACTCAAGAGCTGCTTAATTATTACATTTATTTGTTTAGATGTTTTGTTTTGTTAAAATGGATATTTAATCTATAATTCTAAATTATATATGTTTTTAAGTTTAATATTTAAAGTCCATTAAAAGCCCAAAAGACGATCTGATCTGACCGGTCTGAGCACTTGATGTCAAACTGTTCGGTTTGAACCGCCATTACGGTTTGGTTTGTGGTCTGAGAGGTTAAACCACCCAAACCGGACCGCGAACACCCCTTATTTAACTGGATCTGCAATTACGGAACGTATGGTCATTTTGATAAACTTGAAGAGAAAATAACTAAAAGATGAAAACAATGTTAAGAAAGGACTATTTTAATAAATAAAAAATTTGTAGGTGGAATAAATGTGAAGATGATTAAATATCTATTATTTGTTTATACTTCAAATATTGATGACATGAGCAAGGTACCAAATTCTATAAATTTAATATAATAATTATCGAAATCCAAACTACTCACATATATAAAATAACAAAAAAGGTGAAAGGATCATCATAGAAAATAAAATAAAATAAAATAGTAAGTAATATTCATTTGTTTTTCGATTTCTTGCTCCATTTTAAAAAAAAAAAGAAACCGATCACCAATAAAATACCTACTCCCTTCAACTTTCTTATATTATATTATATATAATATTTAAATGAGTAATTAAAAGTATATTTAAATAATTAAAAAAAAGAATCAAATATGCTTAGTAATTGAAACATAGAATCTTAATGATGGATTGTATTCATATGCTGTAATTAAGCATATGACAACTTGTGTAAGGAAAATACAAAAATATTTTATATTTTGGGCTCCTGGGATATGTTTGTGGCCCAAACCCCCTTTCATCTCTAATTCTATTCATACATGTTCAATTCAATTCAAATAACACATCCAACTTCCACTCGCATAAACCCATCGTAAACAAATAAATAGTCCCTAAATTATAACTTACTGTTACTTGTCCTTTTATTTCACATGCTTTACAAATAGTCCCCAAAATGCGGGTCTTACGCCAAGGGAGGAGATCATCTTTCTTCCCGAATGCTAGATATGGGCCCCAACTCCTTAGAAGAGAGAAATAGCAGCTTGTGGAATATAGAAAAAAAAAAAGAGCAACTTGTGAAATATATAGAGAAGGAATTGAATAGAATGAAACAATTATTGCAACCAACGCTTCCATTGTCTCACAATGGGTCTCTATTTATACAAGTGTATTGATGATCATTATAATCAACAAGTATATAAGTATCACGTCTAGAAGAATATCTCATATCTTCTAATTGAATGTTTGTCCTTTTACATATATATATATATATATATATATATATATATATATTATAAATTAAACACTTTAAGTATTTAGTTTCTTATTCATATATACATTTCGTATCATTCATTGAAACTTTATCATGTTGACAATAATTATAAATCCTATTTTTAGTGACGGATCCATGATTTTTGCTTAATAGGGGCACCTTTAAGGTGGACTAATGGCCTGCAAAGTCGCCCGGCTTTTTTTTAGCCTAATTACACCATTTCGAGGGTCTTTTTAGTGTTTTACGTCGATTTCAAAGGATTTTTTTTCGGTTTTTTGATTAATTTCAAGAGACATTTTTTGCTCAAGGAAGCATCGATTTTTAATGGAGCGACGTCTAACAATACATCATCATTATCCAAATAATAGAGTTTGGTGATTTGGCTAATCAACAAACAGCCTAACCATTATCACTATAAACATGAATGTCCCTTTGTCCTTGATATCTAGATTGAACACGAGACATAAAAATGTCATCCTCGTTATATCCGATCTTTAGTTTCTTGATTCCATAATATGCTAATAAGACGGATATCGATATCATATACTGACTATTTGAGCATGCATGTACTTTTTCGCTCTTGTTCCAAGAGGAACAAATTATATATTGATCTATGCTAATACTACTAACTGATACATGACACTACCAACAACCATAAAGTCGTTATGGAATTATTCGAATCTGTTATCAAAGTACGTCATTCACACAGAGAACTCCATAATCTCAAGTCAAAGAACTATGTGTACAACAACCACATAAACATACAATGAAACGTTCTCACAACGAGCACGTCTGGTACACAAGATCTCATCTTGTACCTCTATGTGGATTCTATATCTCCATACGGATCCTTACATATACACTATTCCTACCATATTGATTCAACCTAAACCTGAATTAATATTTAACTACAGACATTTTAGAATACAATATTCCAAGGTTATTATTATGTTTAGGTATAACACAAAATAATACATAAACATGATAGTTGAGCAAAGTCTTTCATTAGCATCATGACACGATGTCGAAATATTCCACCTAAGCTGCGTAGGAAAGGCCAAAGAAAATCTTAGGAAACAATGAAGCTTCATAGGGTCTTTCTGTCCAGGTGTAAGTAGTCCACATCTTCACAGACATGTTTTTAAAAAGAACTCAAAAACAAATAGAAACATGATCGAGTTTAAGAAAACATGGTGGCTGACATTAAGCAAATAATTAGGGTACAAGAAGCATATCAAATTAATTTCACCCCAAATAAGAAACAAACTAGAAATACCCAAAATAGCCTCAACCATTTGGTGTTAAACAATATACATAATGAGCTTATATAAACTCCTCCAATCTACCGCACAACACAGCTGCTTTTCTTGAGACAGAAAGCAAAAGTGAGCAAATGCTTTAGAAAAGGTACAAGGGTAATTAGCACAGCATAATTCACTTTTCTCTTCACTTGGTCGGTCTAAAATCACAATATCGAGCATCCCTTTTGACCCTTCCGCTTCTTTTTCTTCTTTTGCTTCGGTGGCTGCAGAACCACTTTAATGGCTGCATCGAAAACAGCCTTCACATTCTGTAGAAACCACACCAAAGTTTCCATCAAGATAGCATTCCATATATTAGAATCAAAAAGATAAATAAGCTTTTAACTTCAAAATTGAAAAGGATTGTTCTGGTCAAAAATAATCAACGAAAAGAGTTCCATAGTAGAAAACTAGAAACTACAATATTTGAACAGAGAAGTACTAGGTTTGAATTTTCAAGATCATTCTGAGCATGATAACCATACGATATCTTCAAAGTTGATAAGAACAATTATCTACAAAAAGGGTTTCATAATAGAGCATACATTTGAGCTAAAAAGCCAGAATTTACGATATAAATTCGAAATATGCAAAACTAACAGATATGAAAGCAAGTGTAAACATATGAAGTACAGTAATGAGATGTCACCTGCTGTGTTTTGGAACTACATTCAATGTAAGCAGGGGCACCAATTAGCTTCTTCAACTCCTCTCCCTATTGAAATGTGAAAAAGAAGTTGGGTCTAAAGGATAATAGAATGCAATTTTATATATGAAACCTGAGCATGATTAAAAGTGATATAAGAAAAAGGGAAGGAGGTGGACCTGAGCCGTTGTGATCGGAACTGCACCAGGATGGTCCGTGAAAAACTGCTTATCATCACGAAGATCTACAAAGAAACGATATTTAATTGACATTTACGTTGATTAACCTCAAAAGGAGACGACAAAAGAAAAAACAAAGACATCATCTGGTTATATTTCCTCATCTTTATGATGCCAATTTAAATTTCTACTGTTTCTAGTTGTAATGCATCAAAAGTAATGCGAAGTACCAATTTCAATCAAGAACCTACATTTCAAAGGGCGTTTCAGAGGAAAATTGTTAGGAATACATTTTTGGGGTAGCATCAACCTTACCCATGTATTAGGTTCATAATCTATGCAATCGAGATGTATGTTCCAGTACCAGCATCTAGAATGTAATTCTCTTTTCCCATGAAAATTGCTTCATCTTCCATTCTACGATATCCCTTAAAAGTTGCAAATATCTTTAATACCAAGGAGTTTCCAAGTTATAATTATGTGTTTGCTTATTTATGATATTGATTTGTGTCTATAGGATTCCTTTTTGTTGACATTAGTGAAAGGTATTTCAGAAATGATAAATAGTAGCACTGTCCCGAATCAAATGGCCAGTCAACCATTACAATTTTCATGGAAATTAGGTCCTACTCATATCAGTCATCTAGCACTAGGTTCCACTTATAAGATGCGAGGAGGAACATATATGCACCCCACAAAATGAAGGATGGAAAATGATATAAAAGAGTGAAACAGTAATTATCTCCCTTAACTAGCAAGCAATACTCGTTCTTTGTGATCTTCAAAAAGGAAAAAGGAAAGTTCAAGCTCTCTCATTTCGAGAGAAGCAATAATACATGTTCTTTCCCTCACATAGTGCAAAGAAACTATTTATGTGTCTCTAACCATTTCATCTCAAGATCACAAAGGAGCGACCTTAATACTTGCTCCTAGGATTGACCCTAGAGCAAAGTAAGAGTCCGGTTTAAAGATATGAGATATATTAACAAAAAGCATTTAATAAAGGACGCATAAGTTCTCACAAGTAGAAGACCATATGTGAAAAAAGAAATGATTTGATTATTAAAGGTTAATCAAATGTAAAGATAGATCGAGAAATAGATTGTAGATAAAGCAGTAGTAAATAGAACTGCTGCAATAATCAGGTGTAAAGATAGATAGAAGAAACTTACCTAGCTTTGTTCCAACAAGGATTATTGGAACCCCAGGTGCATAATGCCTTAATTCAGGAATCCACTGAAGAATGAAACAAACACCAAACAAATTCATTAAGTAGTACATCAAACAGTTGCAACATTGCTCTTCAATCATGCACAAAAGCCGGAAAGAATGAAATTTGACTTTTGAAATTAAATTGATCAGCTTCCGACTTCCAAAATCATATGAAATATTTGTGATTACCATCCGTTTGCATGAAGATCCATAATTTAACATTCTTCATTTTGTGGGCCACATCTTTATTTCTCATCTGATCAAGTAAATGGAACCCACAATGACTCAAACACATTCACATCTTTGTTATCCACTCATTACAAACAGGGCCACAAAATGATGATGTTAGATGGCCTAAAAAATAGGATCTCAATTTTTTATGCAAATTTGATAACCACATACAACTTCATAACATGAGCTTCCAGCTAGAATTTTGTTTGCTATAAATTTATAACAAAAGCAACCTTGATTGAATCTAAAAATTCAAATCAGACCTCATAACATCAAAGACATCTTTTTTTTGGAATGCAATGATAAATTGAAAATAGAAAAAGTCCCTTTAAGTCATAGATCTTGGCTTCTTGCTACATTCCATCCCCATAACTTTTCTTTCACAAGGACATTAGTTATTCATACGGAAATGGAACAAAATAGTTGGATAGCATTACTAGCAATTTGCAACAGGCAATATAAGCTATTGAACCTAAAAACAATACAAGTAAAAACAGTCTTTCTTATACATTGTCGTTGTAAAGAAAGGTTTACACAAACAGTTCTTAAAAGGAAGACAAGTATCACAAAACCCCTGTAAATAAGGATGCATTAGTGAAAGAACAAATCACCTTTTTAGAGACATTTTCATAGCTGGCCTTGCTAATGAGAGAAAAAGCAAGTATAAAAACATCAGCACCTCGATAACTCAAAGGTCTCAATCTATTGTAATCTTCTTGGCCTATTTCAAGCAATAACATCATTTTAGCAACAAAATAAAAAGAAGGAAAAAGATCAGACAAGCAATAATTCCAATCTGAAGATAAAGGATAGACAGCAGTCATTGCACAAACTTTTGATAGCAAATGCCAAATGTGAATGTTGTAACACACATTTCTCACCAGGTGCTGTCTGACATGGTGTTCAAAGGGATTGTTGCTAAAAATTTGTGCAATAACTACCGACCATTTATATCCTCTAACAAACCTGCAGTGTCCCACAACCCTAGATTAACGGTGCTCCCATCGACTACCACATTTGCGCTAAAATTGTCGAAAACGGTTGGCACATAATCCTGTCAATATAAAGTACACATGCAAGAAAGTGTTAAGAGTGAATGTTCTCTGGTGAAAATCCATACCCATTACTAATCATTTCATACACAACAAAATTGGAGAACATGCTATATGTAGTTTAACCATGAATCACCAAGAAGGATTCAATCGCAATCCCTAATTTAATTTCTTCTGAGAAAGTAACCTTTCATAACACAAACACATCAGAACCCTAAATCACCACAAATGTCCCAAGATTTATTATTACCAACAAGCATTTTATTTAAAGGATTATGAGACTAGTGGGATATAACGGGTTCGTTCGGTTTGGTACATAGATTAGATTGGCCCAAAAATGCGTCTGATATAACACAATTATATTCTCTACAAAGAAAATTCAATTTTTTAAGAAAAAAAAACTGAGAATACAAGCATTATAGGTTAAGAAATTGAAATGAAAAATAAAAAAATTAATTAAAAACTCATATTTTCGGTTTCAATAAAAGAAATAGCTAGAGAGAAAACTAAAAGCTTGAATTATGAAGACTTGCTCATAGAAAGGAGGCAAAAAAGAATACCCATATTGTTTTCAATTTCAAATGAAAGAAAAAGATGCATCTTAAATTTGGGGAAGAAGAGAGAAATACACTGAAAATAACAGCCAAAATTCCCTCCAAATTAGTAGAAAAACCTAGCTCATTGATATAAAATTGAGAAAATCAAATTGAAAACAGTTTTTTCTTCAAAAAAAACACAATCTAAATTCAAATTACAGCAATCAGATAGGTCAATACAAAAATAAAATGGCAGACAGAAATGAGATGAGGAGATCAAATTAAAGCATAAATATAGTATTTCATAGAAAGAAATGGAAGAAATTAATTTGAAGAGTTGAGTTGAGTTGAGTTTACAGTGGGGAAAGTGTTGCTGGTGTAAGAAATGAGCATACAAGTCTTTCCAACAGCTCCATCGCCGACTGTGACACACTTGATGAACCGAGAAGCGCTCATTCTTGTTACCGGAGTTGGAATTTGACCTCCGACGACCAAATCCGCAACGATTAGTTTTCTTTCTCTTTCCTCAAATCAAAGGGCTTCAATTTATCCCCACGAAATGAAAACCCTAGAATGGTTTAACACATAAAACTGCAGAAGAGAAAGGTAATTAGCATATAAATTGAAATTGAGAGAGAAAGAGTGAGGAAGAGAAATGATAAACACCTCCTGTGAAGAGAAGAGAATTGGTGAGTGAGTAGCTCTGGGACTGGGTGTGGGGTTGGGACACCTATAAACAAACAATCAATCTTTGATTTCAAATCCCTTTGATTTCAAGTCTTCCAAACCCTGCATTTTTATTTCCCAACTTATCAAAACAATAATCTTTAATATTTTATGTATTAAAAATTTGAAGTATTTATTTTTTAATGGTTTGTTCAACAAGAAGATAGTCAATTTTATAAGAAGTGTGAAAAAGGTTATATTGACCGACAATTACACTTGCGAGTTAGAGCATCTTTAACAGTTATACTATCATTTTTTTTAAAATAGGATATCTAAAAGAATTACGACAGCCAAAAAAACTAAAATATCTAAAAGAATTAGCAATTTTATAATTAATTACATTATTATTATTATTAAGACATTTAATAAAATATTATTTCTCTTTTCAAAACACTTATTTCAATGCCTCTCGTTTGTGAGAAAGAATTTTTCTTTAAAATATTGAGTTTTACAGATTTCTACCATATTTCTCTCTTCTTTTCTCCATTTTAGTATACGTTGAAACATAGCTGGTTGAGCAAAAATATACACTAAAAAATCTTCAAAATCGCTATTTTAGCAAAGTTGTTAGAAATGCTCTAATGCGATCTTAGTTGCCTTGAATTGATCAATCATCTGCATTCTTTTCAGCTTTGTAAATAATTTACAATAAAAATCGGTTTAACCTTTACATTTTTTGTAGTTAATAATATTTCTATTCGATCCTTCTTCTTTTTCTCTATACATTTATTGTTATTTCGTTGAAGAATATTTTGTATATTTTATTATAAATTTTCTTAAAACTATTTTTCTACACCAACTTTGTAGAAGTCAATTCATAATCGATTTTTATAATTATTTCAAGCAAAATCGATTTGTATAATTCATTGAAGAATATTTTGTATATTTGAATCTTTTTATGTCTTTTAGTCAGGTCTGTAGTATTTCAGATGTGGATATTGTAGACGTAGTAACATTTAAACAAACCCACAAGAATGATGACTAGAAGGCCAATTTGAATTGGTAGAATGGCTATTTGAGTCAATTTTCTTTTTTTTAATAAACAAACTATCGAGTTATTAAAATTGATTATTTATATTCTTTTAACCTAAAAAAACTACCTGAAATCAGTCAGAAAGGTTTCAAAGTAAAAAAAAAAAAAACTAAATCAGTGTTACTATTTATTATATCAAATTTGATGCAAGTTTGATGCCTCGATTAAAATGATTTCATATCTAGTATATAATTTGATGTCACCGTTGAAAATAACGTTAATAAAGAATAAAAATTTGTGAATAATCATTGTGTTGATATTAGGAACAAATGTTAATTAAATAGTTGTTTAGGGGATTAATTGTTGACCTACCTGTCACTTTTTTTCATTTTAATAAATACAATAACCAGTTTATATAAAACCATATACAGACGATTTAGAACTTAATTGGGGCAAGCCAACATAAAAAGCCAGGCTTATTGACAATTTTGTGTAAACATGAATTAGTTAGTGAATAGCATCACTTGTAGTATAACGAGATCGATTGTTAAAGCTAATATAAAATAGAAGTACATAATCATATGGTGTGTAAGAGTAAGTAGGGGTGGACCTATTAAGAGCTCAGCAGACTCTCGTATATCCTCTCACTCAATTATTGTGAGAGTAAAAAATAGCCGTCTGAAATGGGTACCTGCTTGATTTTTGAGTTGTGTCTTTAAATACATCGAAACCAAGTCTATAACAAAAGTTAAACATGGATGAGATGGTTGTATTACCATTTTATGTACACGAGTTCATGGGTTTGATTCTTTCAAGGAAAAGCTTCTTTTTTACATTTCAGTATTGGCTCAGAGCATCTATCCGGGCCCTACAATGCTATTTTTGAAAATATCAACAGCAAAAATATAGTTACATAAACTGAACTCATAATCTCATGTACAGTTATAAGCAACATTACCACTATGCCAAGACAACTTTTGGTTAAATTTCCTTTCATTTTGATTTTTCTTATTTTTTTCATGCTTTATTTTCATTCATTATGTCAATTCATCTTAAATCGACAATGTTGATTTTTCCCCTAAGTTGAATCGTGTTGACTTTCTCCCTAAGTCAAACCATGATTAAACCAACATTTGATTCACCTTAAATGTGCACCTGCTCAAAATAATTTATGGGTTCATTACTAAGAGTAGGGGTGTCTATAAACCACCACACCGTGTGATTTAAAATTTTTGTGGTGTGGTTTCGTTTTGCATTTCTATCAAACTGTATTATGCTAAAGTGCAACTTTGAAGCGGTTCAAAGCACACTGTGTGTGTGCGTGTGTGTGTATATATATATATATATATATAATGTAGAGTTGGGTTCTCGTGAGAATATTTTTTTGGTGAGAATGGAAGAACACAAAACTTTCATCCACCTAGATGTACTTGCATTACACAAATCTTCTTCTACCATTATTTACCTATTTCTATCACCATGACAAAAAAATTCAATTAATTCATGTATGTGGAAGTGATTGAAAATATGTAAAAGTTCGTGAATGTAAAGATGAAAGTTGATAAAGAAAATTAAAGGTCCAAGTGTTTTTGCCCTTAAATCAAAAAACCAAACCATCCAAAGGTAGTTGGTACATTTCACATATGTAAATCGATGTTGTGTCTTTGTGTACATGATCACATGTATTTATATATATATGACGACACCAACGTTGTTATTTGATCATGTGCATTAGCACTTTAGATGATGTACAACATAAATAATGAATACAAAACGATTAAACCTGCTAAAAATACGTACATAAATATAATAATGTGAATATCAATTTATAGAGAAAAAAAATGTATTTTTGGTACAATTTGACTAGTTCCAATGTTTGTCGGTTCTTTTAATGTTGTAGTTTTAAAAATAATGGATAAATGTTTTTTTTTTAATTTCTAATAATATTAATCTTTTATTAATTTAAAATAATTAATTGAATAAGGTTCGAATGCAAATTACATATGTCATTATTAACTTGATTTTGGCAGGTCAAGTTTTTTATACAACCATAATGTTGTATGAGATGTTGATGCATTGTAATATATGCTCGTAAATTATCTATATTCATATTTGAACCTTCTTTTTCTAGGGTTGGATTCACGTTAGACAAGACTGTTTTCGTGAGACACGATTTTTACACTTGAAATTTCACAACAAAATATTGTGAAGGTAAAAAAAGCCGAACCTTTATAGCAATTTTTTTAAAAAAATATTTAAAGATGTTGATTATTGTATATAGGATCCAATTTATATGAAGAATAATAGGAGAATATATAAATAATAAAGCATGACAAGTGATTACATAATCAATGAGATTGTAAAGGTGTAATTTGAAACGTAACGCTGATGAAATGAAAAGACGTGTTTAGTGTGAAAATGTAAGATGTGAGATGATAATATGTTTTTAGTAAAACTTGATTTCATGGCAAAGTGTTTGGTATGATTTATTATATAAGTTAATTAATTAATTGAAAGAGAGAAAGAAAGAAAGAAAAATAAGGTTAAAAAGGGAGGGGGACCCATTGAATTAAAGTTGGTTTGTTTGTTGTCATGATGTGGCCTCACACGCATTTAACTCCATTTACAACAAATCACTCATCACCAGACAATAAGTACTCGTGAAGCATTCAATACTTGTTAGCAAATTTTGTTGCATTTAGTGATGGTAGATAACAGGTCATGTTTGAATATCCACTACAACTATTCCCTTTTTCCAATTAATACAATATCTATATCTATATATATATATATATATATATCTATACAAATCAAACGCATATTCTTTCTTAGGTAAAAAACAATACATGTGAAAAATATTCGGGACATCAACCAAAAACTATCTAATCACTTGGATTTTTAAGCTATGATTTATATTAATGTTTCACAAGTTTGAAATTTCCGTCGATGATTACCGAATATTTCGGTAAAATATAATGTTTTTTGAGAAAATACAAATGAATCACCTACATAATCCATGGATAATATGTCACTGATTTGAATTACCACAAACTTTTGTGATGAATCACCCTTTAGCGACATATTTTCCAGGGAAAAGTCCTAGACAAAAGTCTTCCATATATAAACGTATTTTTGTGTTTTTTTTTCCATATGCAAAACATTCCTTGACGTTTCATATATAAATGTATTTTTGTGGGAGTCCAAGGTTCCACGTGATCTGGTACATGACTTGGGTCGCAGTCAGGGTAAAGTAACCTACTAGAAAACGGGGAAAGAGGCCCGAGCGACCTTTGATGCAACTTAGTCGCTCCAACATGCAAATCGACTTTAAAACACCTTTTCTTTGTATACAAAAGTACAAACGAATGATTTTATTCATATGAATACTAAAGCTAAGAAGAAGAAAGAGATGAGAGATCTAGCTAGAGAGAGTATACAAAATGAAATGAATAATATGACTATTCTAAAGGAAAAAAAAGGTATTTATATTTATGTATAAAATTGCAAAAGACACCCTAAAGAATCTTGAAATTGCTCTGGTACCCTTGAAGTTTCTACAAAGATGAGGTGCAGTCTGTGAGTCTCTTAAGATTATGTTATTTGCAGAAACAATCCTTATTGTCATGTTTTCAATAACCACAAATAAAATATCATCTTTCATTTTCGTTTCTAATGGACCATGTTACGTGCAAGTTAATGGATGAACTCGTAGCATAGTTCACTGCATATGCTCTTGAAATATAAAAGGATGTTATACGTAAATGTTAACTCACAAATTTATTTGTTGTTTCAAAGCATATAATTGTAATTAATTATATACAAGTTGTTTTTGTAAGCAAGCTTTATTAATTAATTTATTTTGGTATGATGAAAAGTTGGATGATTTGTTAGGGGTTAGTTAAGTAGTTGCACTCAATCATCATAAAATTATTTGTCCACATTCATTATTTGGAATCATCATCACTTTCAAAATATGACACCTCGCATTCCTACGCTTTTAGGGATCCAAACGATATAAACTAATCATTTTGATGATACAAATCTTTGGTTTTGTTATGTCACTTTTTTCCATGTCTTTTTTATATATTTTATGATTTAAATAATTGATGTGTATATATGTCTATGATAATAACTTATCTATAAAGCAAATTGTATAATCATTTAGACATCTAAGTTGTTGAATTCTTTGACTTTTGATTATTTGAAAATACAAATTTGTAAAAATCTAATATGTATATGATACATGTCGCTAGCGTCAAATAAGAATTAAAAGTATAAAGATGTCAATCGGAAAAAAAGACCTTAAAATATTTTTTAGCGTCAAGGTTTATTTGATTTTTAAACGATTCAAGTAATGTCATGTGTCATGTGTCATGTGCCATGTGCATATTAGTTTTAACATCATGAAATCACTACTTTAGATTTTTTAAAAGTAAAATGAATAAAATATGTTGATTGATATTTTTTAAAACAATTTTTGTAATTTATGATAATCCGACCCGTTATTTGTTATATTGTCATCAAGGCGCGTCTATGAATAACCTAGAAACTAAAAGGGGTGCATCTCTTTGTCGTAAATATCTACAAATAAACTATAAAGACCTGACTAAAAGGTGCATTACACACGTCTTTGTCGTAAAGAGACAATTTCTGAATCATTAAGAGGTGAATCTTGTTTGGCAAAAAAAAAAAAAAAAAAAATCTGACTCTTAATGGTTCTAAAATTCTCTGAATGATTTTGTATCATGGGTCACCCTTAACAATTATGCGCCCTAATTTCATTGTAAACAATTACCAGACAATTATATTTCATTTTACATTATATCATGAAAGTCTCTTAATTATTTTGACCACTTAATCATTCTACACCAAACCATTTAACAACTGTCAAACAACGCCTTATGCTAACATTTTATTGCAACATTCCTACGTTTTTTCACAAAATTCTAATTTTTCAGACAATCCCAACTTTATATATATATATATATATATATATATATATATATATATATAGG
>NC_037539.1:39391548-39426449 GCF_001531365.2 Cynara cardunculus var. scolymus
TGGCCGGAGAGAGAAGAGAGGAGAGAGGAGAGTTTTAAAATACCAAAAATATCCTTGTATTAAGATTTTAATTTAAAATTACCAAATTTATAAATTTCCTAATTTATTTATTAAATTGTGGTTAATATTGATTCTCACAGTTACCACAAACAACTCAGTTCTTCCTTGAATAGACCTATATATATATATATATATATATATATATATATATATATATATATATATATCCAATTAACAATCACAAGATAGGGATAGGGATAGGGTTGGTACCAACTCCCAAGTGCATGGACCACATTCACTCTTTTGTTTGACTTTTTATATAACCATGAAATGCTGTCAAAACTTTCACAGTGTAAATTGGTTGGTTTCTTATACCATAAATAAAAGTATGAATACAACAAAATCAACCTCAAGTGGGTTGTTTACGGTGTGGTGTGGTTTACACGATTTTTATCTATTGTAATTTATATCTACAATCCAATAATTATAATATCAATGATAACATGATCGTAATTCAAAAAAAATAAAATAAAGAGTTTCAATACTTCTGATTCTTAAATACGTATTGCATAATTAGAAAACAATCTAAGAAGTAAAAAAAATAAACTTCAAACCAAAAGTCCAAAACACAAAGTCCAAAATTATTATATAAATTAACAATTATTCTATATAATATGTATGTGTGTATATATATATATATATATTTTATAAAATTAAAAAATATATAAAATATACGGTGCGGTGCAGTTTGAATTGCGGTTTGATAACTCAAAACCACAAGGCAAACCACACCGCGGATGCTCTAAATCGTACTTTCTGGTGTAGTAAGACGATGTGGTGTGGACGGTTTGGATGAACACCCCTATTAAGCATACATCTAACTGTGAGATTAACAATCATAATTGTCGGGATGCATAACTTCCACAAATCAATGCACACATGTTCCAAACGATACAATTAAAATGTGCAAAATTGCTACCAAATAATCGGATCCCAAATGCGTTCAAATATACCAACAACAAAACAATGCAAAAATAAATTAATATCTATGTAAGGGTCAAGACATGATACCCTTCTCTATACATCTCAAGGGAATTGGCATAACTCCTCTCTAAAATACAACTCTTTATTTTTAGTTTTTTTGTTAACACAAGTGTGTCTGGATCAGCTTACACGCACCTCGACCAATCTCAAGGGCCCTGGAGAACAAGTGGACTTGCAGGACTCGAACCGGTGACCTCCCCAAAGGACCAAACTTTATTGTCAGTTGACCTAACCCCACAAGATTATAGCTCTGTATTTATGTATCCAATGTCTAGGTTTTATTGTGTTGTACAGTACAACTGTAGATGCATTGCAACACCTAGCCTCGAGTATTCTTTAAGCTACAATTTGAAACAAAAAGATCCCTTTGCTTCAAACTCAACCTACAACTTTGACCCTGTGTCATACTTTTCAACAACAGGCCCAGATTAATCAATCAACATGTTGAATCATATAAACCACTTCCTAGAAAATACTATAAGCATGAAAATAAGCCAACAAAATCGTATAAAAAAGGGTCTCGATGAAATAACATTTAAACTCAAAATTACAATCTAGATTATAAAAATTTCATGTTGGGAACGCAAATGAAGTCAATTTCTGGTCTATGGATCTCTTGCAATTTACACTAAATTCCGATCAAGTTGTATCTCCACTCAACTACAGGCATTATAACTTATGAATTCAGTCAGTTTCTTGTCAAGAATACATACGAAAAAAGGGTCAGAACTCATCATCTGAACTAACAAGTTCTAACTCAACCATCTTTTCTGTACCTTGCTTGGTTTTCGCTGCTGATGGTTGTTGACCCTTTTCAATCTTTATTCTCTTTGCATTTTGTTGACTTGTTTTGACCTCAGGCAGATTTGACTCCACATCCGACGATTTCCTTTCACAAACCAAAAACAAAGAATTGGAAACATACCAACTTTTCTAGCAAAAGAAAACACAGAAATGAAGGAACCATGACCTCTTACCTTTTATCCGAGCTCTTAATTGGGTGGTTTAAACTTGAACTTGGTTTCCCTGTCAGTGAAAATTCATTTTATAGTTGACAATATAATTACAAACATGCAAATTCGAAAGATCACGAAAACATATAATATACCTGCAACTTCAGATAAAAATCTTATTCCTTGCGAGTAAGCGTTAGTGGTCACTTTTCCTGCATTACTGTAACATAGTACATATTAGGATCGACTGCTAAGAAATAGACTAAACACCAAATTTAAGTCTCGAAGGAACCTACATGCACAAAGCATGGAGTTATTAATGGTTTCCATTTGAATATATTATTTTTTTTGTCCATTCTTCATTTTGTGAGTCCTATCTATTTTTTCAAGTAAACTTGAGAAAAATGCTGACAAATCAACTTAAAAACTTTTAATTAATTATAGGCTGATGTTAAAAAGTTTAACCTTAATGCTTTTCTTAATCCCTCCACAGACAGAACTTTCTTCGGCTGCCCAGCCTTTGCTACATTTGTCTTGTTTTCAACCATGTAGATGCCTTCTGATTGCATTCTATCTTTGAAGCTGAAAGCTGTCCTCAAATTCCTGAAGCAAATGTGCAAAAATGAGCCATTTTTTACATGTCCATTAGCTATTTTGTGAAATCCAGCCATATTCTTTTGTAAATGGGACCTACACTCACAGCTTCACTACTCCACACATCATATATGATAAAATGAAAACATTGAGATGATAAACGGCATAAAAGATACAGATGTGATTCCATACCCTCCCATGAACTCTACTCTTTTAGTCGAATACTTTTGTGCTGCATTCTGTGGTCAAATTATTAAGATATTAGTACTCAGCAAAAGTAATAAGTTACCAGAAGTGGAAAGCAAAGGAAAGATACATAAATGCATCCATACCTTTGTATGGTACTTGCAATGTATTCCACGACGTCTAGCACCAGAAAAAAATCAGTTAGCATATATATATATATATATAGCACAAAGGGAAGCTAATGCAAGAAACTTCCATCTCTTGTATAGTCTCTTGATATGGTTAAGAGTAGGTAAATTTCAGCACACTAGGAGATTACATTGTTAAGAGATAAACATGTTATGTAAATCCCATCTTCATTTTCACCAAATGTGCAAACTTAATGTGCTCCCAATTTTTTAGCAACATACAATAAGAAAAAGGAAAAAGTATTTCTCACCAATAATTTGCTTTTCTTTTCGATTCTGAGAATGATATCTCTAACCATTTTATAAGGTCTTTATTGTAGACAAATTATCATTCTTGGGAAAATGCAAAAAAGAAAAAAGACAACTTTTGCAAGAAGTATCAAATATGATGCTTCTTATTTAAATTACCAAAATTTGTCCAAAATCACTTGTTCTTGCAAACTATGGCGTTCTTTTAACATTTTTTTAAAAACTATGGTTAATTTGCAATCAGAAGTTAAAAAAGTCAATTACACCCATGGGCGGACCTACATAGGTGCCATGGGTGGCACGTGCCACCGTATCGTTTCTCCGCCGAAGGGTAAAAAATTTAGGTTTCGTGTACGGTGCAACCGTATTAATTTGTTGTGTGCCACCGTATGTATTTTGAAACTACAATGAGAACAAGTTTTATTTGGTAGAGTTGGTTTTCAAGGCTTTTATTCTACCCCACACCCAAGTCCGAATCATGTTAGTGTCATTTTCTTAGTCAAACGGTGCCACAGTTTGAAAAAAATTTCCTATATTTTTTTCTTATGGTCAAATGGTGCTACCGTTTAAAAAAATTTATGGGTCCGTCCCCGATTACACCTATGAGAAGCATTAATGGAGAAGGTTTTGTAGAAAGACAAACGAAAGTCATGAGATATCTCCCATTCATTATGATCATTTTCCTCCATTGTCCATTTTTCTTTTCATGGGTCTTGTCTGCATTTCTCCTCACATCAACCAAGTGCATCCCCATAAATAATAGTGATTAATGGCAAAGGGAACTTTTCACATAATAATGTTTCTTTGAGCATAAGTTGGTTTACAGAACTTAAGATAAGTTATAAGGAAATTGATTCTAGGTGCAACTAAAAATTAAAACAAATGTTGAAGTAGCAACTATAATTACACCAAGAACATAGAGGTAACTTATCACCATTCATTACAACAAGAAACATAAGGATTTCAATCACATACTTGTTGATAACTTGTGTGCATGATTTGCATGTTCCAAAATCTGCAGAAGTTCCCATTTTTAACACTTGTGGAGCAGAAAAAACGGTCAGAGTAAATCCTTCTTTCTGAAAAGAAAAAGGTACAAGAAGGTTAATATTTGCAAAATTCAAACACATATATCAGCACAAATGGATCTCACTAACACATTAAAAGCTAGTACCGATTTATTTCGCACACTGCAGTTGAATAGAGCAAAGATTGTTCCAACTTCTTCCTTACAATTCTTTTGATAGGCATTTCCAAACAAGAAAAGGGAGACAGGTTTTTCATCTAAACATCCGATTTGCCATATACTATAGGGCTTCCCTGTTGAACTAGTCTTCATCCCCCCCTTCTCATATAGAACCCCGACAGTCGCCCAACAACCAGAAAGAATTTCCCCTGATAGAAGATTCCTAAAATAGCACAAAAGTTACAGTATGAACTTAACAATCAGAGAAGAAAAAGAATATAATTGAGTGTTATGATGTACTTTATTGTTGTTAAACGAACAAATCGAATATCTGCAAACCGATCACTCAAGTCTGTTCGAGAGACCAACTGATTCCTGAAAAGACAAAAAGGGCACATGAAATTTAGTCAGTGCATGTATAGTAACCACATATATGTCACTCTAACCAGATGAACACAATGAGGTTGAATCAGAAGGAAACTTTTAACTGAGAGGCATGAAGCCAGGCAATGCTAGTTCAACCAATTACATAAAGCACAACTTTGGAAATCTTAAGCTTATCACCCAGTTTTCAAGTGATTATTAACCTTGACATACAAGTCAAATTTGTTGTTTTAAGACACATTCAGTGAAATACTAAAATCTACATAAAAATGGTTGTTCAAGCCATGGTAACACGTGTCCAGTGTTTCAAGTTATAATAGAAAGCCACCTACCGGATTCTCAAACCTGAGAATTTTTCAACCTCAATGTCACTTGAGCTCTTTGCATGGCCAGATTTGAGAGGTTTCTTGGAGGTTTCAGGTTCATAATCTAGACAATCCTCAACAGCAGTTCTAAATACAGACATGTCTGCCTGTCCCCTCTGCCTGGCTGATCCATCATCAGATAGATACCCTGAATCCATATCGATATTGAGAAGAAATCCCACATAATTCTTGAAAATGAACACAGATTATTGCAGTTTCAAATATTAACTTGCCAAAAATCGATAATTAGGAGCTTGATGAAAAGTGAGAAAGAAAGAAAAGAGCCTACAATTTTTAAGAATGAACACAGCAATTACAAATGAGATAATTAACCAAGAACTTGTACAGATATGGATTAGAAAAATAGAGTGGCACACTTGGATTATGTGCCTTAGAAAGGTAGTAATCTATAGCCAAAATTGAAAAATGAATGGTACACAAATGATATGACAATCACATAAAACACCCAGACACAATTCCGTGAGACGTGGTAACAAGAAAACATAGAGAAGGTGACACCAGTTATAGTATAGTGCAGTTGCAAAGAGACTAATCTTCATAAAAAGCTAACAGTATTGTAAAAGAAAAAGTGAAGTAAATTTGATTGGGTTAATTGAATAAAGAAAGTTGCAGAAATCTGGTGACGGTGGAACAAAATAGATTATGTGCAAGTAAAGTTTGCTGACCTAAATCGAATAACTAAACAACAAAAGATACATATTATTATTAGGGCAACCATGAATCAAATGGAAGGATAAAGAAAGGCAGAGTGATAAGCGTATTGATAGAGAAGCGACACATACTTGAGAGAAATGTAAGCTGAAATAACAAGAAAAAGAGACAAGAGAAGGAAATAATATTACCAGGTGAAGGAGATGAGGGTGGGGTTTCTAGGACCCTGTCTTGTAGGGAGAGGAGAAGATGGAGATGGTCACCGTGTGTTGACATGGTGGATTCAATGGTTTTGCTTCAATCAGATGGATGCAATGCAATCATTCTTTATACTCATGATTTTCGATTTGTTTTCAGTTTTCCCCCCAATTTCAATTCGGAAGTTGATTGCAAATTGCAATGACATGACATGGGTCGGGTCGGCCCAATTAGGTCCTCACTTTTTCTTTTTCTTTTTAATTAACCTCGATATCCAGACTAATCTCGGGGCAAGCACCTGTTTTGCCGCCGTATTTGAACCTTCGTGGCCATAAAGGGATTTTTATTTCTCCTTGGATTTGAACCTGAAACCTCCTGGTATTTTTGACCTTTAGAGTCAAGCTCAAACCAATCAGGCACCACCCCTATGGTTAATTAGGTTACTAACTTAAAATACAAGACATAAATTTTATGGATGGTATTGGTCATGGAAGAAAAAAGAAAGGAAAGATTACTAAAATTCATTTTTGATATGATTCATATAATATAAATATTAAAATAACGGTCTTATTAAGTAACTTCTTCACTACGGGGTTGTTTACCAAATATTTACCCGGTAAGCGCTTACTAGTAAAATTTAACACTATCACATACTTAACAAGTAAGATTTTAGTCAACAAAAACGACATTGTATGCAACTATTTACCCGGTAAGCGCTAATCGTGGTAAGAGTTCTCACATTCACTTACCGAGTAAGACTTTTGATCCTTGTCTCGCTCTTATCGGGTAAAATTCTTGGTCTTACCATATCCATCCGGTAAGTTAATGTGACTCGATAAGCACTTACTCGGATAAACGTTTGGTAAACGGCCCCTACATATACATATACATATACGTAATCATATTCTTTGTTCTTTGTTTTGTGTTTTGACAAAAACAAATAGAATAGAACAGTATTTATTTAACTATTTAAGAAAGCTTTGAATGATAAATAAATTGAAGAAAAGGATATCATAATGTGGTTAGGTTTAGTACCGGATTTTGTAGCTTTGGGTTGGGTTTGAACTACTTAGCTCAGGTTCAATTTGTTTTGAAGGAATGAAATGAATTTGAGGAATTTTCATTCTAATATCATGTTTGGTTTGTTGAATTGTCCGGATTTAAAACCTTTGAATTTAATTGAAATCCTTTAAATATAAGATTTTGAAATCTTTAAGGAGTGCTTGGGATTTCGTATGCAATAAGGTTTTAAAAACATTGGTTTTGTAATAATCGATTAATAAAAATGTAATTCAATTATTTTTATAATTTTTTCTATAGTAATATAGCATACCATACCATACCATACCAAAATATATAGTATAACGAATGCAAGTAGCAAAATTTAATCATGTGTTTTAAACCTGTATTTGACGATTACAATGATATGTAACCGAAATGCCTTAATAAAATAATCGGTACTCTCTTTTGTCACTGTTGGTAATAAATAGAAAACGATGATTCAAAGTAAAATATGGATCGGACTGTATGCTTTTTAATTCTATTAAACATACGAATGATTAGAACTCGCGGCGGCATTCAAAAGACAAGACTTGACTCTTGATCAAACAACCGATATCGATCATATTCCAAACCACCGGTTCAATTGAAAATGGTAGTAGAAAAAGAAAAAGAAGATTTAGAAAATGAATTTTATACCTTAATCTTCAGCCAGCCATCAAGAGTTTGAAAAACAAAATCATACACAAACAGAGAGTTGAAAAAGAAAGTTGCATGAAAGAAAAACCAAGGATTCAATCTTTTCATCAGAGATGTATAACAAAAATTTCAAGGGAATAGTAGCAGCACCAAAATGTGATTCCAGTAGAAGTTATTTACAAAAACTTTCTACCTCCACAATTTCTTTTTCTTCATCTTCATCTTCATCTTCTTCATCATCAATCATTTTCCCATCCATTCCACTGGAAACCCTTCAATCATAAAAGACTGATGATGAGCACAACACACAATGTCATCTTCAATTCAATATAAGCCAAATAAATAGAATACCAACTCACCTTAACTTGATAAGAGACCACCTTTATTCACAAGTTAAGGCACAAAGGATTCTCGGATATAATATACACAACTTGGTTGATTGGTTTAACTTATGACAAATCAAACGATCCTTGTCCTTCGCTGATAGCATACACGAGTTTCTTGTACATGATCTCCTGCCCAAACCATTTCAATACTACTCGTTACACAAAGGCAAATATTCAACAAAATGTGTGAACCAAATAAGTATCCCCAAATTTTCCTTCAATTATGAAAATGGGCAGCCAATTCTAAAACCAAACCAAACCCAGCAAATCCTACACTGATAGGATCTGGGGGTACGATGTATGCTTACTTTACCTCTACTCCAAGGGGTAGAGAGGTAACTTTGATGGCAAGGAATGTGTTTGCTACATAAGTACCATATTTTTTGTCATGGAGGCATATAAATGGCATAAAAAAGTGAGCAGATGTTATTTATCGGCAAACAACTTGGAACAAACTACCAATGCAGACTTTTTCAGGGTACATATAGAAGTAGGTTGCACCTTGGTGGAATACGGAGGAAGCTTTAGGTAATTAGCACATGTCATCACACTTGGCAAATCATCATCTGCAGATTCAGACAATCCAGCTGCATTGGATGCCGCATTGTTGGCTGTTGAAGAATGCTGTGCCACACAACAAAACCAGAGTTCATAACCATTGTTACGAAACATAATAATGAACAGTGCAATGGTGTTCACAAGATACCTTTCTCACAATCGTCAACTTAGGATTCAACACCGCCAAACCACCAGGAGGAAGCCGAGGTGCACCAGTGACAAATTGACAGAATGCCCGTTGTTGGTCCAAATTGAACTCTCCCAATATCTCAAGCAACTAAAAGTCACATTAACAACACACTTTATTAGATTATAGTTCTTCTCTAACAATTGCTGCTCTCGAATAACAGAATTTCTGGGGGCACTAGCACAAGCAAAAATGGTGGGAAAGACAGTCTTGGGGGTCCCCAAAACAGAAGTCACTTGCAAGCCCAGGAAGAATTAAACAAAAAAGATGTTACATACATTAACCACTGCAGGGCTCTTGGAAGTGTATCCATGATCAAATTTTATATGTTCAACAAGCGTATCAACCTGCATTTGGAGAAAAGTTGAATTACATCTTGCTTTATTAGGAAAAACATGTTTAACTAAAAAATGTGGACCAGAAAGGATCACTTTACCTCCCACAATTCTCCACGGCCACAAAGTAGATAATCCAACTCACTTGGAGAAAAAATTTGTAGAGCCGAAATGTCAAAAACCTGATAGTTATGTAATATACATTAGCTTAGAACTTACAGGTAGGATCTGGCCTGTATTTTCTACTTGCAACACAAAGCAGTAAATCATCACAGATACAAAAGGATCACAAATTTAATTTGCTACAGCAGGACAAAAAGATTAAATCTTGAAAACTTTCAGAAAGATTTCCAGAAGGAAATGAACTCTAAGAAACAAATATTGCACCAAGTAGGAATGAGCAAAGATGATGACCTGATTAAATCCAGCTCTAAATGCTTCCATTTGACGCGTGATACCAGTCTTGACTGTAGCATCAACTACCAGAGAAATGTACTCCTCCAAATTGTTTAAATCAACCTACAAATTTAGAATTGAACTTCATCAACACACACAGCATAACCGTTGCAAGAAATTCTAAACAATCATAAACCCATAAACAAAAAAGTTAAACAGCTCAAAAGATGCGCAAGTACATTGTCATCGCCCGATTTCAGAACAAAATCAGGATAACCAGGAAGTGTGAAGTCCAAGCAAAGATCTTCAACTGGCGCCCCCCTAAACCTTAAGTTTAGTATTTCATTTCGGTCATGTATCGACTCTAGGTACTGTTTCCTGCAAACAAGAGCTTGCAACTCTTCTAATGTCTTGCCAAATTCAGCATCAAACAATGAAATGTCATGCAAATCAAGTTCCTGTAATAGAAGAAGCTGTAAGTGTCAAGCCAAAACAACATAAAGATCAAAAAGTTGCATGAATATCCAAGCCTTTAAAAATAGAAAACAACCAGCTTACCTGTCCAAGCACAAGCTTATAGAACCCCGCTGAAAGGGGCAGATCCAAAAGCCTCCCATCTTGAAGTGCTTTGGCCATTACACGACCAAGAAGACGGAAATGCTCTGTTACCTTAGAAAACTGGCTACCATCAGAAGTATCGACAGTGAGAGGCCACGGACGCGGGAATAACCCAAGGGGAGATAGAACAAGATCTCCAACACCCTTGCCAGAAGCAGGTGTGGTACTTGTTTTGCCGGCTTTCTTCTCCTCAGGATCAACTTCCACTGATGTGCTGACATCAGGAGAATTAGATCTCCACATTCTCAGTCCCGCTTTCTGAAGGTCATGACTTAATAGGGTATAGAACTCCAAGGTAGGGCCCAAACCAGTGCCAACTTCACCAAAATATTCTACTTCAAGAACAGCCTTTTGGCTTGAATACATCTCCATGACTTTCGCAGCAGAATCTAATATACGATTCCGCGAAACACGGACTTTCTGCCGCTGTAACCTTCCAACCCTGAACTCTCGCTCATTCATAGATCCATGGCCTTCTGCACCCTGCTGCTGTTGAAGCCGATGTAATGCACGAGACAACCCAAAAGCAGTTGAGTAGAAATACTGGCGCCTAATTTCAAAAGGAAACAAGAATGGGCATGCTTTTGTCAACTGATAACACCATGATGGAAGACTACCACTGCAAAGTGCAAGAGCATCCTGCATTTGTCTTGACAACTTGGGAGTTAATTTGCTATTGACAAACTCATCAACAGGAACCTTAACACCAGTAACATTCAGGTCATCTAGACTCGAGATTTTTCCTTCAGCAAAACGATCAGTTGCTGACTGCACACGCAAGCGTGGCGCAAGCTGGTTTAAACCCTCTAATACACGTAATAGAGACAATATGCTGTAAGTAGGGTTGTTCCTTTCCAAATCGCAAGGAAGCTCCCCTTGCAAAAGGCTGTCTAACAGAGACATTTGATGCATCCGTGAATCACCATTGGAGTTTGAGGTAGAACCGGCTTTAGTAGATTTAGATGGAGTTGTAGAACTCACAGTTCCAACTGATGCCCTATCTGTTTGACTGTCTGCTCTTTGGTATGTAACCGTAAAGATATCACCCCATAATCTGCTTCCATCGCTAGATATAAAGTCACTCCCATTATACCTCTCATCATCATCCTCATCCAGGACAAGCTGTCGCCGAATAGCTTGATAGATGGTTAAATGACGGTTGAGTTGCTTCCCGCCTGAAGAAAATATCAGCCTGGGAGTATCATTAGAGCCAAAAAGGGGCCGCCCATGCCGCTCCCTGCCGCCCCTGATACCTCTGCCATTTGCCGATGCAAGCCCAGCCATGGCAGCAGCAGCGAAGGACATCGTACCCCTTGAACCTAACGAATTCGCACTTCTAAGCTCCGCAGACTCTGACCCACGAACGGCTGTACCTCTGCTGCTAGAGCCAGAAGCTGGATTTGCCTGGCTATCACTAGTTGCAGCACCAACAGGTCTTTCCTCAGCAGAGTCGCCCAACTTAACATCATGAACTTTGTCTGGCATGCAAACTGGAAGAGAATCATCCCTTAGCACCTGCAAGCAACAAAAAGACAAATCATTCATCAGAAAAACCTGCACACAAACATCTAACTGATATAGTAAAGCTTGCTATGTCTGGAAACACTGCAAACTACACTATCCATGGTGGTTAAACAAAATTATCAGTAACGACATAGACATCTTTCAAACAGACTTTTTCTTTAACTAACAAGTTTAGATTGTTAGAAACACTAAGAGGGTTTTTGTTTATAGGTATTAAGCAGTAATCAATGGGAATGAAAATAGAAGACAGTGTTTGTTTTTATATAATATAATGGACTCATTCCCCCACAAGCCCAAATTTTCATTCCAGGTTAAATTGGGGAATAAAAATCCATTCCCAGCCTGAAACAAACAGCCCCTAAGTTGCCACTGAATACCACTGTAGACCCAGATATTATCGCACAGCCAGTGAACTAGTAACCACTTCAAGATATGAAACTAAAACACAATAACAAAAATGAAACGACAGCATACGTCATCATGATCTTCATCTTCGTCCTCAGAAATGTCATCATCTTCAATCACCAATGCATCATCAATATCAACAGGTGATATATCGAAGTCCTCATCCTACAGCACAAAAAAACTCATATAAGCAATGGTAGAAAAAGCTAAAGTAAAAAAATGAGATCAAGAAGATCTAACGAAAACAACTGGCTAACTGAAGAAACAATCCTGGAAATAGAAGAAAACACGAGGGCATGAATATCAGATTCAGATATCTTGCCAATAAGAAATATGTTGAAAATGACAAGTTTGGTTAGTATAACAGGTTACAAAGTATAGACATAATTATCCTCCTAAATCATTAGTAAAGGATGTTAAATAGTGAGATGAATCTTAGGTCTAACCATTAGCTCTCTCACGGGCACACACGCGCACATAGTTTTTTTCATAGTATTCGACATCTAACAAACCACATGATGAGAACATAATTTTTTTCATATCACTGTCCCTTCCTACATGAATGAAACTCAAGTTAAAGCGGCAGACTAATTGTTGTCATCGGGAGCAGATTCCAGGAGATCTGGAATACAATAAAAGGTGAAAAATTGAAGAGAGCCATAATTCTGCTATCTTCAAAAATATCACATGTCAACATCAAAACAGAATCAAATAGGATAGTTTCTTACAAAATATAGAACCTTGTCGATCAAAATATAGAACCTTGTCGATCAAAAACTTTGTAAATAGCCACACGGCTTTGTCTGCTACAAGTGACGATGTTGGCTAGCATATAACCTATGGTGCATAAAAACGTTGTAGCATCAAGTGCTGGGGCATTATATTGTTGAATAGACACTCCTGACTGAATGTGGTATAACTTCATTACGTTCCCTATAAAGATATTTTTTATATCCTTGAAAACAAATGAAGCCAGTAGCCTGATTTGACAGAATATAAGAGCCATACATCTCATCTCAAGCCTTTGAGGCATAAGTATATCGGTAGTGACTTGTTTTGTTGTGATAATAAAATAGTTGAACTGGGAAGGCTCACACAGATGTGCCATGTATTCAACATATGTTTGTATCTTCGAGGATTCTCAATAATCCATTGGACTCGGAATACTACCTCCTGAAGAACATTCATTCAAGGTGTACGTAACTTCCTCTCATAAGTCATAACCAAGATTAAGTAGTTTAACGTCAAGTATAATTATGACTAGCACAATAGCAATGGTAAAGATGTCATCCCTTGGACATGTATATAGATACTTCAAAAGTAAAGTAGATATACAGTGTGTGAGATTACAACAAATTTGAAGGATGCTCTTAAATATAATCCAACGGAGCAGAAAATGCACCCGGTGCCTAAAAGACTCTTTTCCTAATGATTTTATTTTGAACATGGGGTTTGACACCTTTATATCCACGATTCAGGATAAGCTCTTAGTATATTCAGGATGAATCATACGCTCCGTTTGGTTTCAGTTCCAATACGTGAAATTAGAGGTTAGCTAGTATTTCTAACAAAGAGCATTTACCCACAATCTGAGGCATGATGGTGAATCTAAGAATCTTGAGTGTTATAAATGATATAACAAAGTGTACAACCTATAGGTAAGTTTGATCTCACTTTACTGTTAAAGAGGATCCCGAGCTACCAAGTCAGCGGTCTACTCATCCCTATTACATTGAGTAGAATGGCGGTAGGTTTCACACATATGGTGGGGTGTCTAGGGATCGATTTTAAAGTGCTTGATCGGCTGAGATGGCAAGAAAATCTTAGGTGGCATGTGGTTCGCAGAATATAAAGGAATCTGATGGAATTGAAATGTTGAATTCCTTTGACCAAATTCCATTCCATTGTTTGGTTCATTCTTTTCTTTGGAAGGAATCTCTAAAATCCATCACATTCCACAACCAAAGGAATTGAACATTCTTTAACAACTACATGGTATTTTGATGGAATGAAATTCTCCATTTTCTTAATACCAAATATACCCTCACCCCAATA
Source organism: Cynara cardunculus var. scolymus (assembly GCF_001531365.2). Taxonomy (NCBI): domain Eukaryota; kingdom Viridiplantae; phylum Streptophyta; class Magnoliopsida; order Asterales; family Asteraceae; genus Cynara; species Cynara cardunculus. The sequence continues at coordinate 39,405,730 of NC_037539.1, forward strand.
TAACCTAATATCATAAAACATAATACGACCTAATCTGATAAACAAGAAGCTGATACCTCCGAACTCGATTTCTTATGGGTTCTCTATCGCACTCCATCGCAAACCAGACTTCAATCGCATAACCAGGTTCAATTTCTGCCTGATACCTGCATTCAATTTCTCTGGGTTCTCCATCACACTCGATCCTTGGTTTCTCTCTGTTCGTTTCCTGTGTGGTCGATTTCTTTGTGGCTAATTTCTGTCTGGTCGATTTCTATCATATACCAGACTTCGACATTGCAGAAACCATCGATAAAGCAGATCGATTTCAAGATTTGAACTCGATTTTTGCAATCTGTCTTCTCTTCTCGATTTGAAGTACAGAATCTATGATAAATATGTATATAAATCTTTTTTGTATATAAATCTTTACAAATCTGTATATAATATGTTTTGTGTAATCTGTATAAAAATCTGTTTAATAAATCTATGATGGTGAATACAAAAGATTTGTATATAATTCTCTACAAATCCGTTTTGTTGAATGCATTTATTTACAAATTAAATTTATCAAAAAGGGTATTTTAGTCATTTACCAGAATTTCATTCCAATTCTAAAGCTACATTCTGTGAACCAAACAGACAAATTCCAATTCCTTTGACAGATTCCATTCCAATAATACCAACCAAACAGATGGCCAAACCTGACAACATTCCATTTCAATTCCTTAAAGTCAAATTCTTTTGACATATTCCATTACATCCAAAAACATTCTGCGAACCAAACGCCACCCTAATATTTGTCCAAGGTTTCCAAATCACTAACTCTTGGTTTGGATTTTGGAGCAAATAAACACTTCCGCAATTGTTCGAAGGTTATGTTCACAAACAGCCTATGGCAGGCGCCATGTCATCACCTAGAACATAATGGAATTTACTACATGTTATCATGTACCTAATCAGGCATCAGTCACTTAGCAATTGTATGCAAGAAATGGTCACCGTAGCATGGAGGTGATGATGGCGGGTTGTGTTTCAAGACCAAGAGACCACAATTTCATATTTTCCTTTTGGACGGGGGTGAGGGTTAGACACTGAGCCAAGTCAAGGAGAAGTTAAAGTCCATTTGTGGTCTCAAGATCTTGAAGTTTGAATCCTGCAGATCCTGTATTCTCAACTATATACTGTTATTTACATGTAAAAACCCAATGAACCGAATGTACAAGTACATATATTACAGGGGGCAATAGGACGACGTCAACAGATTTGGATCGGTATGTTATGATCATAGTATAACCAATTTAGATATTATACCTTTCATCTGCCAGAATTTACTGTAACTGCATGAATATACCTACAGATTATACTACTCTAAAGATGGTTACGATTTCAAAAGGTGGCCTGGATACTAGATCTTCAAATATCATGTGAAGATGAATACATAAGATCCCAACATATTAGTATGATTTGAAGTAAAAGGAAAACAAACAACAGCACAATGTTTCAATACTGATGCCAATTGAACAAGAACAGAACAAAAGGTTTGATAGTCACTAATTCAAATATGTAAGAAAATATTCAAAGATAACAAATTCTAGTATGGGAGATTGAAGCATACCTCAGAAGTAGACTCGCCATCTACAGATTTCATCGGTGCATCTTTATCCAGAGCAGCCCTTCTCCGAGCAGCATTTCTTGTCTGAGGTCCTCTCCCCTCATCTTGAGCAGACTTCAATACAGCTTTTCCCTTCCCTTTTGAAGAGCTCGCATTTTTCTCTTGTGGTGTCTCCTTTTTGGCCGAGTCACCTATGCTAATTGAAGACCTGGATCTTGTGGAGTGATGGCGTGTAGCAGATGCAGGAGTAGATGGAGATGAAGCACCAGCTCCTGCAGGTGTGGTTCCAGACTCTGAGTTACCGACATATGCAGAAGATTTCTGGCTGGAGTCACTCCGCTGAACACGAGGCCAAAGAAAATCTTCCACAGCTGCCAAGCTTGCCAATGGATCAATGAGGACAACATTTGAAGAATAATCACGGAGAGATTTTTCACCATGCGCTCTGCAAAGACGCAGTTTGAATGGCTGAGATAACGCACCAAGACCAGAAGATAGGCGTGCATTTCCAGTAGAAGATCTAGAACTGTGGCTCAACACTACAGGGAAACGTTCTAAGAAGGTCAAAGCATATTGGAGCTTCTGAACTAGAACACTCATAGGAGCCCGCTTTGCCTCATCGACACTGGACGGAAGTGCAACTTCTATAAATGATATGTATCTTTTAATAGCTAGCTGACGTAGCTTAGGCATATTTGTTTCAGATACTTTGTCTTTTGAGAAGTGTCCACAAGAGAAGTAATTCAGCAAAGCAGCAACAACACCACTACCAATGAATTCAAATGTGGAAAACCCATCATCTTTGGTTAGCTCTGTTAACATCTCAGTTATCACTCCTAACAAGTTTTCTTCCTTGCTAGGTGAAAAATCAGCAAACCGGTGGCCAGAAGCTTTGGACTTCCCCTTGGACTTTATCTTCTGATCATCCACAGCAGCGCCCAACTTTTTACAAAGATTTTTCAAATGTACAAGATCATCTGTAACACCAACTTCCACAGCTCCTGGATCAGAAGGAAAGTACTTATCCTTGAAAGCTTTTGCACTAGCACTAACTACAATCCGAAGACTGGAACTGACAGGTGGCAATTCTACTGAATTTGTGGGAGAACCAACAGCAGGGACCAAGTTTTTCAAATCTTCAGCAGCATTTACATCTGTATTGGAGGTACCAACGCGGCGTCGATAACGCCTCGAGCGTGAGGATGATCCAGGTATAGAATCATTAACCGTCTCACTTGATAATGGTTGGGAAAGAGCATTACCAGATGATCCAGCAAGAGTATCTATCGCATGAACAACGCCTTCCCGCACAAACATCTTACTGAAAGTTTCTGGAAGCTTTTCCATCAGGATCTCTGCGATTTGAAGGGAAGGTACGACGACTTGTGGGTCCTTCCAAGCCAAAACCCCAGCCAAGAAACTAGAATTTCATTAAAGCGTACAATATTAGAACTTTTACATTATACAAGAAACCAACACATCACAAATTAATAAAATATCTGACCACCGATGTACCTTGATATGTTCGTCACACCAAGTAGAGATTGAATCATATCAGCAGTGCTGAAGTACATCAACTTCCCAATAACCGAGAGACATTTGTGACGCACAGGTGCATTTGCACTTGACGCATATAGCTGCAAGACCAAAGCAAATGTCAATTTGTTTCCATGAGTAATTGCAGACAAGTGTACAATCACTCGTCCGAGCTAACCTGAATCAGAACAGGAAGAAGATCCATCCCAAATTGCTGCAAAAGCTCAGGCTGATCAGTTAACAGTTTCTCACGAGCTGAGACCTCGGGTGCACTGCCACTCATTTCTTCTTGCTTGCTAGAACTTCCAGCAGATTTCTTAAATAGAGACCCTTTGACAAATACATTACTACTGGCAGGAAGAGTTATGGTTCCATGGGGCAATGGAGGAAGAAGCTCATTTGCCAAATTCACAATCTCAAATATCTGCATACAAAGAAAAAAAGTAATTAAAAAACATTGCTACTCAAGTGTGAAGTGCTAAACTAATCGTGGATGACTAAGAAAAAGAAGTGCATGCTAAAAGGCTAGTACTGTTAATTTTCCTAATAGACTATCTAAAAAACATAGAGGTTTACAAACTGAATGATATCATTAATATGAGCAAAATTGTTAAATAATAGATATATAGTTGGTGGCACCTTATTAAAACGGCTAGTTGTGAGTCCTCATCTTCCTTAAAAACATTAACTATACCAATCCTACATAAATTTTTGCGCAGTTTGCGAAAATGAAAAAGAACTGGTTTATTTGGAAACTGCAATGCTCCTTCTTTTACTAGCTACTTTCAGCTAAAGACTCCCTACCAACCATCATTACAACAAGATCTTTTCTTCCATCACATTGCGACCACCCCTTAAAGAAAGGCTAGTCTAAAAATAACCTCAGATTGACATTACAGTCTGTCATAAAAAGTCCCTGAAGCAATTGTTGTTGCTATTGCTCAACCATTTTAGTAACCTCGCCTTATCACTTTATAAGAGCATTATGTCTCTTCTTTTTTACACCATGACGAAGTCTCAAAAGGACTTCAAGAACTTGGGTAGCTATGCCGGAAAAGTACAAATATTTAAAGGATAGCATAAATTAAACCAGCTTACAACGTTATCGAGAGGAGATGATTTCAAAATTGAGCAATGGCGCATTAGAAAGTATGAGGCACTCAAGAATTGAATCTACCGTGATACATGGTGGAAATGAGAAATTGTTTACCACTTTCAATAGATTCAGGAGAAAACAAACCAAAAGCTTTACAAATGAAAGAGAAAATGATATACAGAGAAACATTACCTGATCCGGTGGTCTACTCAAGGCAGGTGACACAGACATTGTTGCGACAAGACCAGAACCTGACAATATATCTTTAAAAATCCCACTGATCCCTAGGAGGAGCAAAGTTTTGGATCCTAAAGGAGAACCACTTGCACATGTAGATAGCAATCGGATTAAGCCCTGAAAAGATACATTAAGTAATGCAGCCTCCCACAGTAATATTATATTCCAAACAAAAGCAAATTACTTATGTACCGTGTATGTAGATGGGCTAAGTGATGCTTGTCCACCTCCAGAACAGCTAGTTGATATGAGAGAGGCTGCTTGTTTAACTAATCCATGATTACAAAGCTCATCCAGCTGATCAGGAGATGCTGCGAATGCCTCCGCAATTCGAGTCAAACAAACTGAAGCATGCTCTAAAACCTAGAAATATAATACAAGCCAAGAAATATCATAATGAGATAAGAAAGTAGCCAGTTAACCAGCCTTAGATAGCTAAAATTCAGAAATTGCAGTACTCACCCTGGCATCATGGTATTGAAGAAGATTTGTCAATAAAGGAACAGCTTCCATGACAAAATCAGCTGCATCAGATGGAAGTTTTTTGCACATATTTGCGGCAGTAGATAATGCCACACGCTGAGACATACAAGACAAAGTCAATATTATAAGATTGCCCTGAATATACATCCCTTTCTTCCATACATTTAGAAGAATGAACAGGGGGTACCTGGACTCCTGTTGAGAAAAAGTCAAGATAAGAGAGTACTGCCATTAGCGCCCCTGCTCGCAAGCAGGCAGTAGGGTGCTCCTGAGATATCTTCTTAAGAGCTTGCAAGGACTGTTATCAATGATAAACATCAACATTAAATACTACTATCCACAGCTTCAAATTTAAACTTCAAGCAAGAATACTATCACTAGTTACAAGATTTCAATGATGCTCAAATTTTAAAGTATGCGATAGCCTACTTCCCCTCCCTCAAGAAAATTCCTTCACATCCTCAGTCTACTTGTGATAAAAGGTGTTCTGCTCTTTAAGCATTCAAGGTACCTCATCTATCCCCACGTAGCATCACTTATGATATATTAATATACATGTAGAAATTAAACTACAACACATCATTTCATGATTAAATTTGTGCAAGTATTTAGCTAATAAGCTGGCAAACCTGTTCAGCCAAGTCCATGTACTCGATGGTAAGCAACCTAGCAACAAAGCAAGAAACAGCACCATAGTGCACCACGGCAGCACATGAAGACGGTAGCACATCACAGAGATGTGTGAGTGCCCTGGCTGCAAGCAGCATAATATCGGGATTGCTCTCATGATTAAGCAACCCAACAAGCACTGGCACAAAAGAATCCACGGAGAAAGTACTAAGTGAATCCTCAGTGCCAATAGAAAGCATATCACACAGCTGTGTTAAAGCCTCAACTTGCTTTCCTTCCTCCCCGTCAGCACGCAAACCGGAAAGGATCTTCTTTAGCCGACCGCTTTGGTGAGATGATGAAGCAGACGCCATTGCTGATGAAGGAAGCAGATCATCCAACCCTGCACCTAGCTTCCTCAACAAACCCTGAAGTGCACTGCTTGCAGAAGTCAAATTCTGATGCAAAATCCCGACACCTCCGCCCTCGCTATCATCGTCATCATCATCAGCTCCGCCGACGCCACCATCGATATTCAGTCCTAAGTTGTTGTCTCTAATACTATTATCTCTATCCTTAACCCTAACTTCATGTTCTTTCTCTTTCCCTTTATCGGAATTATCCCTATCCGATCCCATATTCTGGTTATTAGTATTCTTCCTACTACGACGGCCTCGACCCGACCCGGACCCGGATGATTCATTGGTGGAATTATCCATATTACAAGCGCGTGAACGAGTAGAAACGACGACGTTGGTAGCTGCTGCGGCTGAGGCAGAGGAGGAGGTGGTAGTAGAAAGACGGGTGCGTTTGCTAGAACGGATGGTAGGACCGCCGGATGACGAAGAAGAATGGGCTGATGAGGTGGCCTCCGCCCTCTTCCGGCTACGAGTTTCCATACAAAGCCCGAACCCCCTTTCGTATCCGACGATCAACGACGATCGAAAGAACAATGAACCCTTATCATCGTCCTTGACAAATACCACCCGATTTTATCAAAAAAATACCCCAAAATCTAACAAACCCAAGAACAAGTATTGAAGCTGAATTGATAAATAAAGATAAATGTGAATGTTTTAATTCAATTGAAACCGATCGGCTGAAAGGCGAAGGGTGATTGAAGGAGTGTATAAAGAGGAATTTGACGATGGGGGAGTAAAATCAAGAAAGAGGGTTAAAAAAAACCCTAATTGTTATTCTAGTTATTTATATAGCTGTACGTTTGTGTGTGTAGTACGTTTGAGATGCACCAAAATATCATACGGTGCTGTTTTTGCTTTTCTTTTTTCCTTTTTTTCCCCATCCGTATGCATTTTAAAATCCATTCCCAATTTTATTTTTCTACCCTCCCTCAACCGCCATCGCCATCGCTACGATGGTCAATGGAGGAACCACCGCTCGACTTATTAACCATCAATTTTTCTTCATGATTACACACATAACCTGAGTTGTTATGTTAGCATTAAAGATAAGGAAACAGCAAAAGAAAAAGGTTTTTGGTGTACAAGGTTGTTAATTTTGGTGGCGAAGGTAGTCAATGAAACCAATTATGTTCAAAACAATGTTCGAGATGCATATGAAATTTACAAGCATGTATCTAAGAGAAGGTACAACAACGTTTGTCATGTTTAGGTTTTCCCAATATACCAGTTAGAGAAGTAACTACTGCTTTGCATACTTTTTGCCATATAAATGAAACCCAAACCACTTTTCTATAAATTGAGTTGAACAAGTAAATAAAGATAATCTATGAAATTTTCATAATATATGGGAAGACAACAAACCATAATCATCTTCATACTATAAAAATCAATGTGTGAATTTCTGCTTTTAAGTACAATCCCAATGTTGAATATCGAAGTTGTGCCTATTATGTTATCACATCTTATTGATAAACATCATATCCAACTTACCAATACACTTTTGATATTAATGAAATGGGAAAATTGCACCAAAATGAAACCAAATTTTTAAACATGTAATATGTAATTTAAGGGTCTCTATCAAACTTTTGGTTTGATTTGCCAAATTTGATTTAAACTTTAATAAATGACGATTTTGAAAGTTGGTTCCCCAAAATAAGAATCAGGTAAAAGTTGGTTTCATTTTCCCTAATGAAATCAATGGCAAATCTTAGAATAAAAAATCCAACAAAGTAGTGCCATAGAACTCAAAATAACAATGGATTGTTTAAAAACGACACTATGTTCAAAACATATATCCAAATTAAATTTACAATTGCTCTCGCAAAGTGTCCGAATTTTGGAAGCCATTATCATTAAAAAATTTAGATAAGACATATTTTCTTTATATTACTATGCAATCTATTCCTCATAGAAGTCATTGCCGAAAAGTTCTTTCTAGGCATGTTGTCATCGAGAAGAATGACTCCAACTTCACAAGTAAATGAACAAGAACAAGAGTTCCATAATCTTTCACCTTTACAAGCTTCTTAATGAGTTGTTTACATGATTCTTAGAACCTTAAGATGTTTGTAAACGCACAAAAACAGTAGCAAGACTACGCAAATATACACTCTCGTGTACTATCAGGTCTTAAAATTATAAGAACCAAGTATCGTATTACGTAAGGATATGTTTTTAAAGTTGCAAGATATCAAAATGAAAAGCTAACTTCATGTAGTGAAGCTAAGATTGTTTTGTGGGTTTTCATTTGGTTTATAAACAAAAAGTAAATAGATGGCATGGGTGCAAGATTCCTCCAAGTTTAACATAAATTAATATAGTGGGTATTGTAACGCCCATAATTTGATATAAATACAATTGTGGGGTTTGACCAAGTTAAGGTTGTTGTAAACTTCCAATTATGAATTTTAATGGTATTTACAAACCCTATCTTAGTATGGGGTAAAAAGTGGATTTTGGGCCATTTAGGGTCCCACGCAGCCTGACATGCGACCTTGGATTGTTGTCAAGGTCGCATAGAGTCATAGACCAAGAAAATAAAGGGTTTTCAGAGTTTGTTGAATTAAGGTATAATATAACCTCCACTCGAAACTCAAAATTTGTATTTAGTAATGTTAATTCATGTGGCTAGTGTTTCCAAATCTTTTCTTGAGTCAAAATAATGGCTGGATAAGGTAGTCGATTTGTAGAAAAACGCAAAAACGATATTCTCAGTAATGCTAGAACTTTGAGTGCAAAATTCTCACTAATATTGGGTGGTTTTGAGTGATTCTTGTTTATATAGGTTAGGATTTTTGTTAACTTGCTAGGTTTAGCAAAAAGAATTGAGAAAAATGGACCATAAACAAGCCTAAACGGCCCCGAAAATGGCAGCTACCTCTCAAGCCTTAGCTCTGGATCATGGAGCGCATGGGGCTAATCAGTCAAGTTGCCAAGTGGGGTTTCGCAAGGCTGGGAGTCAGGTTCGGCTGATGGCTGGGCTTGGGGACCGACTTGGCCGAGAGCTCTTGGGCCAATCGACATTGGTCGATCATGGTTAACCTGATACAAGTCTAGATTTAATTATTGGATATAAATATTTTTTTCATTATCTATATATATACTAGTTATGTATCCACTGCAATGCAGTGACATTCAAATTTTTATTATAATTAAAAAAGTAAAACAACTTCTTGATAAAAAGGAAAACCTAAAAATTATGTTTAAACAAAATAAATAACAATCTTACACGTTTGTACATGTGCACCCAACTTCCAATACTATACTTCACTAATTTATGAGGTTTTCTACAAGTTATTGTTTGATTCAAAACAACCATACATCTAAAGATAACACAACGCTTCTAATTAATGCACTTAATCACTTGTTTGCATAAAACCTGCAAAAGGATTTATAAGTAAAGATAAGTTCGAGGTGGATAAAATTAATCGAGAATCATCCAAACAGACTTTAAAAACATGCATTTTCAGTATAATGACGATCAAAATACATGTCCTAAAGTAATATTATTTTCAATTTCACCATGATTTGGATCCATCCTCCATGATTGAAAGTAGTTTGGTAGGTTTATGTTTGTTATTTTGTATATTATCATATGTGAATTTGTATATTATAGCATATGATATGATATTAATTTGTATTATGTTCATGTGTTTTTGACATTTAATACAAATCATATGTTATGTTTGTATATTGTCACATGTAATATTTATTTGTATTACAATCATATGTTATTTGCATTGAACACAATCATATGTGGTATTTGTAGTAGATTTTTTTTTTCGTGTTTTACATTGTTGTTAATCACATTTGATATTCTAACATAATACTATGATCTTCGTTTTTTGTGTTATTAATTACTAATGTGATATTCTGCATATGATTGTGAGTTTTATGTATGTAATCTTGTAGCATAATACATATGATTGTAAGGTTTTTTTGTAGTCACTAGTGATTAGTCTTTTTAGTATAGTGAATTAAGTGGATCACATGTGATCGGTCTGTTATGTGTGATTTAGAACATGGAATCAATATCATGAATCCATAAAATCGTGAAAATTTTGTAGAAACAGATGTGAAATAAGTCACATCTGATATATAGTATATCATATATGATAATGTATAAGAAAAAATTGTGAAAAAGAAGACCATAAATAAAAAATTAAAGAAAAAAGATGGTGAAATAAAATAAAGCAAATAAACATAAAAATGTAAAAAAAAAATCATGGTTTGATAGTTATCCAAAATTAAGTGGGTATGATTAAAGATTTAGTAGATATTTGAGAGAATAAAATAATTAATTAAATAGAATTAAGTTCATTCGAGAATAGTATGTATTTAAGAAAATAAAAGAATGGTCGAATCACATGTGTTTTTACACTAACAACTACAAAATCACATGTGATTCATAATTATTATTTTTTTCAAACTATTTTCCTAAAAATATGTGATTTAAAGTTTGAAAAATAATGATTCAAATTAAACACTGAAAAAGAAAAATAATAAAAATAAAATCACATGCGATGTGTAATGGAAACACATTTAAATGTATAAAATCACATATACTTCAAAATGTAATTCGTAATTTACACATATTACATGTAATGTTGCAGATAACTTACTTCTTTTCCACTATATTCAATAGCACATATGATACAATAGCTAAAATTAATGATTTTTTTCGGAAAAAAAAAACGTCGTTCAATTGCGGATATCACATATGCTTTTTGATGAAAAATTATAATTTTTTAAAAAATAAACTACTTCAATAAAAACAAATATTTTCAAAAAAAAAAACTAAATCACGCTTATTTTAAAATGTTGTAAAAAATAAAAAATAAATAAATAAAAAATTAATCATGCTTAAATCACAAAAATATAAAAAAAATAATGAATAAATACCTTAATTAAATGCATTAAATAATCTTTATTGAAATAAATGAATTTCCATATATAATATATATACAATAAATGACACATATGACCTTTTGGGCGATGACATTATTCAAATAGATTATTGACCTATAATTATTCTCTTATTTTCTGAAATACGTATCACTCTCGTATGAACCTCCCTCTAATTAAAAAATCTTAAATTGAAAATTACCTTAATATCATTTTAGGAAGTTAATCACAATAATAAGATATGATGAGGTGTAAGGTTGAGATTGCATCTCGTCTTTTTATAAATTAATCGTCTTCTTGTTTGATTATGTCCTATATATATACATATATATACAAACACACACACATATATATATATATATATACACACACACATATATATACATATATATAGAGAGAGAGAGAAAGAGAGAAAGAAAAGAAGATTCAAACGAGAACGCTAACTATTTAAGAAAATAAGAAAAATGCCGTTAATGTACAAAATCACATGTGATTTTACATTAACATAAAAAATGAAAACGAACTACTTTTGAACCTATATAATTTTGTATGTGAATATATATATATATATATATATAGGGTATATTTCTTTTACAACCTTGTGTATTTGTACAACCCTTGCAACCCAATTAATTGAGATATTTATAGAAATGATGAGAGTTCATTTATTTTGATTTGAATATTTATAGAATATGAATAGAGTTCATTGATTATGATTAATACTTTATATTAGGAAATAATCAAAACTTCTATGAAATCACATATTCATCAAATGAAATGGACGGTTGAGATTGGGTTGTATTGGTTGTACAAATGTCAAGGGTTGTATAATAACCAACCTCTATATATATATATATATATATATATATATATATATATATTTGGACATTTGAGGAAAAAAATTATTTAAATCCAGGCTTTTATTGACTTAATTTGTAACACCCTCAAATATGGAAAGAACGACTAATTTAAAATTTTCATTAATACAACAAATAAATGGGTAAATCCTTTTTTAATAATCAATACTTGAATTATCTCGAATATCAAACCTAAAATCAGCATTAATATAAGATAGACAAAACCTTACATAAATACTAAGTTAAGGTCGAGTGCTATTATAACCCAATAACTGTCTTTATCTCCAAATGCGGAAGATATCAACAATAAGATAAACCCTCTCCTGAAACTATTTAGCACTTATCTTATCATGATGTCGCTAGTACCAACCTCAACAAGGACCTGATGCACATGCGAAAATAAAAAGGTTAGGCTTGACGTCTAGTGAGTTCAAACAGTTTTCATCATAATCGTAAAAAGGAAAAACTGAAAGACTGCTGATTTAAATCATAATTGCGCAAATGAAATGTATTACAAATAAAAGCGACATCTTCCCAAACCCACTATTTTCTTGATGAAAATACATTAATCAAAATACCCAATTATGTGCAACAAAACATGATATTCACACGACCAATAATAAAGCTATAAAACATTAAAACAAAAAACATAGCTTTAATCAAGTCATTTGTGCAATTAACTCATATTTACTCTTGGGATGGCATAAAACATCAGAAAATGATAGGGGAGACCTTTTTTACCATTTATTGTGACGAAACACATAATAAGCCACAAACCAACGTTATAGAAGCATTACTCATTGATAAGCATACTTTGACATCAACCAAATCCAATATATAGTCAAATAAGGTAATAGGCTTATAAATAAGTGAACAATGACATCAACCAAATCTAGTATATAATCAAATAGATAAGCTCATTAATAGGTGCACGATTACATTAACTAAATCCAGTATATAGTCCAATGAGATAATAAGGTCATAGATAAGTGCACATTGACATCAACCTAATCCAATATATAGTCAAATAAGATAATAAGCTCGTAGATAAGTGCACATTGACATCCACAAAATCAAGTATATAGTCAAGTAAGATAACAAGCTCGTAGATAAGTGCATATTGACATCAACAAAATCCAATATATAGTCAAATGAGATAATTGTACATTTTATAATAAGAAACCAACTTCTATGCTTATGAATCCATTGCATTCTAGCCATAAAATTACACGACTCCACCTGAATTACTAACACACTCAAAACGTGTAATTATATTATATAATTATGTCATAATTGCATATAACCCCAAAAGCTTGACATAGAGAAATTTAAAACCGAACAAGTGTCCCCAAAGCTCATTAAAGTAAAAAACTCAGCCAAGAGCTCAACAACCCAATTGTCTATTTCATAAAAGTTATCAAAAGCAATAAAAAGTATTTAGCCTACGTTTATGCAAATACATGTTCCAAAGACATGATTAAATCTAAAAACACATAATTTATCGGGATGAATCATTTCCCAATTAAAACCCTACCATTTATACTTCCAAAATATTCCACAACATAACGATATGTATTTTCCAAACCAAATACATTGAAAATGCATTTATCACCAAATACTCTCCACCAAAAGAACGCACACTTATGATTATTTACCCAAATATCCAAAAACCTAAATATAAGCACTTTACATGATTTATAAAACCAAATATATAAAAACCGCAAGGCGCTCTCTCTACTTTCTCTCTCTAGAATTTTTCTCTCAAAGTTTGTCTTTATCCCCTTTTTTGGTTGTTCTTGGTTGCTCTTCGTTTTTTCTTGATTCCCTATGGCCGTATTTCCCCTTTGTTGGAGGAATCATCACATAGGAAAACAAGGTCACAAGGAAAACTCAAAATCCTAATAATTGGTTCAAGTTCATGAAGAATGGTCATGTGTTTAAGGTTTTTTGAACGCATCTTACTGAAGTTACTTCAAAATCTCATAAGAAAGAGAGGTTGATAAAGCATAGAAAAATCCCGTCTTTGATTGAAAGTATCCAAGTCGAAGAGAAGCAAGAAAATGTGTGCAAAAGTGTGTTCAATCAGGGAATAAGGAATACTGAAGAAGAGAATGAGTGTGTGGATGCTGAAAATGGTTACCTCCCTTTTCCATCCATATCTGTGAAACTTGCTATTGCTCTGAACGAAATTCGGCTTTATGAAGGAAACGAAAAGGAGGCTCAAGATGGATTCTGTGATCATGAAGTTATCCTACCGAATGAATATGCTCCTAAAAATCAAGAAGGTACATTAGTTCCTATTCCTATAAGTCTACAATCCTATCATTGTCCTGCTAGTGCCATCCTTGCTACTGTTGGGTCAAAGGGAAGGGTTGTTAATATCTGTCCAGCCATCGCTGTGTGTAAGAACCAACCTATATCTTCTCAAAAGAAAGCATTTTCTAGAAATCGCATGAACACGAGTATGCATGAGGATGAAGATTGCTTGGATTCCTCCATCGTCCAAGAATAGTCCCATTTGCAGAAAGTTTTTCAGTTTGGAAACCTCCCTTGCTTAGAAAATCATGATGCTCTCTCTTCCTTTTTTCTTGAGTCCTATTCGTGGAATAGATAGAGACTCAGATCTGGAAAGAAACATCTCAAATATGGAAAGGAGCGTCGATGGTTTTTTGAAAATGAACATTGGAGGTCGCAATGGAGATGTAGGCTGCATGGAAAGTGAATAGAAGGAAACTGGCCACAACAACATGACTTTTCTATCTCAAAAGGGGTTTGCATGGAAAATTTGGATATGGATGAAACCTGCGAAGCTTCCTCGAAGATGGTCTCAAATAAACAGTAGGCCAGCCTCCATAATGGACCTGACTCTTATCATGGGAAGTCTCCTAAGCCTACTATTGGACTGTTGTTCATGGATTCTAATCCCATTGCTGTTAGTGGGCTGGTGGAAGATGATTCATCTCTTGAATCAGATTCTAATATGGTGGATAAACCACACGTGGTCTATACTCCTCAGTCAGAGAATTGTAACCTGCTGCCTCAAGAACCTTGTCCCTCAGCTGGACCATATGACCCATGTGCTTCTGTTGGGCCTGAGCGGATGACCCCAAAATCTTCCCTTGAAGCGATTAGTGATCATGAGATGGTGGATATGATTTTGGAAAATGGGTTTCAATTGTCAATGGACCATGTGGTGAAGGTCATGTCTGTATGGATCAAAATCAATAACATTAGCAAACTGGGCCGAGCGACGTAGTCAAGAAGCAGCAGCAAGCTGGGCTAAGCGATGTTGTCAAGAAGCAGCAGTAACAACAAGATGGGCAACCGTTCATTCTTGGCCCATTCCCATCTGCTTCAGCCCAAAATGGTCAGCAACCTATTTAAGGCCCAACCTCCTCCAAACCAGGTTCTACCTTTCTTTCAAACTCCCCCTTACTTTCTAAATCTTTGCATTTTCCCCTCCCCAATTTTACTGTTTTAGAATAGTCGATATCCCCCCCTTAGGCCTTTATCATCCTCTTTGCATGTGGACTCTTTAATTAGTGATCCTAGCTTTATTAATTCCCAAAAACCAAAAAATATTGCTAATAGTCAAAAATCCCAAAAAGTTTCCCCTTTTTATGCTCATTCTAGCTTATTTGATGAGAATTTGTTAAAAAAATCTTCTATTTCTTTCTTCTAAATCTCAAAAAATCCAAAAAGACGGTGAGTCCAATGTTAAAACCAACTCCGCTTGGAATGGTAAGAATTCAAATATTTTTCCTAACTCCTTTGCCAATGTTTTTAGTGGGTCTAATAAACATCTCAATGTTAATTTTCATTTTATCCCTAATATAAGTGAGGATGTGGACTCCCCTATCGATATTCCTTTATCTGTTGTTAAAAAAGGTTGTTCGACATATGCTAAAACCTTGTGTGGTTATTTTGTTGGTAAATGGCTCCCCTTCCCAGTGGTCCAGTTTTATGCTTCTATGATGGGGTCCCAATATGAAATAGAGGATTTCCTCTTAAATGGACATGGATTTTTATGTTTAAATTCAACTCCATTGATGGTCTCCAAAAGGTGATTGGTCTTTGGACCTTTAAAAATGTGCCAATTTTTATTCAAAAGTGGAGGCTTGGCTTAAATTTAAATTCGAACCTGCATGATATTTTCCCCTTTGGGTTAAAATCCATGACATAACTTATGATGCGTGGAATGATGGGGGTCTTAGCCACATCGAGAGCAAAATTCGTATACTCCTAGCTATGGACTCTTTGACCGTTAATATGTGCAAATATGCCACAGGAAAGTCCGCTTTTGCCCGTTTTCTTCTTGAAGTGCCCTTTAGGAAAACATAATATATGAGGTTAGAGTGCGCTTCCCGGACCCTGACTCTCTTGATATGACCTTACATACTTTATGTGTTGAATATGAAAGGAAACCCCTAATTTGCACTTATTGTCATATCTTTGGACACTCTGACTCCTCTTGTGTGCATTCATTAAAAATGATATGAATGTGAATCCTACAAATGAGCATGCTGTGATGGAAAAGAAAACTACTGTTGATTGTGAGGGCTTCCAAACCCGTGTTCACAAGCAAAGACAAAAATCAAAGGTGCCGACAACCAATGTGCGGATGAAAAGTCAGAAGAAGGAAACCCACCCCCATGCATCAAATGGAAAGCAAGCAACTGAAAAACTAAAGCAAAAGGCGAAGGCCCATCTCCATCCCCCAAGGGTTCAAATCTTAGCCCCCCGTCCCCCTAGACCCCCCATCCTAAGCCATATCTCCCTTACTATTTTTTTGTATTAATTAACATATTATATTATTAGAAATTTGTTTTAATTACATTATTAGAAATTTATTTTAATTATATTATGAAATATTTGTAATTGACTATTGTTTAAAAATGTAATTTTTGGTCATTTTACATTTTTATAAGATAACTTTTGCTAAACATAATTTATTCATCGGCTAACTTATCAGCTACCAACTAGTTTATCAACTAAAAGTTAGCTTATCAGCCATCAGCTAACTTACCAGCTAGTTTTCCAAACATAGCCTAAATCATCATTAAATGATAAATAATTAGTTTAACATTTAAAGGATGACTGTAGTTACATTGAGTTGACTTGTGGAGAAACCTAGTCAATTATTTAACTACTATGATGATGAATTGTATGTTGTCAATAAAAAAAACTTTCATTAAGCAACCTATGCTATAAGACGAGTATTTATGAGACTTACAACAAGGATGCATACATGTATAAAAACGTATTTTTGACATGTTATAATTTGATGGTGATTTGTACGTATGCATGGTTATTCACTTTGCATACATGTTACGATGCATTTTATATGTATGTTATTTTTTACTTGAGTAATTGCATGTTATGTGTTTACTATTTTCAAATGACAATCACATGCTTTTACATACGACAACCTCATGATCAGTTATTATGGATGAACATTTGACTCATAAGTCACATGACAGTGACACGACGAAGGTAGGGTGACCGGACTGGTGTGGACCAGTCAACCTAGGGAAGTGTTATTGTAGTTTAACACACTATGCAATCAACAATCATATCCACTTAAACTTTTGGTTTAAATGTTCAACAGGTGGACCATTGGACATCTACAATAATACAAATTTGGAACTTCTTTGGTACAAATAGAGGTTTTTGTCAAACTCGAAGACAATCTTTGCCAATAGAAAATTGTGATATTCTCTTTTAAAATATCAACACATATTAATAAATCAAATCAAACCAACTCACTAAATCTTACATGTAGTAGGTTATATGGATAGAATGTACCCAAACCTTACTTATCTTTTCCTTATCTCAAATATTGTTCTCTGGCTTTTTTTTTTCTTTTCAAAATCATGCACATTGTTGAGATAAAAAACATGAGCAAGTGCATTTATCTTTCATCTACATTGAATAGTGTTTCTTCATCGTACTCCATCTCATTCACAAAAAAGTGAGTATATCTCGATCCAAATTACGAGTCAAGAGTTATGGCTTCTTAAAGCTTACTATGAAAATGGTTAAGAAACTTGTTCTAAAATGTTTAAGATGAGCTTAGGGAATGGCTATGATGATCTAAGTTATGAGATTTACGAGCTTGTAGAACTTGAAAAATAAATGGCTTAAAAATTCACTTCAATCTGATTCCAAGTCAAAAGTTATGACCTCTCAAAATTTGCTACAAAAATGGTTATGAAACTTATTACAAAATGTTTACGATAAGATTATGAACCGGTTACGATGATCTAGATTACAAAATTTTACCAGCTTATAGACCTTCAAACAATGAGGAACTTCATACATAAATATCATCTTGATCCAAGTTACGAGTTAAACAAAAGTTTACTACAAAAGTACTTATGGAATTGTTACTAAATTGGTTACAATATGTATAAGATGAGATTGCAAGATTACAATAATGGTCTAGATTATAGAATTTTACGAGCTTAAGTAAATCTTCAAAAAACAGGCTAACTTAAAAAATCATCTTGATCGAGTTACAAGTCAAGATATATGATGCCCAAAAGTTCACTATGAAAATAGTTACGAAATTGTTTACGATGGGATTACGAAATGGTTACGACGATCCAAATTAGGATTACCATCTTATCTGTCTTAAGAAAATAAAAAAACTTAAGAAAGATCATATCCATTTAATTTACAAGTAAACGATTATGGTCTCTCGAAGTTTAGTATGACATTGTTACAATGAGATTTCGAAATGCTTCTGAAACTTTACGTACTTCTGTAACACCCCCATACTCCACATTTGCATAAAACACATATTTCATTACATAGAAACATGGATCACATCAAAAGGTCCCACTAGTACAAGGATTACTATATGTACAAAATTTACATATCAAATTTCCAAAACAAATCATGTACTACTACATGTAATATAACATGTATCTTTAAAAGCAGATAACAGGTTAGGAAAAATAATCATATTTTTCATTTCCCTTTTATATCCCCGGACCCAGCTACTCCTGCATTGCATAATTTAAAACAGAAAATAAGGGTTAAACCAAACGGGTCTAGTGAGTAAATCCCTTCTTTGCAAATGCAGGGTGATGAACACCAAACTATGATAATGAAATTTTTGCTTAGAAATATACTGCAATACGAATAAATGATGCAGTTCACAACATCACGCAATAAGATGTATATCCAAGAACCTCAATAAAATATTTCTGAATAGAGATCCAACATTCCCAGTATCAAAACTTTTGAATTAAAAGACCATTCCTTTAACAGGAAAGATTTAAGGCAAAACTTGCCTGATATGACAAACTATTTTCCCCTCTCAATAACATCTAAATTATTACTTCTAAATAGGAATAATATCTTTAATTCATCAGGTCACAAAGAAATGATGACTCAAAGTTATTAAATCCAATTTAATAATAATAATAATAAGAGTTATAATAATATCCACATATGACAATGCCACCCTTATTCCAAGTACACCTCTCCTTGATATGCCACCCTTGTTCCTCCATCACAACATGGCTACTTATCAGAACAGACATAAGTCACCACGTCTGAAAGTACCCATTCCCAGTTCCAAACCAGAACAGACAAAAGTCACCACGTCTGGGGAACTACTATTTAAAACAATGTTTCATACCAAAACAGACTTACGTCACCACGCTTGGTAGAAACAATTTACAAAATCCACTTCCATACCAAAACAGACTTATGTCACCACGCTTGGTAGGAGGTTTTCCCAAAATATAGTTTCGTACCAAAACAGACTTACGTCACCACGATTGGTAGAAACATTTCCCAAAATCCCGTTCCAATACCAAAACAGACTTAYGTCACCACGCTTGGTAGGAACATATCTTTATTTAAAAGGATATAAAAATACCCATTTTATAATCTACAATTAATCATAATAATAGACATTTTATATTATATAAAAAGTCTAAATATAAAACTTATGAAAATTCCAATTAAAAGTCATCCGGACAACAAGTCCGGTCAACAATCATCCGGTTTACAAGTCCGGTCAACAACCGTCCGGTTTAACACTTGGACTAAAGTCCACTTTGTCCGGACATCTAATCCGGTCAACACATCATACATTCGTTGAACGGTTTAACACYTAGAACAATATTCATATTGAGCGGATATCAAATCCGGACAACAATCCGTTCAAGACTCGTCCGGTTTAAGACTAAACCGCTCACCACATGGTCGGATTTTTACTTGGTATAAAATCATAAATAATACTCATTTATAAACCGCTCAACACTCAACCGGTTTACCAACTCCGGACAACAAACCACTCATGGTTTGTCCGGTTTAAACTAGTCCGATCACTAAACCGTTTAAAGCTTGTCCGGTTTAAAACAATCCGGACAATAAACCTTTCAAGGCTTGTCCGGTTTAAGACAATCCGGACAATAAACCTTTCAAGGCTTGTCCGGTTTAAGACAATCCGGACAATAAACCGCCTAAGGCTTGTCCGGTTTAAATGCTTATCCGGTCACTCTTTATCCGGATAAACACTTAGACATAAAAATCATGGTTTCTTTTCAAATAAGAACAATACGAAACATACAATTATAACCAGTAAAATCTTTATACAAAATGGTTAGAAACCACTCACATTGTAAAGCTTTTGAACCCAAAATGCTAGAAATCAATTCCTTTTGAAACTTGATACTTGAAATCAACTTGAAACCACTTCCTTTTGCTAAACCGGACAACACTTTTAAAACCTCTCAACTTTCTAAAAATAGCAGGCAAGAGTAATTGAGGAGGTGAACCCCCCTTTTTATACCTTCAAAATAGGGTAAGGTGACTTAAACCGCCTTCCCTCCTTTCCACCTCATGCTACTCACATGCATCCATGCATACACACATGCATACATACCCATGTATAACTTGCATGCATAAATACATATATATACATTTATATTTTATGCATACATAAATATATATATATATAT
>NC_037539.1:39426664-39429452 GCF_001531365.2 Cynara cardunculus var. scolymus
ATACTTTTTGGTTCAAAAAATATTTAGGGGCTTAATCGTTCAAAATATGAATGTTCATTGAGTTTTTTTCCGGATTTTTTTCATTATTTTACCACTTTATTTTTTTCAAAAAGTTATTTAACATGTCTTGGATTGTTCAAGGACTTATTTGTTTCAAAAATTGTCCAAGGACTTATTTAACATTTTTTGGAATGTCCAAGGACTTATTTGTTCCAAAAATTGTCCAAGGACTTATTTAACATTTTTTGGAATGTCCAAGGACTTATTTGTTCCAAAAATTATCCAATGACTTATTTAACATATTTTGGAATGTTCAAGGACTTATTTAACATGTTTTGGAAAGTCCAAGGACTTATTTGTTCCAAAAAAAAGTTCAAGGACTTAATCATTCCAAACAAGAAAGTTCATTGGTTTTTATTGTACTTTTCCCTATATATATATATATATATCCACTTAAATGCACAAACTTGCATACAAACATGTATCAAACATATCAGTTTATCATGCTATCACACAATTATTAATCAGATAATCACGTATTTAAATACCTTGGGTAATAACCAGGATCTGGTTATCACACTTCTACGATTGTAACCATTTTTGTAGTAAATTTCAAGGAGGGACATAACTCATAACTTGGATATAGATGATTTATTTTAAAATGATTGTTTTTTAAGATCTACAAGCAATTAATTGAAAGGGTATATTTGTAATTATTTCATTATTGGTTGAGTGTGTGTTACTTCTCTTTTAGTTTTGCATATAAATCGATCTCCATGTATTTGGACAATTTAATTCAAGAAACACAAAATCAAATATTTCTCTCTCTGCAATTTTATCTCTCTTACAAATTTCTTCCTCTACAAATTTCTCTCTTGACTTTGATATGGTATCAAAGCGAGACGCTCAAATTCCATAACCTATTTTTTTCTACGATTCAAGCAAAGTTTACCATGATTGTTACAAAGAGTTCTCAATCTTTAAATTCAACAATTGATTGCACTCATGAATATTATATTCATCATTTAGACAGTCCTGGATTAACTCTCGTAAATTAGTCTCTTTCAGACGATAGCTATCATTCTTGGTGTCGCGGGACACCCTCCTTGGACGAACCTAGCGGAGGAACCCTTAGGTTTTTGGGATGGAAACTATCAAGCTAGAGTACAGTAAGGGTGAGTTCAATACAGCCTCTTTAGCAGAAAGACATATATTCCTTGTTCATTATCAGGGAAAATACGTCCATAATGACTAGGATGAATATCTCGTATTGGACATCCAATTTCTTCGTTTTGAATCATCCAGAGAATGCAATGAACATGGCAATATTCGTGAAGAACAAAACTGGCTTCATAGATGGAACTCTATTGAGGCGTGATCAATATGATCTGAGCAAATATGAATTCGTGGATATGTAGCAACAATATGGTGATATCATGATTCTTAATTGTGTCTCGAAAGAGATTTCTACAAATATTATTTTCATAGATTCTGCTTATGAGATTTGGAAAGATCTTTAAGAAAGATTCTGATAGAGCAATGGTCCACGGATATTTCATATCCCTTGTGACATTATGGATCTGAGTCAAGATAATGATTTTGTGGCTAATTACTACACAAAACTCAAATCCTTTTTAGAGGAGTTAAATCATTTTCAACCGATTGATGCTTGTCGTCAACATTGTGTTGTGGCCAATAGAAGTTCAATCCTATTTTCACTTAGAGCACATCATGAATTTCTTGATGAGGCTCAATGAATCATTTTCTCAAATTCGCAGTCAAATATTGCTTATGGATCCATTGTATTCAATTAACAAGGTTTTTGCTCTCACCATGCAAGAGGAAAAACAGAAGAAAATTCTTCTGATTGGGAATCATTCACCAATGCCTTTAATGTCACAATGCATTAGAATTAAAGAAACTAGTCCAATAATTATTGAGTAATGAGGAAGGATAGGCCATTTTGCACCCATTTGTAAATTCCAAGGATTAGGGATGGTAATGGGGCGGGGATGGGGCGGGGACCCCAATACCCATCCCCGATCCCCCGTATGTGTCCCCGTCCCCGTCCCCGCCGAGGATTATGATCACATCCCCATCCCCGTCCCCAACGGGGAACGGGGATCCCCAACGGGGAAACGGGGATTTTTTTGAAGCCTATTGAAAACAATTTATAACAATATTATCTATTTGGAAATACAAATCAAGGGAGAAGTAAAGAAGACAATGTCTACCTCTACTGAGAAAAACCAGTGAAGTGATCGTGTAGGGAGAGGGAGAACCGGAAAGGGAGAGTCAACTTGTAGTAGGCTATGGTACAAGTGTATACTGTTGGGTCGGTTACGCGGTATAAGGGTTTTGGAGGAAAGGAGGGCATCGATTATTCTATRTCGGATCTTTGAATTAATTCATGTATACGCAAACTGATAGTTGATCTTTAAACAGTTAGGTTATCATCAAGCAATCATCCAAGTAATTGAAGATGTGAAGAACACAGTTGTCATGCGTTTTTACCCAATCTRACTGTAAYCATTCAAAAACTTGAAGATTCTACACCTTAAGCAGAAAACTCCCCCTAAAAACTCTAAAACCTGGATAATTGCTCAACCGAGCTGTAAAACATGAAAGCACGGATAAACTCTGGAGGAAAAACATAAAACTAAAACTTCACAAAAMATATTGAATAAAGATCTCGAAGCAAATAACTATCATTCCTTTTTGCACGAACTGAACTTTAGTTAATCAAGAACTCAAAGACTGGAAGCAAAGACTAACCAATTGAAAGGCA
>NC_037539.1:39429757-39450777 GCF_001531365.2 Cynara cardunculus var. scolymus
TGCGAAGTGGAGTGGGTCGTATCGTATTGAGGACTGAGGAAGGAGTCGTCGTATCGTCAATAGGGAATTAGGGATTTTGGGTTGGAAGGAGACGATGAAGGAGACGGGAAGGATTTTGGGGCTATTAACAGGCCTAATACAATCTTAGCTTGGGCTGGACCATTTTCTAGCTTAATACAATTAACAGGACAAAGCCCAAAGCCCACAATACATATATATAAAACGGGGCGAGGCGGGGCGGGGCAGGGAGTGTTGTACCCGTCCCCGGCCCCAGCCAAGCGGGGATCCCCGTCCCCGTCCCCGGGACCCGATTTTTCGGGGAATCCCCGTCCCCGAACGGGGCAGGTGGACCGGGTTACCCGACGGGTTGGGGTCCATTCCCATCCCTACCAAAGATACACAACAAAGAAATGCTATAAGCTTCATGGTAAGAGGATTGATTCAACTAATCCTGTTAATATTGTCTCATCTAATAATGTGTAGGTTTCACATGACAACATAAGCAATATCCTGCAAAGTTTCTTCGATGATCAATGTCAACTTCTGTTGAGTACTCTTTTAAATCAACTATGTACAATGCTTCATCTGGTAATGGAACAATTCCAAGTGACTTGGTTGAACTAGTCACAAGTACTTGTTATTACTTAACATCCTTCCATAACATCCTTCCATAACATCAATCCCTCATTTATTTGGATTATTGATTCTAGTGCCAACAAACATATATGTCGATCTAAATATTTATTCTTAAACTTTAAACCAATACAATGTTTAAGGGTAATTAAGTCAGATAATTCATCATTAACGGTTCATATGGTGGGTGACATTAAGGTGAATAGATTAAGCTCAATGATACTCTTTATGTTCTAGAGTTTCATCTTAATATCATTTATGTAAGTGCTCTAACTGATGATCAACTTACTACAGTTAAGTATCACAGTAATTATGATATTATAAATCAAAGTTGGGCACTTGGGCTTTTTAATTTTTAATAATACTAAAATAAATAAATAAATATATATATATATATATATATATATAGGGGTCTATTCAAGGGAGAACTGATTAGTTTGTGGTAACTGTGAGGTCCAATCTCAACCACAAATCAACGGATAAATTAGAAAATTAATAATTATAGTAGTTTGAGTTAAAATTATAATTAGAGAGCTTTTTAGGTATTTTTAAAAAACTCCTCTCTCCTCTCTCATCTCTCCGACCTCCAATCTCCGGCCTTCTGTGAACATTAATCCGACAGGTACCAAGTAATCACAAAGATACACAATGTGATATCCATTGTGATGTAATGTGATACCAACTCAAACCTTAAAAACAAAGATACACAATGTGATACCCATTGTGATATACTGTGATACCGATTTCACCGGAGGTCGGAGATTGGAGGTCGGAGAGATGAGAGAGAAAAGAGGAGTTTAAAAAAATACCTAATATGCCCTCTAATTATAATTTTAACTCAAACTACCATAATTATTAATTTCTTAATTTATCCGTTGATTTGTGGTTGAGATTGGACCTCACAGTTACCACAAACTAATCAGTTCTCATTTGATTAGATATATATATATATATATATATGGCGGTCGGTTTGGTCCTAACCACCCAAAAAAAATTCTAAACCGCAGACCGGACCTGACCGTCCGGTTTGGCTATTTTCCAAACCATACCGGACTGCCAGACCACTCAAACCGCCAAAAACGGTCCGGTTTGACTTGGTTTGGCCGGTTTGAGCGGTCCGACGGTTTTTTTGAACACCCCTACTCTCCAAAATAAGAAGTTGTATGTAAAGTTTTCTAAATGTGAATTCTGGTTACAACAAGTGGCATTTTTGGGCCACATTATCTCCGGCAAAGGCATTAAAGTTGATCCTGCAAAGTTGAGGCTATCACTAACTAGCCAAAACCAACAAATGTTTCTGAAGTCTGAAGTTTTCTAGGCCTGGCAAGTTACTATTGACGGTTTGTCGAATTTTTTTTCCCGGATCACACTCCCTATGACTAAACTTTTTCGAAAAGGAGGTAAATTTGTTTGGGTGAATAACGGGAAAAGAGTTTTGAAGAACTGAGAAAAATATTGACTACAACACTCGTTCTTGCATTGCCATCTAGGTCAGGAGGTTTTCAGGTTTATAGTGATGCTTCTAAAAGTGATCTTGGTTGTGTTATAATGCAGCACGACAGAGTGATTTCGTACGCCTCTCACCAGCTCAAACCTTATGAAGTAAACTACCCTACTCATGATTTTGAATTAGCAGTAATCATTTTTGCACTCAAAATATGACATCACTATTTGTACGGAGAGACTTGTGATATCTTTACCGATCACAAAAGGTTAAAGTATATCTTTATGCAAAAAGAGTTGAATAAGAGTCAACGATGGTGGTTCGAACTTCTTTAGGACTATGATGTCCGAATTCAATATCATCAGGGAAAGCCAATGTAGTCGTCGATGCCCTTAGTCGTAAAAGCATTGGTAACATATCGTCTTTAACTGTTTAGTCCCATATTGCTTCAGATCTGGAAGGTATGGGTATTACTTTGTGTTATCATCGTGGAGATGAAGTTTTGGCTAGTCTGATGGTTGAATCAACTCTTGTATTTTAAATCAAAGAGGCTCAACAAGAGGATGAAGAACTTTGGGCTATCTTACAAAAGACTAAAGATGATTCGCAATCCGATTTTTGAGTTAATGATAAAACTATTATCTGGTTTTGTAATCGACTTTGTGTACCCGAAAATTCTGAACTCAAAGAAACAATTCTGAGTGGAGCCCATAATTCTCTATTCTCGATTCATTCCAGATCCACTAAGATGTAGTGAGATCTAATACAATACTTTTGTGGAACGGTATGAAATAAGATAAAGCAGAATACGTAGCAAAATGTCTTACTTTCCAGAAAGTGAGGATTGAACATCAACGGGCTAGCGGATTACTAAAACCATTAGAGATTCCAGTTTGAAAATGAGAGCATATCTCTATGGATCTTGTGACAGGACTGTTGAAAACATAAAGATGACACAATGCTATATGGGTAGTAGTTGATTGTTTGACAAAGTCGGCTCATTTCCTACCTATACAAGAGACGTACCCTGTTAGTAAATTGTCTGATCTATTCCAAAGGAAAATCATGAGATTGCATGGCATGCCAGTTTCTATAACATCGAACTGAGATCCGCGATTCACTTCTCAATTCTGGAAAAGTCTTCACGAGGCTTGGGGTACGCGATTGACTATAAGTTCAACTTTCATCCACAAACAGATAGCCAGACTGAACGAAATATTCAAACTCTACAAGATATGTTACGGGCTTGTGCTCTTAAGTAGTCTAGTGGTTGGAACGAGCCTCTATATCTTGTGGAGTTCTTGTATCACAATAGTTGGCAAGCTAGTATCGGTATGGCCCCGTACAAAGCTTTATACGGTCAGAGATGTAGAACATCAATCTGTTGGAATAAAGTGGGTAAACGAGCTATCGAAGGACCCGAACTTGTCTAGATTACTACTAAACAAGTCAAGATCGCAAGACATAAAACGAAAGAGGCTCAATCTCGACAGAAAAGTTACGTTGACAGGTATCACAAACATTTAGAGTTCCAAAAGGGTGATCACGTCTTCCTTAAAGTTTCATTTTTACGAGGTATTCACAGATTCAAAATTAAAGGTAAACTCAATCCGAGATATATCGGACCCTTCGAAATACTTGAAACGAGTTGGAGAGGTGGCGTATCGCCTAGCCTTACCTCAACTATCACATATCCATAATATTTTTCATATCTCGTCACTGTGCAGATATCATTATCACACTCTTCACGTGATTGATTATCCGTTAGACAAACATGAAAGAGATCTTTCTTATAATGAAGAACTAGAGACGATAATTAGTCGAGAAGAGAGACAAATGCGATGAAGGTCAATACCGTTCATGAAAGTGTTATGGCGAAATCATTCCGTGAAGGAAGCCACATGAGAAATGGGAGAATCTATGCGAAAGGAGTACCCTTATCTCTTCGAGTCACGTGTTCCATTAACTCGTACAAATTGGATCAAGTGAATTTTTGGTAGAATTATGCATAACGTGTTTATACTCTATGCTTTTCAAATAACAATCAGTAATTGTTGAACGGTTAAAAACTACCAAAGCACCAAACTCTTAATAATTATACACACACACACACACATATATATATATATAAAGAAAAAATATATCATAGGAGTAAATTCATCCATCATCTCCTTCAGTTCATTTCTCACTGCCTCATTTTCTTTTTCTTACACTTTGTCTAAAAATTCTCTCAATCTACTATGGAAATCGAAGAAATAATCATATATTGGGAATCCACTCTTCGAACCCTTCCTAAAAATATAAATTTCTTTTGTTTTTGTTAGGATGTTTATGTTAGGATATTTGAGGTTGGTTTATAATTATGTATATGATTAGTATTTACAATTTATGGTTAAATACATGTTTTGGAATGATTGGATTAACTAAAATGATGTAGAAAGAAAAAGAGTAAATTACGGATTCATTATAGTTAGATTGAGTGTCTAAGATTAACTACACACTAAGTGTTCGGTTAAATGTCTAAAAGAGCAAAATTGTATGATAAAACTTAGGATTATAATCATTAAGCTTCTTTATGGTGTTTAATATGTTATGATATGTTTAGAGCATTCAGATGTTGCAAATCACTTAACGTTATAAATTGTTTTTGAACTTGTTATCTCATATTCATTGGTTAGTTATTATTATCCGTTAATTGAGCATTAAGCTTAGCCGAGACTTAGTAGGGATTTTGGGTTGAGAGCTACGGAGATGACAATACTGAAGATAACCCATTAGGATATACTTTTGTTAAGATTTTGATAACTAATGTAGATATACTTGTATTTTGAGACACGTTGTCTACGTTTGTGGTTATGTAATTATCTTTGGGTAAATTTTATTAGTTGCTCTAGTTTAGATAGTGCGTGTATTGTATTTTTTTAAAACCAATTGTGACATCTTCCGTCTTTAGCCAAACGAGACGGGGATCATACAAAGCCCTTTTGCAAATATCAAAACACTCTTCAATTCATCTGTAGCGTGTAGGGAGGTGAGACAATGCAACTCACATCAACCATGTGTTCCAACTTCCAAGTGCGGTAAAATGATCAAGTACTAGTTCTCTATTTGTGGTTTCCATAATATTATGTGACTTAGTAATGATAATTT
Source organism: Cynara cardunculus var. scolymus (assembly GCF_001531365.2). NCBI lineage: Eukaryota > Viridiplantae > Streptophyta > Magnoliopsida > Asterales > Asteraceae > Cynara > Cynara cardunculus. The sequence continues at coordinate 39,434,985 of NC_037539.1, forward strand.
TGTGGAATTGATTCGTGTTAGTAATCTAATCCAACATTCTCTACAGGAAACCAAACATAAGTGGATAAGATGAGTGTTGACAAGTACGGTTTTCTCGAGTCCCAGAAAACAAAAATAATATGACACTTGACTTGGTCGTAGGTTATAAAAGTGGGCATATGGGTAATTAATATAATGACACAGGAGGGCCAAAATCAATAACATTGAAATTTTGTTGTTGAAACAGAGAAATTGGTGATTCCAACTTGGAAATCTGCCAATAATGAAAACATCTGTGCATAAAAAAAGTCTCCATCTTGATATAGTGTAGGGTAAGTAGAGTGAATTAATATATACTTGAGAAGTAAGGATATGGACTAATAATGCATATTGGTAAAAATGTGCATAGTGTTGTATTGCCACCAGACCACCTCAGGAGCTTTGTGTATACAACCTCCAAACATTGTAGATAGATGCAGTGCATGGAGCATAATATTCATAATCACTTGTCATCGTCTTGGAACATTTTGGCATCTTGGATACCTACAAAAAACCATGCTCATAAATTAGCCCATGCTGCTCCTTCTAAGTTCTAACTAAATATGTTATGTATATATAATCCAGAGTCCAGACCAGTGAGATGGTATTGGGCCTGAGGGGTGGGTTGTTGGGCTTTCAGGATTATTTGTTAGTCAGCTCAGCACTATATTATTATTAGGCATTAGCTATTGAACTCATCTATCTTATCACACTACCAAATTTGCTGAATTTGTAATACTCCCTACATCTGTCTGTCTGTCCTGTGAATCAGTTACCTTATGATATTTGGAAATTCAGAAAATCACCTTTAAAATCTAAATTTGACAATTATAATGTCTAAAAGCAAAACATTTCATATTTATTCTTTAAGTAAAAAAAGTAACTATTCAATCAAATCAGTTAAAAGAGAGATGATTACTCGTTTAATACTGATTTTTTATTTTTTTATAATGTCTTCTTCTTGAAATCAGTTTCTTCATGAACTTAAAAATCTAGTATTTAATTTAATTTAATTTAATTGGCAATAAGGATACCTACCTTTTAAGTGGTAAAGGTTTTATATCTCTTGGTAGTTGGTTTCTTTAATGGTACTGGTAATGGTAATATATATATATATATATATATATATATATATATATATATAGATATAGAGAGAGAGGAATAAGTTGTTGTATGTTGTGCAGTGAAAATTGTAAGTAATAATAGATTTGGTAAATTTAGGTGTTAAAGAATGTTTGACCTTTTTTGGTGAATTTAGCAGTTACTTTATGATTGATGTTGTATGTATGTGGTTTCCTTTTTGTCCAATGACAACAACTAAAGAAATATGTTTGATTGGCCCCTGAATTATTAATTATTGATAGTTTGGGACCCTCTGACAATTGGTCTGCCTCAATTTATTATCCTCCATACCAAATTATGGAAAATCTTACCTGTTGCCAACAACCTTTGTTCCCATTCAGGTGAAAAGTATCATCTTCTTATAACTAAAATACTCCTACAACAGCAACATTAATTATGTGCTGAACAACTTCTCTACCATTTATATCTCTCTTCCCTCATATTTTATTTCAAATAAATTACATTTTCTTTCTTGTTTATCTGTTTATGTTATGAGACATGAAGATGATCGGTCATATGCAGCTACCATTTGGTATAATTTGCTTAATTATTTGATTCATATGTTTTACGTTCCACCCATGTTATGCTGAATTATTGGCATTCATTTTGTAGGATGAGGACCCTTCTCTTTCACATGCTGTCACAAAAAATACACTATGCATTTAAGATTCAGGTGAAAGATGAATAACCATGGCCCTTTATTGTTATTCGTGAAAAAGACCAGACCCCTAAAACGAGTTACTATATTACCATATTCGAGGTTACTTATACCTTTGCTAACTGCTTGATTATATATATATATATATATGTTCAATTAATTAAAGCCATAAACAAGTACAGACAATTGGAGTGATAAACACTTAAAGTTGACAACATATATATACAAGTGTTGTAGCCAGATGTACAAGTTGAATTATACAATAATCCACTCCTTTTTGTTAAACTACAAAGTTTTAGATCTCATCACATGGACATGGTTTCCTTTTAATTTTCTTCCACTTCTCTTCAAGTTAAGATTTCCTTAATCTATTTCTACTAGCCATGGAATAGGTTGGGTTGCCTTTATTTAATACAAATACCTAACAGAAGCTAACTCATTATAATTTGCAATATTCATAATTGTTAACATAGTTTTAACATAAAAAACGATAAATGTGTGTTACTTTTACTTGCATCAAGAAAAATAAACATTCTACTTCATCTAGCTGCCAGACCATGAAGATTGCAATTGTTTATTTTCTACATGAAAACCGTAACAATCTCTTTGAGTCTATTCGTAGTGCAATATGTGGTTGGCCTAATGTCTTTTTGTTTGATTATTGGATGATGTTCCGAATACCTTTCAATCAACTTATTTCTAATTAGTAGTGATATCATATAAATTTGTAAGTAACCTTTTCAAAATCATTTTGATGTTCCAAATTTCATTTTTCTTTTTCTTTCAAGCATAAAGGTCTTCATGAAAACCACCTTTCAAAATAAATAAAACGTCTGTATATATCATATCTTAGTTTTGATTGTAACATACTAGATGCATATGTTTATAGTACATAAACATGTAATTTTAGGTTATCATCACAAAGAAAGAAGTTGGTCAATAGAAGATAGTCCCATCATAAAAACCATAGAAGAGCATTAGCTTATGAAAATAATTAATTTTAATAATTCAAATATATAAAGAAATAATTAGATAATGCAAATTAAAGTATGATGTGAGTTAGAAGTAAGAAGGGAATTGATTAGTTTATTTGCAATGTGTCCCCTCATCCATTCCCATGTGCAAATAATTGAATCTGCCAACCTCCCTCCACCTAACCTTCTTGTACTTGCCCTTTTGGTTTTTCCTTCTTTGGCATTCTTTCTTTTGTACCCACAAGCTTTTTACCTTCCCACTGCACTTTTAAATATAAACCCCAATGTTGCACACTCACTTCATCTTCATCTTCATCTTCATCTTCATCTTCATCTTATGTTATATATGTTCTATGTAACATGATGGTGATGATGCTCCTTCCAACTTTCCATTTGGTACATATGGTTTTATGTTCCAATGCTTGTATTAAATTGTTTGACATGCCCTTTTTCTACTCACCTCATCTCTCTTCAAGATTGAATTGTACTGTTTGTTTTTCCTTGTCATGGATCCCACCATTATTTACCGTTACATGATATGAATTCAATCCAAATGATATATATTTCCATTATATGCAAATCATAAAGAAATATATTGGAATAATTTAAAAGGACATGAACTAACTCTAATAGGCTCATCACAAAGATGTATGTGTTGACCATGAGGCGGTTGCCTTAACTATGTGATACTTGGCTATGATAAAAGGTAAACAAAAATAATCAAGATCGATTTAAACTATTAAAAATGTGCTTTTAATTTTAGACCAAAATTGATTTCATATAAGCTAGTGTGGTAATTAATGATGTAGGACTATTCCCATTTGGGTAGTTTAAGCTTTTAAAAGAAGTAAGAAAAAGTTCAATTATCATAATTAACACATATGAAAACGCTTTGTCAAACAAAAAGAGAACCTACATCTCCATCAAAGAAAACTAAACAGAGTGCGACTTAATTACATGGAAAAAATGAAACAGATATAGATAATCAATACACAAATTGTTCTTAAAATAAATGATACTGTAATCATGACAGAGAAGTTGTATCTTATATCGAATGTGTTAAAAGTATCACAAAGTTATGGAAAATTGTACATGGACAAAACATATGAAGTTTAAAATTAGGGTTTATCTACCAACACATGTACAAAGAGGTCTCACATGGGATGGGAAAGAGTAGTTGGTAAAGTCTTGTTTCTGTACCAAAGCACATGCCATCCACATGCTACTTAGTTGGCTTAAACAAGATTAGGATCATTGATAAATATGGAATAACGTATTATTTTTACTATATAATGTGCAACGTATTATATCAGTTTTCTTTATTGATAAATGATTTGTTTTTAATTAAGATGATTGCAAATGTGTCTCTATTCATCTTTACCAATATGTGGTCTTAAAATAACTAAGATATATGTGTCACTGTTCTTTCATTTAACTGCTTTAATGAGTAATACAACGTGACTTGTTGTTGCATATGCATTCAATCTTTTGAGTTAGAGAAGAAAAGGCAAAACAGTTGGGGAGGATTATGTTTGTTAGGTTCCTAACCTAATTAAAAAAAGGATACATGTAATAATACATACAATAGTATTTGGTATACGAAATAAGACGGTTAAAAAACTTGTTGTATTTTAGGCGGATGAGACATCCACCAAAATAGCTAGGTGGAGTAAAGAACTGATAAAATTTGTAAATTATGAAGCTGTTTATTTCAATGAAAATTCTAAAGTCTTGCACAATTTTCACCTACAGATCTCACTTTCATCCATCTCGTTATTGAAGTTTTATGTATCTATCGATTGCTTCATAATGAAAAGAGTCATGAATAAAATTTGTTCATCGAGTGTAGGTACAGTTTGGTGGCTTGGTGAGTCTAATGATGGGACGGAAAGAAGATAACAGAATAGGAAATTACGAGTTTGGAGGGCTACACACCTATTAGGTTTTTGACCTAATTCAAAATAATAACTCATTTCCAAAGCACGATATACACGTTGCTATTTTACTACTTAACTTTTAGCAATACGACATTCGGATGAATGGATAAGACCTCATGATATTTCTCAAACTATCTGTTTCAATGCACAAATATTACAATCAATTAWWTATATATATATATATATATATATATATATATATATATATATATATATAKACTCATATCAAAAAAGAAGAAGAAGAAGAGGAGGTCGGATTTTGCTACAAATAATAAATATTGGAATAAGTAATTTTGGTTGTAATAAAATTAGGCATGAAAATAAGAAAAAGCTGAAGGTAATTTGTTTTGTGACCTAATTGATTATTGATTGGAAGATATACTTATTTAATTAAATAAAAAAGAAATAGAAAAAGAAAAAGGGGAAATAGGATAGGGAAGTGGGTAAAGTCTAAATACCAACCACTGCCCTTAAGGCTACCTAACTGATAGCAACAATAAGTGTGTTAGATGGAAACAAGGAGGAGGGTACTGATGGAACAAGCAATGCAATTAATGCATGAAATTAGACGTCTCAACTATATGTTTTCTTTATTTAAATAAATTATTTCTTTTCCATTTTCAATTTTGGGTGAAATAAAAATAACGCAACATATCTACCTTGTATTTTTGGCAATTTACGAGGTAATATACATGTTTGCATCATGCAAACATAAAAAATTCATTTATTACATTATTTTTCTAAAAAGTTTTAACCCTTTCAAACAACTTGATCATCTCATCAAACATGTTTCCTTTTTGATGCTCAAATATGAAAATAACAACGTAACGGAAGTGAGTATAAACGTTAAATGTGTTTTACGACGATAAGCATATAAACAATTTTTGCTAATAGAAGAGAGTTATATATCATTTAATTTGAAGGGTTAAGTAACAAAAACAAAAATACATGTAACAGAACCAAAAAACTTTAAAAAGAAACAACTACTGTTTTGAGGATTTTCTTTAAAATGAATACTATATTGATCTGATAAAGAAAATGATTATAGTTTTAAATTATATAAGAACTTGTTCATGACAAAATCATATATATTTTTACTTTAATTTGAATTAAAGTTTGTTGTGGTACTAAAAATAAAAAGAATTATATAGTTCCGTTGCGTACGTTTTAATAAAACAACGGTAAATTAGTTATTGAAATAACATATTTGGAACAAAAACCTAAAAAGATCCTTATCAACGTTACTTTTGAAAAGGATGTAAACCTTTAATAATATTAAGACTGTACATGAAGTAAGATGCTAGTTTAATATTATTATTACAGTCATTTCAACTATAATAAAAAAGAAATTCGTTAAATCATAGAATTAAGAAACAAAAAACATACAAAAAATAACGAAAAACAGAAAATGAAGATAAGATAATTTAGAAAAAAAAATCATATATATATATATATATATATATATATAAAAGAGTATATTTTGGATAAGAATGAATGTTGGAAAAGTATGGAAGACACCATACATAAACCATGCCATGAGTTTCAACATCAACTTGGTGAGAGCCGTTTTTGTAGCATGTCATGTTCAAAGCCCCAAAAAGTTGACAAGGTTGTTAACATAATACACATGAATTCACACAACCCAACTTGATCAACCATCACACATAAACCGTTTTTAATCGTATCAAATATTGTTTTCAACGTATTTCTTATGTTTTTTTTTTATAATTCTTAATTTCTTTCTAATGCATTAATCAAATACAAATTAAACAAAGTTCCTTTTTTTTTGTTTCACAAAAGAATATATAATTAACTTATGGGTTTTTTTTATTACAAAAAAGTGGATCACATATATAATATCCATAGATGTATATTACAAAAGATAATAAAGATAAAGGAAACAGACCTCGATGGTTTTCAAGGCTTTGGTCATTGAATTCATATGGTATCTTCATGACATCGATCTTTGTTATGAGTATCAATGTTTTTTTCTTTTTCTGTATTCTGTTCTTGTTAAAGATTCAATTATCTACTTGATTGCCTATAATGGTTAGTTAGGATTTATCTCAACAATTAGTACACCAAACCTCACATAAGTTTAGGTAGGAACGAGTGCTACTAAAACCAAATAACAATCAATATCTCCAACATACAGGAGCTTCCTTGAACAGTTCACTACAAAACAATGAATTTAACCCAGATAAATTTCGTCAGTGATCACTGATGGATCACCTAGAAAATATGAGCAGTTCGTAGAACCCGATGTATTTTCGAGAAAATACCAATAAATCACCTACTTAGAGAATCTTGGGTAATCTGTCATTGATTTGAATTACCCACCAACAATTTGCCAACTAATTTTTGTGACGAATCATCCTTTAGCGATAGATTTCTCAGGAAAAATCCGTAGGCAAAAGTCTTTCATTTAGTAGTGGCTAAATCCTCCTTGTGCCTCTAACTAGCACTCAAATCTTCATAGTGTCGCTAGTATCGAACCTCACAAGGACCTGATACACATGCCGAAATAAAAGTGTTAGGCTTAATGCCCAATAAGTTCAATCAGTTTTCATCTTTAATATAGAATGGTAAAATTGAATTATGCTATTTAAATAACTATTTCCCACATAAAATGTATTTATTGTAAAACAACATATTTTCTAAAACCCACCATTAATTTTCATGATAAAAACTTAGTGACTAAAGCACCCATTTTAACATAAAACCAAAGTTCAATGCCCATCGAAAACGTAAATAAACTTTAATATTCAAATATTGAAACATTGATAAAACTCTATGTGAGATCCCACATCGGTTGGGAAGGGAAACAAAAGTTTCTTTATAAGGAACTTCAAGGGCCTACCGGCTGAATTGAAGTCCTCGGTGCGAAATGCGAAGTTACCTATACTTCAAGAAGCCATAGAAGAGCCTAATTGATGGAGGATGACATTGTTCAAAGAAAAGAAGAGAGAGAGAGATGCGGTAAGAGAAAAGAGAAAGTGGGAGGATCAACTGGTCAACTGGGATCTTTCAAGAGGCCAAGACCATTTGTTGGAGGGAAAGGATTTGATATTCATCGGAAAGGTAGATGGTTCTCAAGGTGTAGAAGCAAGCACTCTTGTTTATGTAATTCAAGCTCGAGTGATTCGTTCAAGGGCGGAAAGCTCTGCCATTCAATAAGGGATTGTCCGTTAAGGGGCTTGTTTCGAATGCAAGGAGCCGGAACATCTCAAGAATGATTGCCCAAAGCTAAAGAATTCATTCCATAACAAGCTATAATCTTAACAAAACTTTCCAGATTCATTGAATAACAAAAAAAATAAAATCAATTTTTAATATTATAATATATTAAAATCTTTAAATCTTTCCATTCATATGAATATGTTTCATCATCATGAAACGAGTGCATGCACATGTACATTATTAATAAAATAAGCAAATAAACCATTTTATAATGAAACATTCTTATATGAACATTAATTGCTTAAAGAATAAAATATATTATGCACCCGTTTCATTATAATGAAACATTTTCATTATAATGAAACATTTTCATTATAATGAAACATTTTCATTATGCATACTAATATATTATGCACCGGCGGTTTCATTATACCAACCTCAAATCAAGAATTCATTCCATAACAAACTATAATCTTAACAAAACTTTCCAGATTCATTGAATAACAAAAAAAAAAATCAATTTTTAATATTATAATATATTAAAATCTTTAAATCTTTCCATTCATATAATTTTCATTAATAAATTTCCTTATTTAATATTCCTTAATAACTTCTTTATTTATCAAAAAAATAATGAAAATGACCGAAATATCCTTATTGATTAAATTTAATTAAAAAAGAATGGAATTTTTCTATTGGTCGATTTTGGTTTACACAGTTTTTTAGAATGACATGGTTTTCATTTGAACCTGCCCCTATATATATATATATATATATATATATATATATATATATATATATATAAGAAGGTATATGAAAGAAAATAGAGATTTTGAAAAAGAGTTGGCATGTGGTGGGGTTTAATAACAAGAAAAGGGTGAATGAACCTCCTTATTTCAAGCCCCTTAACTTGTGTTTTAGCTTGCACCACATGGTTGGGAAGGAAAAAGGAGAGAAGTGGAAGGTGAACCAAAGCCCACATACAACCACATTCGCACTTTACTTTTCCTTTTTATTCTTTCTTTTTCATACATTTTAAATATATATATTTTTAACTACTTCTTTAACAAATTTTTTTTAATGCTTTAACTCCATTTTTTGTAATCTTTAAAATATAAATATTTGAATATACCCCTTGTATTTATATAAATGTATTCCTTTATTTAAATCATTTTATATCGTTATCTAGTTTATCAAACATTATTGGTTTAATTATATTTTATCAGTTAACAACTAACTAGTTTATTAATTAATAGATAGCGTTTTATATCATAACTAATTTGTTATGAATAAATTATATATCGACCAGTTTTAGAACTTGTGGTTTTGCCAATGTATATCTTGAAACCGATTTGATGGTCTTCTAGAAACAAATAACTCCTAAACAAGAACAACGACTATCTTCATGCTTGCATGCACAAGAAAAAGTTACACCCACCATCATATTTCTTCCATTTTTTCCAACAACTAACTTATTAATTGAGCTATATATTTATATATAGGGACGGTTTCAGTTATAAACTGAGTTTACATTATAAACTGGGGCACAGTGGATAGCGCGACACACGTCCTACACATTCACAAGTTATTTCTGATATATCATTCATCATGATTGGTGTATCAATTTATTATGGATCATTTAATGATTATTCACCATGAATGATATATTATTTATCATGAATAGTTCATGAATATTCACCTTCATTATTCATGATGATTGTGGACACCCATGACACGGGTCATGCTCTTCTTTGTCTCTCAATTCACAACCAACTTCTCTCCCTATGTGTGTGTATATATACATATACACACACGCATATATATATATATATATACATACTTATTTTTGAATTTTTTAAATTAGTATGTATTTTTCATGGTTATTAGTTTTTTTAGGCAAGCATTGCATCCACTCGTAGAAGAACTCTTTGATTTGTGTGTTCCATGTTTGAAGGTGTTGCAAGTTGGGTTTTAAAGCATTATGTAAACTTGTACTCCATCTATGTCAAAACAAATTCTTCAAAACAATTAATTTTAGGTGTTGAATTTTGTTCAAAATTTATTTGAAGAAGTGCAATAATTAGGAGAAAGTCAATTGTCACCAAATCTAGAATTATAGCTACAAGAGAAAGAAGAAGTGGTATTTTGTTGATTTTTGCATGAAGAAATATAAGGAAGCCTAAAACCATGGTCCGCAACTTTCTTATTTGTAACATGCATCTTTCTTGAGGATTACACTAAGCTACATAATATTATTCATCCTTACGATACGCCCATTTTTTTTCTCTATTTATATACTTATTGAATGAACCATATATATAAAAAGAAAATGTTTAACCAACATATCATTGTTTTTATAAATAATACATGAATTCTACAATAAGTATATAATTTATGAAGTAAAATAAATTATGATAAACGAATGGTTTGATGAATAATATAATTATAAATTTGAAAGTTGAAGAAAAAAAAGCCCAAAATCACATCTTCCTTTAATTATTTTATTAACTACACCTCACTTTATACCTACCGAAACAACCTCACCTTTTTTTTTTCTCCCATTAATCTGGATATCCAACATGCCACGCGAACCAATTAATTTTAGGGCGACCATTTATTTTACAGGTAGCTTGGAAGCATCGTATTAATTTGAACTTCTATGACCATAAAGTTATTTTTTTTTTTTGAATTTGAACTTGCGACCTCTAAATACTTTTAACATTTATAACTTAAACTTAAAACAATCAGACACTCCTGCCCTTTTGGTTAAATAACCTCACTTCATATCTACTGCCCCCTCATCCTTCTTACTTTATCATATATATATATATATATATATATATATAGTATGTATATGTATTATGTTGTTGTGTTTTCAATGTTTATATATATAATATAGATGACTGAATTTTATATCCGTATCCAATCGCTTAAATCTGGCTTACCTAAATAATTTTGTGATGTACTTTAATAATAGTAGGTTGATTGTTCTAAGCCCAAAAAAAATGTTAATTTAATGCAACCCAAAGTGCAAATCATGAGCACAACTTCTCACTCTCAGCCTCAGGTGGTATAATAACTATAACTATAACTATAACTATATATATGATATGATCATTTAAGTAACTATTCATGGAAATCGATATCAACTATTGATGTAGTTTTGAAAAAGTTTATTAAAGTAAAAAGTTCTTAACTAACTCTATCATACATATATATATATATTAAACAACAAGAAGAAGAAAAACCACTTAATTATATGTGGTTTCAAGTAAAATTAACAAATCAAATTTTATGTGTTCCTTAATTTGTATTTCCTAAGCTAAATATTTGTGTAAAACTTTGCAAATTTGAAAAACAAAAGAAGGAATTTATTGAACAAAAATAGAAATTAATGTACAATGAAACTAAGTGTATATGTACTCCATTAAAAAAAGTAAGAATCAAAAGATAAAAGAAACATATAAAAAAGATGAAGATCGATGGCAAAAACTAACATTGGATATAGACGGTGATGGAGACCGGATGAGAATGAGATCAATTTCCATAAGAAACACAATCCATGGATGAACAAGAGATTAAAAATGATCAAAGATCCAGATCTATTCTCACGCTTTTTATATTAACTATTCTTGTCTATGCATTATTTAATTAAACATAAGTGAAAAGAAAAACAAGAAGAGTAACAGATTGATATTTTATTATAATATGATGATCATAAGAGAGGCCACCAGCCACTCCCTCAAACCTGTCTCACCAACTCGCATCTAGAAGCAATTATAGGGTCACTCGTCTCTCTCCTTCCCCTATCCCTATATAGTCAAGATATATATACACACACACACACATATACGTATAGTCAAAAGATTATAAAACCCCACATCAACTTCTTAAAATGGCCGCCTGATCAATCAAAGGCTAATTTTTTCTTGACAACCCCACAGAGACGAAAAGAAAAGAGAATCCCCCCCACAAAATATTATTAGGAAAAAGGTTGAAGAAAATGGGAAGATCCCCTTGTTGTGAAAAAGCACACACAAACAAAGGAGCATGGACTAAAGAAGAAGATGATCGGCTAATTGCTTACATAAGAGCTCACGGCGAAGGCTGCTGGCGCTCGCTTCCTAAGGCCGCCGGACTCCTCCGCTGCGGCAAGAGCTGCCGTCTCCGGTGGATCAATTACCTACGCCCTGACCTCAAACGTGGCAACTTCACTGAAGAAGAGGATGAACTCATCATCAAACTCCATAGTCTTCTTGGCAACAAGTAAGTTTATAATAAACTCATCAAGATTTCTTGAAATCATCAGTGTTTAGTTGTTGAAGGAAAATCGAAATTCGTTAATTAATTAATTAATTAATGGGATTTTAATTTTAAAAAAATAGGTGGTCTTTGATTGCTGGTAGATTACCGGGGAGGACAGACAACGAGATAAAGAATTACTGGAATACCCATATCAGAAGAAAGCTTTTAAACCGGGGAATTGATCCGGCAACTCACCGGCCGCTGAACGATATCCCTACAAATCATCACACTACTACCACCACCACCACCACCAACATCAATAACAATAATTCATCACCGGAAGTCGCCAACACCATATCTTTTGCAAACGCTACTCCAACTACTCACGGTACTGCCCATCATCTTGTTAAAGAAGAAGCCGAGGATGAAGCAGAACATAATTCTGATGGCGGTGACCGCCGGAAAATCAAGAACACGTTGCCGGAAATTCAAGAAAGATGCCCGGATTTGAACTTGGAGTTGAGAATCAGCCCCCCTCATCATCATCAAAATAACAGCTCATCGTCTTCCTCCTCCTCATCATACATACAGCCACAACCACAAGTTGAACATGTTAATTACCACCAGCATCCGCCATTGAAGACAGGAGGGAGAAATTCGGGTGGTACTACTACTAGCATATGCTTTGCATGCAGTTTAGGTATAGAGAATAGCAAGGAGTGCAGTTGTACCACCAGTCTTAATGGTACAAGCAGTAGCAGCCCCAGTGGTTATGATTTCTTAGGTTTGAAAACAGGTGTTTTGGACTACAGAAGCATAGAGATGAAATGAGTATTTAAAATCAAACCGTTATTATGTGAGATTTTACTTTAAAAAAAACAAATTGGGGAAGAGAGATTTCTGTAATTTTTTTTTCTTCTTATTTTTCCCCCTGGAAAATTATATTCATATATAGCTGATTGCCCCTTGTTTCTTGATTTGTAAAAGTATATTGTTAAACAGTAAAGATCCGCCCTCTTCATCATTTTTGTTCTTGTTTTTTGTGTTTTCATGGATCAAGAAATATGGGGAATTTATGTTTCTTGAAATGGTGCATTTTGGGTGATTATTTATTTCATAAACCCAGAAACAAACCCAATGTAACAGATGATGGAGATGGAGTTGGGATATTTATGTTTCTTGAAAAGAGTTTTGTAGTGTTGTTATGATTATATGATATGAGGGAGGGTGGGTGGTTGCAGAATGTTGCCTTGGATAGATTGCAATTACAAGTAGATTAGCATCATTTGCTGTTGCTGTTGCTGTTGCTGTTGCTCTAGGAAAGATATAGAAAAGTTTGAGGGATATCATAGGGCCATGTGCCTACCTAATTCTCTTTAGTGTTATTGGGGCCAACCTCGTTTTAATAATCCATAATTCTTCAATTCAAAATAATGTCCCCAAGATGACATGTACCACATCTTGTATCTAAATGGTAAATGTTATAACCGTGTTTTTAGTTTTGGGGTTGTTTTTATAATATAATGAATAATTGAGGGGTGTGTTTAAAAAATCCTAATCCCTCTCACCTCCTCTTATACAATTTATGTATATACGTGACATCTTTTGTTTTCTTCTTGGTTACCGTGGGGATAAGAAGACAAAAAGTTGGTGAAGCTATTTTTCTTCCCGATTCGAATTAATAGAAGACAAAGAGGAATTGACTGCTTGTTGCTTATCTATTTTTTTTTTTTGTTGTTGTTGGATTAAATCTGCTATCCAATTGTGATTTCAAGGTGAGTTTATTTCAATGTCTTTATTTGAAATGGTTTTTTTATGGAACTATATGGTTCTATGTTGTTTTAAGACATGTGTAATTGCTATGTGTTAGCATAAATTTGGGTTTTTATATGTGATTATGCTCAACTGTTTCGAATAAGAATGGTATAATAAGAAAATATGTATAATTTGAAATAAGGGAGACATAATCTGGAAAGGTATATATTTTGAAATAAGGTGATATAATCAGAAGAGATGTATACTGGGATAAGAGTGACATAATCAATTCTTGGTTAAAATAAGACTTTGATCATATGAATTGATGTTATCGCATCTATATGATGCGATGAAAGGAGTTCATCGCATTTACTTGATGCAAAAGGATGATTTATCGCACAAGTATGATGCGAGTAATAAGTTTATTGCATACTTATGATGTGATGACTGAAATTCATCTTATTTGTTGGATGCGATAAAGTTGTTTATCGCATCATTGTGATGCAAGGAGTTGTAACTATCGCATTCTTGAGATGCGACAAGTGGGGTTATCACATGTGTGTGATGCGACAAAATGTGTTATCGCATCAATGGGATGCAACAAGTTGATGTGTTGTGTGTTTGATGCGACAAACTTGGTACCTCATGGGTTTGATGTGATGAAGGAGGTTGTCTCATCTATATGATGCGACCAAAAGAAGTTTGATTTCAATAAATGATATTTGCATACATTTTTGTAAAGATTGACTTTCCTAAAAGTAATTTGGTGATTTTTACTCTATAATAGCAACCAACAGAATTACTCACAAGACCTTATGGTTTAATCTTCGTTTTGTTTTTCAAAAATATGCATTACAGGAAGGGCATATGTGGAAGAGAAAGATGTGAAGAGATTGTTAATGCTTTACATTTGTGAAATTTTTGGGAAATTGAGCTTATACATGTACTTGAGAATGTGTTTTATGTGAGCATAAAGTTTGTAACTACTTTTATATGTAGCAATTTGTATATATATTGAGACCAGTGTATAATAGTTGTATTTCATATGATATGAAATATATGTGTTTTATGCAAATGAGAGTTGGAATGTAAGAGTAAATTACTTTATAGCTTTTGGAGAAAAAAGAATAGGTTTTTTCAAAACAATATTATAATTAAAATATATATATATATGTTAATTTCTTTTAATAAATTATATATAGGTGGGTTCTTTATGTTTTCTTGTAATATAATTGACACCCTTGTTAATTATTTTAATACATTAAGTATACTTCAAGGACCCACCATCACACTTCTTTGGTCATTACAATTTCTCGAGTGAAATTACATTTTTGGTCTATGTAATGTGTGTTCAAATTATAAGTTTTAAAACTATAAAAATGAGACATAATTATTTAAATTTACTATTTTTATATTTGTTTTCACTAATTATTTAAAAAAGTCAAATCTAACGTATCTCCTATTTCTCTCAATAATTTTTATTGGGAGAAGTCTAGAAAACCCAATGAACTTTAGTGTTTGGAATGATTAAGTCCTTAGACAATTTTTTGGAACAAATAAGTCATTGGACATTGCAAAACATGTTAAATAACTCATTGGACTTTCTAAAACCTGTTAGATACATTCTTATGACTTTTACAACTGGTTAATGTGGTAAAATAATGGGAAAAGTCCAAAAAAAACCGAATGAACATTCATATTTTAAACGATTAATTCCTTAAACATTTTTGACCAAAACATATTGAGATCTATAAAATTAAACAAATATAACAAAAAAAATACTTACATTTAAAAAGGATTTTTGATAAAATTTATTTTAATTAAAATTAAAATATATTATGTCGGTAATTTTTCAAACTAAAAAAATAAAATAAATTTAAAAAGAATTATTGATTAATTTTTTT
>NC_037539.1:39452757-39475887 GCF_001531365.2 Cynara cardunculus var. scolymus
AGTTATACGAATTCAGATATGGGATGAAATCGGATAGAGATGAATGGGTTTAAGAGTTTTAGCCAAATGCTTTATAAGATAATATATATATATATATATATATATATATATATATAGGTTGGTTATTATACAACCCTTGACATTTGTGCAATCAATACAATCCAATCTCAACCGTCCATTTCATTTGATGAATATGTGATTTCATAGAAGTTTTGATTGTTTCCTAATATAAAGTATTAATCATAATTAATGAACTCTATTTATATTCCATAAATATTCAAATCATAATAAATGAACTCTCATCATTTCTATAAATATCTCAATTAATGGGGTTGTAAGGGTTGTACAAATACACAAGGTTGTAAAAGAAATATACCCTATATATATATATATATATATATATATGGGAAAAGTTTAAAAAAACTCAACAAACTTTTCCATTTTAAATGTTTAGTCCCTAATCTAATTTTTAAAATAAAAAAGCCATTAAACTTTCTCATTTTGAATGATGAAGTTTCTAAACTATTTTTTTGAATGAAAAAACCATTAAAATTTCTCATTTTAATTGATTACATCCTTGAATTTTTTTTAATAAATAAATCGTTACATTTTTAAAAATTGGTTACCTGCATCAATTAAATCCAAAAAGAGTTACATTAATCGACTAGAAAAAATTCGATTCCTTTTAAAATTTAAGGTCTTAATCATTCAGAATGTTAAAGTTTACTATTTTTTTCATTACAAAAAAATAGTTGAAGAACTTAATCATTCAAAATAAGAAATTTTAATGATTTTTTTTTTGGAGTTTTCCCCATATATATATATATATATATGATATAAAACAAAAATGAGATTCCTATTTGGTTTATGTTCTTGATTGTTTCTTCAGATCGAATTGAAGTGGATAGTATCCTAAATGCTTTCAAGTTTAAGTTTGTGTTCACATTTGACATGGATATTTACTCTCTTATATAGCAGTAGCAGTAGCAGTAGCAGTAGCAGTGTAGGTGTTGAATGTTGCATATACTCATAAATCAATCAATGAATGCTAAAATTCAAATGTGCTTTCTTGTTTTTATCTTAAACCCCACTATAGCTAGCTATGGTTGAATCTGTATCTGTATCTGGTACGGATTGTGCCTTTCTTTTTCACAACGGAATTGATCAATATATCAAAGTATTTACTTGAGCTTAAAAAAGATACATCTTTTCAAGATCCGTAAATGGGCCGATTAAATCGAGCGGTGCTCGAAGGCGAGCTACTAATCAAAGCTTATATAGGGACCTTGACTTTTTATAAGCAATTTAATTCATCTTTTTGGATCTTCATCTAAGAAAAAGAGGTATGTCAACTATCAAGTGTTGTGGGGTTCATGGTGCTATAGTCGACTTTTGATGTGGATACAATAGATATGAGTCTATTTGCACCACCCACATGCTTATCTCGAGTTTTTAATCATCTTTACAGTCGATGCATCTATGTACAATTACTGAAACCATCAAGACATCAATAAAATTGCTTATTCTATCAAGAGGAATCACAATCACACGACCTTACTGGTTGAAATATGCTTGGCCATGCACGGATGCTTTCTTATGGCTAAGACTCGAGATGCAAATGAGACATTTACCAAAATGCTTACTCAAACCAGACAATATTTATATATAGCAAATGAACACAAACTTTATTCATCTTTTTTGTTGAATTTCCGTCGGAAAAGCTGTCATGTTTAGTAGTGACTCTCATGGTTGCTAATATAATATATTTTAACTGATATTTTATGACAGCAAAATCAACCTGAATTTGAGACGAATAAGAAAAGATCCCCTATTTTGTAGTGTTATATATGGTCCTTGTAAGTTAATGATCTCCATCGTTAAGGATTGATGAATTAAATGATCAAATTACCATTTTTAATTTTACAAGTGAATGACATCCTAAATTGAACAGATTAATCCATTCACATTGCAAAGAATGTTTGTGTTTTAGATAAAGACAAAAATTAAGATTACTTTTTTTGATGATTATATATGACTTTTTTTTTTCTTTTTTTTAATAAAGATAAATATGTGACACCGGAAGAATTTGCAACGCCTTTAACATTTCCATTTCTAATTTCCGATTGTTGCTTTTTTTTTTCTTTTCTTTGTTTTCTTGGTTACATATATAGTCTCTTCTTGTTGTAGATAAGTTTTGTGAGGACGAGAAAGACAGAAGAAAAGGTAGGCAACCCCCATATACATATATATATATATATATATATATATATATATATATATACATATATATATATATATAGGGTATATTTCTTTTACAACCTTGTGTATTTGTACAATCTTTGCAACCCAATTAATTGAAATATTTATAGAAATGATTGGAGTTCATTTATTATGATTTGAATATTTATGGAATATGAATAGAGTTTATTAATTATGATTAATATTTTATATTAGGAAACAATTAATTGATTAAAAATTGAATGGTTGAGATGAGGGTTGTATAGGGTGTAGGAATGACAAAGGGTGTAGAATAACATCCCTCTATATATATATATATACATATATATAGGGGAGCGATCAAATACAAACCACTCAATTTGTACAAACCGTGCAAACCACATTTAACCAATCATAATTTTTCGTTTTGTTCATTTTTTTGTAATTATGAGAGGTTGATTAATCATTTTTATTGTGGAGGGTGTTAATCATAGATATTATCATCTTCATTATTTTAATTTTAGAGAAATACATGAAACAGTTTCATTAAGTATTATATGAACCAATTTCACAACCATATATGAAACAACTTCATCAAAAAAGTATTATATGAAACAATTTCACAAGATTAAACAATTTCATGAAAAAATTTCATAAGATTAAACAATAAAATCGACAGATGAAGGTGGTTTGCACGGTTTACACAAATGAGGGCGGTTTTCATATGATCACTCCTCTCTCTCTCTCTCTCTCTCTATATATATATATATATATATATATATATATATATTTAATGACCTTTTGTCATAAATTGATTTATATACAAAGATGAGATCGAAGATAAGATAATAAAATAAGAAAACGTTAAATTATATGTGATTTTACATGTAATTATAAAACACGATCAATGTAAGGGTAAGCGGATGATCTCAAACATACTTGTATGAAAAATTATTATAATCATACATACAAATCCTTCCTTTACCCACCTCCCACTTACTCTACACTCTCAAACATTTAACTCACTTTTTTGCACTTCATAATAAGAGAAGAAAAAATGGCTCGAAGAAACATATATGCATCATTTATACATAACTGGATATCAACTCCTCACAACTTAGTTACACGAAATAAAATAACCATTTGATCTGGACGATTCGAATTCAAATCTTTTAGGCTTGTTTATATAAAAAAGGAGCCTATTCCATTTTTTGTTGCTCCATTTAAATGGGCCAAAATCTTTAACAAACTATAACGCTAAATACAGTGTTGATTTACACTTAATATTTCGTAAATGTTGTATTTCTTAAAGTTTAGAAGTTTTTACCTATTTAAAAAAAAATTAGTGTGGATATAAAAATAAGAAAATGATTGAAATGCATAAATCAAAAAAACACTTGGCTATAATACATAAACCATTAAAAGATTTCATCATTTGTAACTAGTTTTCATTATTTTAAATTTTATTAAATATTTGTGTTGATTCAAATGTGTCACATCTATTCAATTTTGATGATTTGTATAAGTTGTCAAAACTAAAAATCAAAAGCAAAAAAGGAAAATAACTAAAATGTGAAAGTAATGAGAAGTGGAGATCCTAAAACTCTAAGGGTCAAAGGATCAAAAGCTTATGAATGTGAAGAGTTGAAGGTTCACAACTTATTAAGTTGAAAGGCCGAAGAGTTACAGGTTTCTAAAGCTGAAAGGCTGAAGAGTCAAAAGCTCTGAAATTGAAGGATATAATTGTCAAAGACTCGATATAAGATGTTCAAGTGTTGATATCAGAGAGGCTTTGAACCAACACAAAGATAAAATGTTGAAATTAACTGATAACTAACATTTTTTAGATTTTAAATTTTACATTGTAGCTTTTTATTGTTAAAAGCGATTTTCTCTCTTACAAAAATGATTTTTGAATTTTTTTTTACAAATCTTAAAATGAATTATATTTTTTTAAATGTTATCTCTTATAAATATATTTCTTTGGAAAAAATATTCTAAATATTTTATAAAACTATTTTTAAAATGACACGGTATAAATTACCCAACCTCTCTTTCAAAAAGTTGAAGAGTTTTTAAATGAATGATTGATCTTTTTTCAAAAAAAAAATGTGACAGATTTTATTTTCAATAAATCTTATTATTTACGTCTCTTATAAAAGTTAATTAAGTGGTTAAATGTACAAGGAAACTAAATATTAATTGCAAAAGAATTCCTTCATCTTAATTAATTATGTATCGATCCTTTGGAGAAGATTCAATTTAGATAGAGCTTTCCTATACAACAAAAACTACGCATCTGCATCATCTTTTTAAAACCTTTCAAGTGTTCACTCGTATATGAGTGAGTGAGTAAACACTTTTTAGTTTCTAAGGATTGAGGTGTTTTATCACAAGTGTTAGATATTGTATTATATCGCTAAACAAATCATTTATTCTTTCATATTTTTGTTGTAGGAAAATTATATACGGTTTAGTTCTACCATAAAGAACAATAATAGCTTCATGTGTTTGACAAGTGCATGGCTCGGTGTAGACTAGCTCATAAGTTGAAGGTAGGGATGGAAATCCCCGACCCTCGTTAAAGCCTCTCGTCCCGGACCCCACCTCGACGGGTTCGGGGGAAGGCATGTGATAACCGGGTTATATTTTTGGAAAGTTTGAGGGTTGTGGTAAAAGTCGAAGGGCCGGGTTGTTTTCAAAGTTCTTTTAAACAACCCACAACCTTATATTTTAAAAGAGTGTTAGGAGATAATTATGGGTGTGTGTGTGAGCTCCTTATCTCATATACCCAGTTTTAGAAAGAAAAAAAAGAGAAGGTTTGGAGTTATGTGGTTGGAAGAAAAACGAAAGGAGATTAGCTAAAATTTGTTGTTGTAATTTATTAGTAATTGTTAATATATAACTCCAATTTTGTTTTGATCATGAAGAAGAGTTGTTAAAAGTAGAAAAGGAATAGGAATAACGAATAACTTTGGTAGAAACCAATCACTTTCTACCAACCTAATAATCATTTATTACTTGGCCATGAGCATGAGCTATGACACATTTACAATTATTCACATAATTAATTCCTACTTCCCCTTTATTCCTTTCATTATTTCTCAAAACATGCCTCCTTTTTATTTCTAAATAACAATTTATTATATAACATCATGATAATATCAGTTTTATATAACGTTAAAATATTTTATATAACTTATGTTATAAAATCAACGTCATATGTAAATATATTGCAATAAGTTTTTTTTAAGAATGTTATAATGACATATTTGGACATCATAACAAGTCTTAAAAACATTTTGAAATTAAGCGTCCTATTAATATTTTTATATGATATTATTTATAAAAAAAAGTATTATCAAACAAATGAAACTTGTTAAAAGTATCATATAAAAAAGTAATAAAACATTTTAACTTTAAAAATTTGTTGGAATGATCAAATAGGTTCTAATATATTATGCTATTGTAATACATTTGCACATAGGGTCGTAAATGAACCGAACATTCACCAGGAAGTTTGTTTATATTTGTTTATTTAATAAATGAACGAATATGAACAATTTCTTTTGTTCGTTTAGTTAAATGAACGAACATGAACAATAGTCTCATTCGTTCATTTATGTTCGTTTATATATTAAATTTAATATATAATATTTTATTTTATTTAGTTTGAGTTCAAATAATATTTATTTAAGTTTTAACTTTTTAAAATTTATTTAGATTTAAATTTTATCATCATTTTGTCTTATTTGAAATTTTTATCTTTTCATCGTTTATGTTTGTTTAGGCTTGTTCGTTTACGTTCATTTAGCATGTTAACGAACAAACATAAACGAACACGAATACACCTGATTTCCAAACGAACGAACACGAACACAAAGATTTTTGTTCGTTTACCGTTCGTGTTTGTTCACTTGTTCGGTTAAGTTAAACGAACGAACATGAACAAGCCTTTATTCATGTTCGTTTGGTTCATTTACAACCCTATTTACACAACTTTACATGATGGTTTAATTGTATAAACATAAATCCTATAAAATAATTTACTAAGACTTTTAATGATGTCCACTAAAACTGATATTATTGTAATGTAAAAAAGGTCCCTATAATTTCATAGTTATGTTAAAGTTGGTACTTTTTTTTTAAGTAGTTGATCTTCAATTTTAAAAACCGAAGCCTACAATTTTTCAAATCAGAATTTAAATTGAGGTTTTTTAGTCCATCCCCACACATATTTGATATTAATTATTCTTGTAATCCCAGTTGGACGATTATATATGATGTTATTTTCTTGAAAACGATAACAATATATATTTTTTAGCATTTAAAATATATTTTTAGTCAACAACACCACTTAGACTTATGTTTCAAATGATATGCAGTTTGTTTAATGTTTCTGGATTTCATCAATTTCTAATAATAATGATAATTATAATGAAAATAGTGCAACTTTTTAAAAAAATAAGTAATTATTAATAAAGAAGGTATATATATATATATATATATATTTATAATTTGGATAAACAAGAGAGGAGAGGAGAGGAGAGGTAGGGCAATGGGAAGAGTTGATTTGAGGATGGTCAAAGAGAGGGTGGTCCGATGGCTAATGGTGAGCCACATGCATTTATTCACATGGCTGGGTCTACTAGTAGTAGTAGTTCTCCATCTCCATGACCAACATTTTCTTTTTTGACCAACCACCTCCTGCCACCATTCAGTGGTCCAACTTCTTACTTTGAATTCATTAGCAACTACCGGTTTCTATATTATTTCACAACTCTTTTTTATTTACAAATTAAATATTCAAGCTTTATACTTGTAGGTTTCACAACCATAACGACTCCTTTATATTATAAAATAATAAATGTGAAACTATATAATATTGTTTTACAATGTAAAATAAAAAAAATACACATTAATAATAATTACATTGTGAAGCAATACTATATTTTCAAAGATGTTTTTTTACCATATGAAATAACACATGATTATTGGTTTACATGGTTCTCAATCTTTTTTTTTGGTTCTCATTCAATTATCATCTTACACTTCATTTCTTATTTCTTAAGGATTTATTAAAGTTGTACGATCACCAAAAGTGGTTATTAGCTTCATGTTTGACATGTTGAAGACCAAAATAGGCAGCAAGTTGTATCATTCGATTCATGGTGAAATTTACTCATCTTCATCTCTTGATCTTTACTCTTTTTTGGCTCATGCATTCGATTACTGTTACTTTGATAAGATGATGGTTTTTCCGTAGTTTTTCAATTGTTTTCGACTTTTTAGTTCATGTGTGTTTTTATGTTTAGTGTTTACTTTGTTTCCATGCCAAGTAACCCAAGCAGAGGAAAATGATATTGTTCAACGTAGTGTAAAATTTTGGAAGGAATGACACATAGTTGCAAAAACTTCTTAATAAATATGCACCAGATAAAAGTTCGATATAAACTATATTAAACAAAAATAGAGGTAAAAACTTGTAGTTGAATCATTTTTTTTTTCTTTCCAGAAAGTAGCAAAATTTATTGTGAACTTTTCTGGACGACCTCGGTACAGCATTCATATGCATAGGAAATGTGCCTGCACACAAGCGAAGTGGTTCAAAATCATTTCGGTCCAACTTTTTGCTTCCACACCCCTCTGGCATGCGCACGCTTATTGAGGGACCCTTCTAGTTATAATAATTTAATTCATACAACTATGAACTAACTATTTGTTTTATTTTCCACCTACATAAAACAATGGTTTTCCACACTAAACACTCAATTCAATTCATTTTGAATATTAATTTTTCATTCACCCACACATCGTATGAGGCATGTGTCAAAATGAAGTTGTCACATACCAACACATAAACATCTCTCCAATTTATGCTTGGACTTGATTTTAATTTGGGTCTAAATTTGCCATAAAACCCAAAAAAATTCAAATAAAACTAAGATGTCATTGTATAAGAATCACAATGTGGGGTTGTGGTTTGGTGTGAGGTGTCATCGTGTTGCTAGGGAGGATTATATAACTGGTTGACCTGAGTGATAATTGTCGATTGAGAGCATGAAACGTGTATTGTACCATGAAAATGATGTCAATGTAATTTTATTTTATAATTAATTTTAATTTTAGTTCATGTTACACAAATCATTTTATGTCACCAATGAAAAATATTCTTGGATCCGCCGCTTGATCAACCAAGGCTTCACAGTTTTCTAATTTCGAGAACCTATTGAGATGAAAATAGCAATGGGAACGTCATTGTTCTTTCCCAGTTAATATTTATCAAGTCTCTAAATGAAATAATTGTGTTTAAAAATTATAATTTACACGAACAAATATACCTCTTTTCTATAGTTGTCTTATCTAAAGAAGAACCAAGAGTAAACTTCATTTTTGGTCCATAGGGTTATGTCGAAAATTTAAAAATCTATATATCTATATAAACAAGAATCATCAAAAGATGATGTGGCATCTTGAGAGAGCTTCAACCATTAGTTGTTATTTTTTCTAATTTTTTTAATTATTTAAAATGAAAAATATTACTAAATGAATGAACCTTTCATTTACTTTTTATATATAAGTTACATGTAAATTGTGATAACCGAGTTCTAGTTATACACCTGAGGTAATTATTATATGATTATATGCCTACATGAGTATGTGAATTATCCATGTGATATGTAAATACATACATGAATTTCTAATGGACCAGAGCTCCTCTGGTCTACCAACTAGAGCAAAGCCAAACTTAAATAAGGCCACTAAATATTAACCAGAAGCATGGAACAACTCGAAGCAATATTAATACAAGTCACGATCAACCAGAGCTTCTAGTCATCGACCAAAAGTAAAATGAATCCAGAGGCAAGCCAACCAGAGCCCTTCTGGACGACCAGAGCTTCTGGTCTTACCAACCAGAGCTTCTTGTCTCAAACTTTTAAGATCGACTAAAGATGAATGACCAACTAGAGGCCCTCTGGATGACCAGAGCCTCTGGTTTGTCTAACCAGAGCTTATGAAAACTAAAATCAGTTATACTTGAAAGAAAATTGATTTTAAATACAACTAGAGGCCCTTTGGTTAAACGTGAAGATCAACCCGAGCCTCTTTGGTCCTTTACCAAAGGTTTGAATATTTTTCCAAGGACTTGATAGAAGTAATCCACCCAGAGGCCAAGCCAACCAGAGGCCCTCTTGATGACCAGAGCTCTTCTGGTTGAACTATCCTCTGAGCTCTAAGTGTTAATATAAAACTAAGTTTGAAAATAGTTTAGTTCAAAAGGTTTTAGTCATAAAATTTCCTCGAAATAAGAGCTTGGATACAGAGTTCGAACACAACTTATATATATATAGCTCGAACACATTTCTCGAGCACAAAGCTCAAACACATAGCTTAGACATACAACTCAATTTCCAAAATACAGAGCCTCTGGGTCAGATATGTTAAACATTTGAAAAAGAACTTGGATCCCAAATACAACCAGAGGCTCTCTGGTTGAACATGAAGACCAACCAGAGCCCCTCTGGTTCCTCATCAAATCTTCATTTTATCAAAATAACTTGAAGTAAAGCCATCCAAAAACCAGACCAATCCAAAATCATGGTTAATTTAAAAGCAATGTCATTCAAAGCTTTTCTGGTTATAAACATTTTCCTCATTATCATAATAACGTCGTTATCACATCAATTGGAAGCGACAACCCAAGTCCTCGCATCACACAGTTGCGATGACTCAAGGTCATCGCATCACAAGGATACAATAACAAAACATATGATCAAAACCTAGATTTCACAATCACCACCCTTATCCCAATATACATATCTCCAATTGATATGTCACCCTTATCCCAATATATACCTTTCCTTGATATGTCATTCTTATTTCCTCAAAAGATATAATCATAATAAAATCCATCCTTTTGCCAATAATGGCATCAAAACAGTTTCATAACAGAACTCATATTAAGATTTTTACGGTTCTAAACCCAGTTTCACTATCAAACTCAAAACAACTTTGCCATCTTTCTATGTAAGACAAGGACAGACCTAAGAATTTTTGGATACGGTGACACCATATAAAATGGTTGCACCTTCTAGAATAAAACAGTTGCATCTTTCATGAACCTAATTTTTTTTACCTTACCACGGAGGAACAATACGGTGGCACGTGCCACCTAACCACCCCTCTAGGTCCGTCTATGATGTAAGAACCATCTGGTTCAATATTTCAAATACCAAACAAAGAAAGTTGATGACATAAACTTACCTTATATTCACGTATACGAAGATGAATTCACATAGCAGCAACTTCCAAATATAATCACAAAACTAACTTTTTCTTTCTCTAACAGATTCACGTAGGATTCACACAAAAAAAACACAATGGAGTTTTTCTTTCTTTTTTTCTCTCCCAAAACAATGAGATAAGATAAGATCTTATCTATTCCTTTTATACCATCCTTTATCACATAGGCGGTGCAAGTTTAGTATTTTAAAACCAAAATCTTCGCACTCTCCCATGAGATAAAATAAACATCTCATGCATAAAAATCATAGGCGGTGAAGATTATTTAAACAATTAATTACATGAACATTTTAAATCCCTTCACTTACCAATACCTTTCAAAGATCACCCCGAACTTATATAACCGAAAAACCCGGTTACACATCCTAAACAATGTTGTAGAAGGTAGGTACTTTCCTACTACTGAACACCCTATTCTTTCCTTAACTTGTATCCTTTTCTTTCAATCTAGTTTTTGATTTTCAAATCTGCACAATGTGAGGGAAAGAGTTCTCTTGATTTCTTGATGAAGTCTCAATTGGAAGAGTTATCATCTCTTACTACTACCCTTTGTGAGTTTTGTGGATTGTGATTTAGCCCACATCGTGTTTACCCCTTCAATTATATTTTGGTTAGGTTAAATAGAAATATTAAACATTAAAAATATGTATAGAGGGTGAAAACACTTTCAACGATAGATTAAATAAAGTGTTTTTATAATATTTGAGGATATAGACAGAATACTGTTTGCGAAAGTGATTAAACAAACTGATTATAACAACAATCCATAACCTATTGAAGCAAATTACAATTCAAGAACAATTAGATCTTCCAAATTCGGATAGTACAAATATGCTTCGAGTCAAATGTAATCACCAAGTGTTTACTATGTGTATATTGCACAGAGGAGTTCTAATCTTTTTGTAGACCCTGTTATATATACATCGACCAGATGAGTGATGAATAAAACAAAAATATATCTTATAAATTTTAACAAAAATGTTTTAAAACGACAAACTGACATGAAAATCACTTAAATATAATCATTCTTCTAAAGCTAAATCGAGAATCGCCAAGACTGCTAAAAAAATAAAAGTCTAAAACATTATAATAGGGCTAAATTAAACATGCATCACTACATAAGAAATGACTTTTACCCATAAAAATCACATAGGGATCTCCCCGTAAGTGATTACTGACCGATCAACTAGAAAATACCGATGGTTCAGTAGAATCCGATGGTTTTTTAGAAAATACCAACGGATCATCTAGAAAATACCTCGATAATCCGTCACTGATTTAAGTTTCCCATCAAATATTTATGCACCAACTTTTGTGACGGTTTTGTGACAAATCGACCCTTGAGCGACGACTTTCTAGGGAAATATTAGTAGATAAACTCTTCCATTTAGTAGTGTATAAATGAGCTCTATATTAAAACTTGTATAATTGAATATAAATGCTAAAACATGTTAAGTTGTTCCATGTCTCAAATTGGATGATCTTTTGGAGGACCCTGGTTCTGCAATTACGATGTGTTCTTGATAGAATTTGCATATGAGTTTTCAATTATATCCATGTATGAAATTATTGTTTTAGAGAGAGAGATAGGTTCAGGGGAAAATCTCAAAAAAATGAAAAACTGAGTAAGACTTTGATAACTGTTTATTTGGACCATACGCACATTTGTATACAAGTAATTTGTAAGCAATTTGTCCGGTATTCACATGTGCATAACATGCACAAGTGTATAAAACCAAAAAAACAACTTAAATTACTTATATCTACATATGCATACTATTCATATGAATGCTTACCATGGTTTTCCTTAGTTTATTAATTTTTTTGAGATTTTTCCCTGAACCTCCTTATATATATACACATATATGTATGTGTATATATATATATATATATATATATATATATATCAGGAGGGAGGGAATCAAGGTGAAGGATCATGTGACAAGAGAAGTGTAAGAAGAGATTTGAACCCTTGATCACGTTTAATCTTATGCGTACCTATGAATTGTGGTTTAGAAGAGAATTGATCTGGTGCATCTCGGTGCACCTCATCAGTGTTGATATTCAATTAGGATTGATCTAAGGACGGAGATCTCTTCTTACAACTCTCACTATAATTTATTATCTCTCTAAAACCCAACCCGAGGATCAAATCTGTTAGAGCATGATGGCACCAAATCTTTAGGTTGATCACACATGCTTGTTAAGAATTAGTGGCCTATTGATCAATGTATCCAATTTGTTAAAGTTCACTAACAAAATTGTTTCCTATATGTACAAGTGGTTTTTTTCTAACAACAAATTCTTAGAAAGTAAGCCTTATAAGATTACACATGGTTAGCCTTCTAAAGAATCCCTTTGTTATGAATTTCTTCATAAAGTTAATAAGATCCTTTCTGGATGGTTTGAACTTTGATTTACAATCTTCATTAAGAACTTCTCTTATCTTCATCATTGAACTCTTTAGAAAGTCTAATCTCATTTTTCATGAACATTGAGTCTAGATGCTACATTGCTTGATCATGTCTTTAATAAGTTGATGATTTGGTAATGCCTTGAAACTTTTAACTTACATTTTCTAAACTTTGCTTCAAAAAGACGTTCAATCTTCTGGACAATTCATTAAAAGGTTGTAGAACCCTTTATATAAAAGTTGTTTGTGATCAATAGATTCTAACATTTTTAGTGCTCAACAATTTTCTTTATTTGCCACATTCGACTCTTAGACCATACATACTTTGCAAAATACGCTAGAATTGGGGCTTTACATATGTAATGCATATGATCCTTGAGTTATCTATTTTTATATGTATATACAAATGCATGCAAACATATACATGTGTCAATGCATGCATACATATAAATATGTAAATGTATACATATATAGAGTCATACTAATACAAGAACTATAATCATATAAGAGAACATAAAAATGACCGAATTACATGTCATGTGATTTTACACTAAAATCATATGTGATTCACGTGAATTTGAGCTCGACATGAGATCATGGGCCATGCTGTCCTTGCTTTAACCGTGTTCCATAATCAATTGTGATTTGGCTGTTTTCTTGTTGCCTTATTTTGACCCTATTTTTGTTTGATCATCCTACTGTTCTACATACATATACCTATGTAAATGCATACATGCATGCACATATGAAGATCGTTTCAAATACAAACCACCAAAATCCTACAAACCAATCTCAACTGTTCGTACAGGTTATGAAATGAATGTCAGCGATGTGAACACAATTGGTTCCGAAATTTACTCTTTGGTAACTACCTAAAAATTTTAAAATGAATAAAATCAAAGGATCGATATGTAACATTTACATGATTGGTATATAAAATGCTATATATACAATGAATAAACGGGAAATTAAATATTAGGTGAAAGATTTAGTTTTAAAAATAAAGGGTTGAAATTTGAGCCAAAATATAAGAGATATGAGGCCTGAATTAGTTTAAAGAAAGGAGGGTTTGCGATCTCCATCAAGAATCTCCCCACCCAACAAAACAAAAGCATATAAAAAAGGATGATTGTGATGAAAAAAGAAAGATGGGTCATGAAAAGCCATATAAACAAGTATATCCACTCACACTCATTCAAAGGTGTTAGGTACACATATCAGAAGCTTCCATAACATGTATTAATCTTAGCTACCACCACTACCTTTTAATTTCACCCTCTCTTTTATCAACAAACCAACATTATCAAACAACGTAACTAACACTACCATCTACATATATATATATATATATACATACATACATATATATATATATATATATATATATATAAAACAAGGAATAATGACATAGAAAATAACCATATTTTTATGATAAAGAATCTCATTTAAAAATGAAAGAAAAATGAATTCTATGTTAAAGTAGCTTTTTTTAATCACCGTCACAAAAACGTTGATATCATTGACTTAAGTCTGTAAACTAATATATATTATAAAAATAAACGTGAAGAAGAAAATGAACTATGAACTAAATTTTGACAGAATTTTTATAAAGAGATTGAAATATGATTTATATATGCATGTCAAAATCAAGAGCTAATTATTGTTGCTTATCATAATACTTATTATAATTTATAAGTTTAGAGTTGGAGGAGACGCATGAGTCGTTGGGTTATTCAAACCTCAATTATTTATCTTTTCGTGTTCAAAGATGAACCCAAGCTTGGGTTTAACAAAGATTCTCTAGTAGTTGCTATAATTTAATTTGTATCAAATACATAACAATGCGCTACATTTTAATTTCTTCTTCTTTTTTTTTTTTTCTAAAATATATATATATATATATATATATATTTCTATGTCCAATCAACAATAATTACAACAAATATTAATAAATCAATTATAATTATAAGTTTTTTTTTCCTTTATATTAATAGGATCTTTTAATATTTAAGCGTTAAATAATGAAAGTGTTTTTATATATTATATATCAATTTAAATGTTGTGTTCTCTTAAGACTATGACGATGTTTATCATATACGTTAAGTGTCTATCTATAAAATTTGGATAAGATTTAGACTCGTTTTTGATATTTTATAAGGCTTGTATGAGATTTAAGAAATGATCCTCAATAGGTACGAATTTGTTTTTCAATATCTAGTCTTTATTATCAAAAATAACATTGAAATCAAGAAATACTAATAAAATATATAAAAACCGTTTTTTCAAGTATTTCTAGATGCAAAATAAATAAATAAATAATTAGTTCTAAATTAATATTATCTACCATATCCTTTATATATAGCATCTCATCAATCTGTTCCACCGGGAAAAAACATCTTATGATATATATGATATACCTTTAGTGTATAGATTGGCATTATTCGGTGTCATAATGTTGACTATTTGGAGTAATACTCTATGTAAAAATTATTTTAAATAAGTTGAGTTTTCATCTCACCTCATGTTAATATTTTCCATCACCGTATTAATTTTTAGGGTTAAAACAACATTTTTCGAACTATCAATCCTAATCAAAAGCTCATGCTGGTTCTAGTTTAAGATCAAAGATCTTATTTTTCTTTTAGAGATAGGAGATTACTTAAGATTTATGCATTCAATATTAGGTAATAAGAAGTCAATAATGTATGAAAATGGTGGTTTTGAAATCCTAGATATAGATATAAGTTGGACCGTTCCATGTTCCACTTACAGCTTTGCTCCGAAGTTCGGCTTTATTACCATACTGCCATCGTGTCGATCTGAGTTGTCGGATCTACTAATTAATTTCATCCAATTGTCACGGTGACTTCCTACGCTTCCTATGATATTTAGATTTCTGGGAAATTTGTTTTAATTGATTTTAAACGATTTTGTTATTTATATTTTATATTTCTTAACTATGTTTTGTGGCTGAAACAGGATCTCATATATAGGCCTTGATTTGAGCTCTCCCTAGATTGTAGGAAGTATGAGATCTTGTTTCAACCATGACACGTATTTAATAAATATAAAATATTAATAATAAAATCTTTTAAAACCAATAAAAAAAATTTCCCCTTTGTTTAATGATAGAGGCAAATGGAGTATTTGACAAATAGGATAATCCTGATTGTGTATTTGGCGGTAAAGTCACATAAATTCATGAATGAAAGAAGATAATTACCAATTTTAAAAAGATATTACAAAAACAAAATCAAAGATCTACAAATGGATTGAAAAGCAAAACCTAAATCGTGATTGGGTTCAAAAGCATAAACAACAGCAATGGGTTGGAATAGGGAGCTTTGTAGGAATCAGATTCAATGATTTCATTTGTTTTTCCATATAGTGTTTTCTATACATGACGATTTGTATTGTATATAAGTCCTCATTGTTTAGACAGATGTGCACCTGATGAACATTCATATAGTGTTTTCCATACGTGACGATTTGTATTGTATATAAGTCCCCATTGTTTAGTATGCGGACATCTTTACGAAGGTCCTCCAATAGTTGTTTCTCGACCTTAGATCTAATTTGAGCGTTTATCCTCCCAATGCTCAAACTGCAGGGGCATGTTAAAAAAATATGCCTATATATTCTCCTTAGATAAACATCATGTAAAAATGTGAATCTAAATATCTCATCTAAATTAGGATTGCATGCGTTCTACATATGTGATTAATTAATGGAATGAGAAGGTAAGAATTTTCGCACTTCACTTATAGCTACAACTATATTATTAAAGATCTAACAAGTACTGACAAAACGTGTGCATTGATACATGTCATACGATGTTCTCATGATGATACATTTACATAATAACATTTTTAAGAGTTGTAAAATGATAAAACGAAATACAAAACCCATGGTCTTTAATAAATAAGTAATATAATGAGTGGCAACATTTTTCTTATAAATTTGTGATTGAATAGTTAGAGTTGTATGTACAAAAGGATATCGACACATTTACTTTGAGTGGTACTTAAAATTGTGAAAGAGGCCATAGATATTGTCAACGAAATTGAGGGGTCTTTTCAGCCTATTATAATTTTGGGAGGGGAGATTTGTAAACAATGAGGAAAAACAAAGGGGGAGAATGAAAGAAGAAAACATCAATATCCAACACGTTACCAACTCCACCCTTTTGGGGCAGTGGTTGGCGGCCACCTACGTCATATCATGCGCGGTGGGTCCCATTAACCCATTCATGTGGGGTCCATCGAATGGAAGCTTATCACCAAAACGGACCCACTCTTCTTTGGTTTTCATAGATAATCCTTATCGGTCCAAACTAATACTACCAACTAGGGCTGTTTACGGAACGCGTTGATCGGTTTGGAGCCGTTTTAACAATCCAATTCAATATTGGCGGTTTGAAAATTTTCAATCCAACCTAACCCAAACAAAAGTTCAACCCAACCAACCCGTTCGGGTTGATCGGGTTGTGTTTAAACAATGTAAAATCACATAAAAATAAAAGAAACTTTCCTTTGAAATACGACCGATCATTCAAGATAATATGCAAGTTCATCAAATATTTGGATATTACAATAAAAATGTTTAAACCAAATGATAATACATCAATCAACAACAATAGTTTTAGACGTTTTAAACCCCGATGCTTTCGCTTTCTTGACGTTGAGGTTGGTCATGTCATGATTGTCATCTACAATTCAAAGCTAAAGTTAAGATCGGGTTCATCGGGTTGTCGGTTTGATCCGGTTTTTTTGGGCCTGACCCGATTCCAACCCAATAAAGTCGGGTTGGCTAATTTTTTTATCGATCATGCATCGGGTTACCTCGGGTTGGGTTTTAAAAAAAAAAATTCGGGATGGGATTTTTTTAAAAAAAATTCGGGTTGGGTTGGTCGGGTTCATCGGGTTTTTGAGCACCCCTACTAGCAACACGTCTTAAATGTGTTTTTAAATGCCTAAAATAACTAAATTAGAGTGTCTATCCGGATGATTTTTTTACTAATAACCTAAAATCTTCTTATTGGATTTTTTAATAATAAAGAACTAAAACTTAATGCTAAAATTGATAAACTAAATAAGTAAATTAAAAAAAAAGAAAAAAAAGAAATTCATATTGAAGACACAGAAGAACAAAACGGGAAAAAACATGTTCTATGAACTTGTTTCATTACAGTTATTATACATATAAAACCTGATGCAATCATATATGACTTATAAATCTATTTCATTACAGCTAGTATACATATGAACCTGATGCAATCATATATGACCTATGAATCTGTTTCATTACAACTGTTATACATATGAACATGTTTCATTACAACTGTTATACATATGACCATGTTTCATTATAAATTGTTATACATATCTATGAACATAAATCTGTTTCATTACAGCTGTTATACATATGAAACTGATGCAATCATATATGATTTTGTTTCATTGAACAATTTGAGTCCGTTTCATTGGAAATTATCTTGTTTCATTGAATAGTTTGAGTCTATTTCATTGTAAATTAGTCATTATTTTAAAATGTAGCATTTGTTTTCAAAAAATTGAATGGATACCTCAATTAAATTTGCTAATATAGTACTAATCAATATAACATTCATATTTATATAAATATTATGCTTTTATCAAACTTATCTATTAATATTAAATAATTACCAAACAATAACTATTGTAAATTCAAATGACCATAATACCTTATAAGGTAAAAAAAAAAAAGACAACAAATGAATTTATGTGATTGGTTGTAATTAGTTTATAAAGTTTGTACAAATTGGAGCGTTTTGTATTTGATCGCTCATCTCTCTCTCTCTCTCTCTCTCTATATATATATATATATATATATATATATGCATTAATTGTAGTAGCAATGTTGATTATTCTGAGTCATATTCTAGGTAATTCAATATAAATCGGTTGAATTTTCATCTCATCTCAGTTATTGTTTTCCATCACCGTTTTAAACTTTCAGGGTTATATCAAAACATTTCGAAACCATTAACCTTAGAATCATCGCTCATGTTGGTTATAGTTTGAGATTTTATTCTTGCTTTGGGGATAAGAGATTATTTAAAATTCATACACCCAATATTAGGTAATAAGAAGTCAATAATGTATGAAAAAACAAAGGTAATTTTGAAGTCCTAAATATAGATATAAGTTAGTCCGTCTCATATGGTTGGTAATTTTTTTTTCAAAAGGTAGGATTTTCTTAGTTAATAACAAAAAATTCTAATATATTCTAAATTTTTAATACAAAAATAGAATCAATGTGGAAGGAATAATCAAAAGAATTAGTGAGAGAGAAATGAGAGAATAATATATCAAAGTTTTATTGGCAATTGGTTTTTAACTTTAATGTTAGATAAGAAACTTGAATATACAATAAGAAACAATATAAAATGAATGACTAATTAACTTCTTAGTTCTTACATAGTTCTTTCTCGATTTTCCATACGACTCACTTATCAGATAATGGAAGAGGTGAGTTATGAAGAGATGTGAATCCCAGATCATACAACAAATCAAGCAAATAGATGTAATTGAGAGATTGAATATGAATAATCGGCCATATTCCATTATTGATGAAAACAAAAAATACAGAACTCTCTCTAACACCTTAATCGACTCTTATGTGGATGAATTACAAAATGATCAACTTTGAAATCTATACCCATGACTCCTATTTATAGGGTCATTTACATTGTAATCCCAATGCCCTTTACATTGATATTACTATATAATACAAAAAATGGACTTTATAAAACTTTCTATAACTTGGGGTATTTTAGTCCCAACAATCTCCCCCCCAAAGTTTTATAAAGAAAGCATCTACTTGAAGCCTTCAGATCTTCTCCCCCCCTGCTTTCTTTAGAGAACTTTTGGTGTGCCCGGCTTCAAAAACTTCAAGTTCCCCCTGAATAAAACTGTTATCCTTCAGTTTCAACTTTAAAATGAGATTCAGTGTGAATTCAACACCACTGATTGCATAAAGACGACTTCAATTGCAGACAACTCAACACAACCTTGAACCTCAGAATTATTGTCAGCCCACAAGCAACTAATTCATCCAACTACAGGATAGATAATGTGCAAGTTTTGTGACATTCCAGTGCAGAATCAGTCTTATGACAAAGAATCTTTCCTTGATCCACGAGTTGAATAAACATTCAACTTAAGAACTTGATCTAATAAGCTCACAAAGTGGGGTTTCAACAACAGCTTGAACAACCAAAGCAAACACCTTTATCAAGAAGATCTGGAGAGAAGTATCAACATTAAAAACATATAGCTTCTTGATCAACAAGTCAACCAAGAAAGATAAGATTATTTCATTTAATCTTTTTCAGAAGACTAAATAACCAAACTTAGATTCAAAAATTCTTAGACAGTTGAATGATTATCGGCACTCAAAACTCTAAATCACAACCATAACTTCAGAGCAATGATTGAACACATTCAAACTTCTAATTGATCAAGTTAGACGAATGACTGAGAGCATTCAAAGATCTGATAATTCCAGAACCTCGAGAACATTGATTGTTGACCTTCAAAACCTCTGATTGATTAGGTCAAACATGATAATTGAAAGCACTCAACGATCTAGCCTCTTGTAGAGAACTTCAGAGTAATGATTGCAAATACTTAACCTCTAACCAGTCCAATAAAATAGATAATTCAATCACCCAATTATGACATCTTTTCAAATATGGGTTTAAAACAATAAGCTTGAAATAGGTTGACCAAAAGTCAAACTTTGGCTTTGAAAAGTCAAATGTTGACAAAGTTGCTGCTTCATAGGGGAAATTTTTGATAAAAATGAACACCTTAATCATTAAGCCCATGGTGATCTTGGGCAAAGAATCAAATAAGCACATAGATTAAGCACTTAGAGTCGTGAACAGTGTACTCGAAGAATGGACTACAAACATAATAATGATTTTTAAATCGCCCATGCCTTAGGCGGACAACCCCATGAACCATGTATATCGCCCATGCCTTGGGTGGTATACTCGATGAACAGTGTATATCGCCCACGCCTTGGTCAGCATACTCAAACTTCCTTTTTTATCGCTCAATAAATAATAGACATCGCTTGAGGCTTTGAGCGAATTACAAGTATATCGGGCAACACTTTATTGCTCATGATAATCAAATAACAAGGAAAACAACAAGATGCAAGGATATCGCCCACCAAATAATCCATACGGGAAGATATCACTCAACAAGGATATCTCTCAATGAAGATATCGCTTGATACTGAATGATGTAAACTTCAAAGAATAAACATGGATATCACTTGGTGTATTGGGCGATATACTCATTTATCACTCAGCACGTTGAGCGGTTTACTCCAATAACATTCATGACTTAGACGATTTACATGATTATCGGGCAAAGTTTTGGGTGATGAACATGGATATCGCTCAAAGCGTAGAAATGTCTAAGTCCATATATCACTCAAATATAGTTTCAGAAACCCAAGTTACCAATCATCTTAATGGCCAATAACCTTCAAGATATCGCTCAATGCTCCCTCAAATCTTCGTTGGGCGATGTTCATCACATATGTCGCTCAATGCACATATTCATTAAACGATGAAGAAAGATCTGATAGTTTCAAGTCCAAAAGTTCGACAAAATCATCAAATCATTCAAAATTCATCAATTAAATCCCAAATTGATGATTGATGTAAGTTCAAATTCACCAATAGACAATTCAAAATTCATCAATTAATTGTTCGATCTCTTACAAATCTCACCAACTTTCTCAATTTAACATGTGTAAAACTATAACCCACCACCTTCATCTTCCATTAAGAACAATCGAGAATCCATCAAGACCAATAGAGATCCGATCGAGAATCCTTTGAGAACATATCAAGACTGATCGAGAACACAAACAGACCGATTGATAATCCATGGAGACCGTTACAGAACCCATCGAGATTGACTAAAACCAATCTAGAACTCATCTATTGATCAGTCTGTATTTGTATGTGTAAAATCATAACCCACTACAATCATTAATCATCTAGACCAATCAAGAACCCTTCCAAAACAATCTAGACCAATCGAGAACTCATCAATTAATTTAGTTTGTGTTTGTGTGTGTAAAATCATAACCCATCATCTTCATCTTCCATCAAGAACCCTTCAAGACCTATCGAAAACCCTTTAAGGCCTATTGAAACGATCGAGAATCCATCAAGACCGATCGAGACTTCACTGAGATTGTTAAAGGCCAATCGAGAACCCATTATATCCTAATTAAGAAAAACTAGAGTATATGGGTTGAGACTATTATATATTAATGATATTCATGATGATTTTTTATAGTGAAAATATATATTTATAATTATATCATACTAATATATGAATAATGGAAAACTGTTGTATGTGAACATACATAAATATTAAAGAAAAATAGTATGTATATTCATGTAGAATATTAATGTGAAAATTTATAATCATGATGATTATTATATTTATGTATAAATATTGAAATGTTATTCTATATACGTGAAAGTACATAAATATTCATAATTAATATTACGCAGACACACCATTTAATGTAAAAACGGTTAAAAAAAAAAAAACTATATGAAATGAATGTCAAATAGAAAAAATAAAAAGCTTATTTTCTTATGTGATTTTTTTTGTTAAAATGTTTATTATTTTAAAGATAATTAAAATTAAATTTTGAGGGGGTAAAAATATTTAAATCTAAAAAAAACAGTAGAGAGACACATGGATTAGAATTGAAATCTAATCTCCATTTTCCATGTAATTACTTTAGTTAACCACCAACATCTTCTTCTAATCCTAATCTACCGATTTAAAATCTCAAAGTCCGAGATCTTATGGTTCCTAGTTGAACATATCCTTGTATATGTATCGTGAACTCATATCGTGAGAAGGTAATAAGAGAAAGTTCATATGTGAATCATTAAAAAAAATCTATTTGAAGATACATATGTGAATAATTTGTAATAGTGGTTCACATATGCTTCTTCAAAATCATTTTCTCAAAAAATTTCAATGATTTACATACGAACCTTCTAGTAACCTTCCTATTTTTACCTTTTGATAATATTTAGTTTTCATATTTAAACTATCCGGGAAGGAGGGAGAGAGAGAGAGAGAGAGAGAGAGAGAGAGAGAGAGAGA
>NC_037539.1:39475892-39504856 GCF_001531365.2 Cynara cardunculus var. scolymus
AGAGAGAGAGAGAGAGAGAGAGAGAGAGAGAGAGAGAGAGAGACACGAAGGATCGTGTTAGAATAACAATTATAGTGAGAGGGCTTTTGAGTTATGGCGAGAATTGTAACAAGATTTCAAACAAGACAAAACAAATCCAATACCTAAAATAAGGTCATATATTCTCGTGTGTTCTCACATGAAAACAAATATATTGAAGGTAAATCGAGATAAATCCAATACCTAAAATAAGGTCGTATAAATTTCCAAAGGTAGGTAAGGTGGATAGAATACAAAAAGTTTTCGTTTGACTCGTCCTTTCTAAAACTAGCATATTTGAGTTTGATACGTATGGTTAATAAGCCCCCAATATTGAAAGAACTAGAACACGTTTCTTATGCGAGAAACATAAGGGACAAGGAGAAACACGAAAAAAATGACAATAAATAAAAGTATTAAATTATGAAAACTACATAAAATATATTAAAACAAAAGGTGGCCTATGGAAGTCATTAAAAACATTTACAAGATGTTAAATATGTGTAAGAAGAGGGAAGATCAATTAGAAACCCAAAATTAATTAGTAATATGAGAATCGCTCACAACACATGTCACTTTTCAGGATGAATATATTCCTCATCGATGATATGTTCATAATGAATATGAAAGTATTCATCATGAATTCTACATGAATATATTACAACATTCATGATGAATAACATGTCTTTATTGCCCATGAATATCTCGCATGTCGTACCATGGACGGTTCTTAGATTTCTAATAGATTTTAGGGAGGTAACAAAACATACCCTATATAAGAAATCTATAAGCTGAAAATTCTAATTATCATCGAATAAAAACCATCAACTATTTGAAAGTTGAATCTTTTCTATAAACTAGAGTCTTAAGAATTATTTTGATTAATCATGACTGATAATCTTATTCTATTATATGTTGAGAAACAATGGACCAATACTTAGAAGAAGCTTTGTGTTCATTAGAAGAAAAATGGATTAAATTAATGAAATAACAACCTACTTTTATAAACTTATTTATTATAGCATTTTACTTCCATTTTCTTTCTTATTTACCATTAATTTATTTTTTATTAGGGCATCAAACTTTAAAATTTTTACCAATTATAGCAATAGTTAATCAGTTACTTTTTAAACCGGTTAACTTCTTTACCTTTTTTTTTTTTGCTTGCTTGGCTTCAATAAGGTGATGTAGATGACACGATTAAAATAAAAAAAAAACCTATTTCAAATTATTATTAATGATTTCCATTTTTCATCGTTACGATTTAAAAAAAAAAACATTTAATTTTTTGACATTTTCTTATTAAATTACATGTAAATAAAATATTATAGAGTAAAATATTTTTTAAATAAACAACATATATTATTTTCGAAATAACTATTTTTTTTGTAGAAAAAGGTAATGCTTCTTATTTTATTTTATTAAAAAAACACATCTTTTAAAGTTATTTTTAAGATGTTAGCGAGATAAATTGTGATCTACAGTTTTTCTAATATTGTTATATTAATGAATAATTCAAAAAAAAATCTAAATAATTTAAACAGGTATGATATATTCTTTAAAATATAATATTTATTTGGTAAAAAAATAACAATTCTTATTTTCTTTTTTCAAAACATACATATTTTTAAAAATGTTAGCGAGATAATTGTGTTTCGGTAGTTTTTTTTTTTAATAAATTTATAATTCATTTAATATATTTATTAAATAATGTGTAAAATATTCTAAATAATAAAATGTTAAAAATTAAAAAAAGTATAATATTATAATAAGAACCGGTAGATGCTATAATAAAATATTTTAAAAAATATAATGTTGTAATAAAAAATGTCACATCATCTATAGTATATGTGGACATTATACATGGCCAGTGAGGTGACATAGAAACCTGGTATAATGGGTAAATTCAAATCAAAAGGTTATTCAATGCTATAATAGTTAAATTTTTCAATGTACAATGTCTTAATAAAAAAAAATTTAAAATTACATTGTTGTAATAAGAAAAACTGGGAGTATAATATTATAATAAGGAAATTTATGAAAGTAGATTGTTTTTTTGAAGATGCTTGCTCTTATTTTAGGATAAAAGACTAACAATAATGAAATAATATTTTTTTTTCAACCCGTTATTAAAAGGATATAGAATTAATGGCGAACTCTATCTTTTTGGTGTAAATGAAAAGGCAAAATGTGAGTTAAGTTGGTTTTGAGGTTGAGAACTTAGACCTTCAATTCTAATTTATGTTTCTTTTTATATTCTATTCTTCTTGATTTTAAATTATAGTTTTGTATGATTTTGAAAGAGTGAAAGGTCTTGATCAGTTAGTAGGGCTTAACACGTATCTTATATTTGAATGAATTTACAACTGATTGTTAATTATATATACATTTTAAGGAGTTCAAATGTGGAGTTAATAAGCTATAAACCTGAATACATGAGTATGAGTATTAAATAAAAATAATATACTCATTTTTTATATATTTTTGTTAAAGAAAAAATTAACTTTAATTAAGATAATTTGTATTCAAAAAATGAGGTACATCTATGTAATTTATCAGTTGGTTATTAGTTAAAGTTTTAAGGATTTTTGTGTATATAATAGTACTTGTAACCTTAAATTTTAAGATATTTGAATTAATAAA
Organism: Cynara cardunculus var. scolymus; assembly: GCF_001531365.2. NCBI lineage: Eukaryota > Viridiplantae > Streptophyta > Magnoliopsida > Asterales > Asteraceae > Cynara > Cynara cardunculus. Next base: position 39,478,554 of record NC_037539.1, read on the forward strand.
TGGTAGATAATGCTTAATAAGTTGTTTTTAAATTTTTTGGTCAAGTCCTCTATTTATAATATGCTTAAAGGATTTTACTTCTAATGATGTTATTTCCTTTCATATTTTTTAATGACGTTTCTTTTGGCCTCCGACATGTAGATTAGTTGGTAAAGAGATGCACGACTTTGTCGAAATAGAAGACAACCCCTCCCCTTCGAAATAATAAATGACAATTCTTTTTAAAAATTTTGCTCAAGTCCTCTATTTATTTATATGGTTAATGTCTTTTACTTCTAATAACGTTATTTCCTTTTAGATATTTTTAACGAACATTAGTAACCTTTCTTTTGGGTTTTTGACATGTAGATCAGTTGGCAATGGGATGGATAACTTTATCCAAATAGAAGACAAGTGATGGATTTAATCCTAGATCCCCCCCCCCCCCCCCACAACAAAAAAAAAAAAAAAAAAAACCAGCCTCAGCCGCTGAATGAGCTAAAAAATGTTCTCACATTGATGTCATTAGAGGCAAGTTCTAGCAAGACCCGTTGGAGTTGCAGATAATCAAGTTTCAAACACAAGATTTATATCATAATACTACGGATCTAAATATATTGTCAAGTTGTTGGTCTTATAAACTTAAAGTCTTATTAAGTATGTTATTAGATAGTCTAATGATGGTTGTGCTCCTAACAACCGATCTTCTTGTAGTGAAGTTGGATCAACATTTCAATAAGCATTATGGGCTTTTTCCTATTTTTTTGAATTATGCCTAATATTAATTAAATAAATATTTTATTAATTTGTCTTTTTATTTATATATTAATTGTCATTTATTAATTATAATATGTCATTTTTGTTTATTAAATTTTAAATAAGTAGGCTTCGCTTTTCGGAGCTTCTCCTAGCTCACACTACGGTGGAGAAGGTGCTGTGAAGATCTAGGAGTGTGAGCAATACGAGATGAAAGGCTCCCATACTGTTTGGAGGACCGAGGGTGGCCAAATCTTGTTCAGTTCCATCCAAGCTTGGTTTTTTGTGAATCTTCTTGGAAGAAGAAACGGTTCACCAGCCATTACATCTGTGGATCCTATCAAATCATTAAACGTGTCTGCGACAACTTGCTCTTTGATTAAACATTTAATTATTAGTTATTACTAGCCATATTTTTATTAGTTTCATTAAATATTGTTAATTTATTACAATTATTTAGAATCATTTTTAGCTCATATTAGTTTATTTTTATATTGTTATAATTATCATTATTTAATAGGTTTAATTGAAAAAGGTTAAATAAAATATAATATAAAAAAGTTCTATGAAGATTTTTTTTTCTTGTTTTATATATGAGGAAATTTCTGTAAAAATGATTTCAATAGCCTATTTAATTTGTGATTTGTTTTAACTATATGTATACTTTAAGAATTGAGTAATTCTTTATCATGTTTTTTTGGATTATTTTACATTTATTAACTACGTTATCAACTAGTTGTTCTTAAAGAGAATTAGTTTATCATGTAACTTATCTGTTAACAGTTAGCTTATCAACTAGTTCGTCAAACATAACCTAACTCAAATATTTGTATTATACTAAATTAAACATGTTATAAAGAATAATACTCAATTTTCCATTAACCTAAAAACTTCTAACTGGAAAACAGAACACATATTTTTACAAATAACACAAATTAGATAACCTTGGATTTGGTGTTGCATCAAAACAATCTTTTTATGATTATAAATTAAATTAATAAAATTCAACAAATAAAGTGTAACATACATATATTTGCTATACCAATATTAATCATCCATTGTTATTATGCCTACAACAATGAACCGTGTGTTCACTGAACTTCATATATGTAATCTCACGCTACATTTTAATTCTACGACCCAATAAAAATTTAGACCAAAAAGACCATGATCTGTTGACTACCCTAGACAATTTCCTATTCGATACTCATGTTAAAAAGGTTACCTATTAGCCCAACTATCGTTGAGTCATCCTTGATGCAACAGATGCATCCTTAAATGGATATTGAACAAACATCACCCACCCATGACTTTTAACGTAATTGGATATTGATCAAAGGATAAGGATGACCCGAAAATGGTACTTGACGTTTAACATAATTCAATCCTAGCCTACATAATGACTCAATCCTATCTTCAAAAAAATATAATTCTCGTATGCACAATTCAAGTATTACCAATTTATTTCACATATTGTTTATTACCATTTCCTTATAGTTCATGCCCCTGACACCTTGTATTCTCCATATCCTTTTCATTTCCTAATCCTTGAATAACTTGGCTTAACCATAAGCCATATGTGGCCTGCTTCATATAATTGACAAAACTATATGACAATTGCTTGCAAATCATTTATTTTACACCTCAAAAGACGGATCCCTAATCTTGAATCCATGATAATTTCAACTTACCTACATCCTTGTGATCCTTGTTAACAAGCCAATTAATTAAATGAATGGTTATATATATCCATCTCATTTGCTATATACTAATAGATCATTAGGACCAGATGATTATTGATACTTTAACAGTTATAAACTCTACGACCTTGAACATCTAAGCTATTTAAGTTAGCTTCCTATATATACTTTTAAACTATTAGTATCCCACTTTATCAAACACATATACACATACGTATGTCCCCTTTAAAATTCCCTACCATGCCATTAACATTATTTGATTCCCCTTGCCTATTTACTAATTCACCCTTGTACTCCTTGATTTTCATCTTCGTTATCCATCTATTCTTGCATAGTTATCTTAATGCATACATAGGGTTGATCGTCCACACTATGATCACCCATTTTCATATTCTTTTAATTATTAGTTATCTCTTTAAACACAGTAACTACTCTAATTCATACTTCAATTGTCCATATTTGGACCATAAGAAGGTTTGACTTTAGTATAAACATTAATTATCACGGGTTTGCAACAATGAACCCTCTCATAGTTTCATTCTATAGCTTAATGACAAAATATCCAAGTTTTGTTTTCTTTTTGATTCTTACTTACACATAACCTACCTACTCGCCTCTATAACAAGGTAAATCTTTTAGTTATTGGCCGATCCATGCTTAACTTTCAGGCCTCCAAGTCTTCTACTAATACCATCAAGTTGACAGTAGTACACTTGTTTCCTTATTTATACCTCTAGATAGGGGCGGAGCCAAAAAAATTTATCTACGGGGGCCTAGAAAAAATGTAAGAAAAATTATGATTTCAAGGTTGAGAAAACCCTTTTAAATATATATGTTTTCTAATTAAATACTTGTCCTAAAAATGGTTGTTAAAACGAGGTGAAAAACATGAATGACCTAAACAACATAACTATGTTTATATTAATACAAAAAGTAGAAGAAGTGTGTAGATAACCATATAAATTAGAAACACTATTTGATAATACATGAAATTTATAGTAAAAAAAACTGTGTATTTAATAAAACAACTTGTTTATTTTAGAACCTTTAGAAAACTTGAAATTTATGAAGGAAGAAAAGGAAGAATTTAATATAAATATATAAACTTGAACCTTAGTGTTTGTTCATAGAATGGAATTTAATGGAACTAGAATCCATCAAAGGAATTTGACTTTGAAGGAATTAGAATGAAATTTGATGGAATTTGACCACATGTTTGGTTGGTAGGAATTGGAATGAAATCTCTCAAAAGAATTGGAACAATCGTCTTTGTTTGGACTATCCCACCTATCACCCCGCTTACACCCTACCAACCACCATGTCACTACTGTCGTCACATCTATCACCCCGCCCCACCCCGCCCCAACACACTCCTACCAAACCCTGCCCCCCACCACCCAACCCGCCCTACCCTTTCTCCATAGGTGGGAGTTGTTGGGGGCAAGAAGAGTGAGGCGAGGCGGTGGGGGTGGGTCTAGAGTGCGGTAATGAGTGGTAGGGTGGTAATTGTAAAGACTATAATGGTAGGTTGGTGGTTAATGGTGGGTTGGAGTAGAGTAAGGTGAGGTGGGGATGGGATGGGGTGGGGCGGGGCGGGACAGTGGGTTAGGTGGTGGGGTGGTAGCTGTGACAATGATAATGGTGGGATAATGGTCGGGTGGCTGGGCTTGGGAGTGGGTGGGTATGACGAAAACAATAGTGGCATGGTGGTTAGTGTTGTGTTGGGTTAGGGTGGGGTGCAGGTGAGTAGCGGTTGTAAATGCAAAAATAGTGGTGTAGGGGTGGGGTTAGGTTAAGGGTATGGTAGGGTGGGGATGGATAACGGAGTGGTAGCTGTGAAGACAACAATGGTGGGATGGTGGTTGGGTGGATATGACAGCGACGGTAGTGTCATGGTGGTTAGTGGTGAGTTGGGGTAAGGTGGGGTGGGGGTGAGTGACAATTATGACGACGACAATAATGGTGTGGTGGTGGGGGTTACGTTAGGGGCGTGATAGTAACAGTACTAGCGTGGTCATAGTAGGGATACGTAGTGAGTGACCAGGGGGTGGGTGTGATGACAACAGTAGTGGCATAGTGGTTAGCGGTGGGGTAGGGTAGGGGTGGGTGGCGGCAACAATAGTGGTGTGATGGTGGTGGGGGGTTAGGGGTGGGGCATGACAAATGATAGTAGCATGATCGTGGTGGGTGGTGATGGAATTCAATTCATTCCATTATACCAAGGAATGATGAATTTATTAATTTGTGGAATTCAATGGAATTTGAAGGATTTCATCCATTTCAAGAAATGAACCAAACAAAGGAATTGAAATTTGTCATTCCAATTCCATCAAATTCCTTCAAATTCCGCGAACCAAACAATCCCTTAATGGTTCCCATGCTACTTTACTATGCACAAAACTTATCTTCATTGTTTACAATTTCAACTCCCATAAATCTCTCTCTTACAAGCCTCAATAATACAAAAGCCTTTGTTTCATAATTGAGGATATTTCTAGTATTCTTTATCATTAGTATACTAGCATGAAGCAAAACAATCTTTTAGATCATTCACATCTCAAAGAATAATAAGTTTTAACAACCAACAAATACTCCTCATCACATCATTTTTGTCCGTGTATTTCATCAAGATTGCATCTTCCAATAACTTTTATCTCAAACATGTTAATATTGATAATTTGCTATCATGAGCATAATAATATAGATTATGATTTTACGACCTTCAACATCTAACTTATATTCAGTATCTTCCTGTACTCTTGTTATATAGTTAGCTTCAATCCTTACTTGCTCAAATGCATATGCACATTTCTAAGTCTCCATTGAATCTAAATCACAACCTAAACCTTCTGACTACTCATCACCATTAATTCATGTCACCAGTGCTCCAAGTTTAATATCCTTGAAACTAAAACTGTCTATTCTGGCATGCTTTTCTTAATACATATGCATTCACATAATCAGGATCATCTTATTTCATATTCTTTTCACTCTTTATTTTTTAATGGGAATAGCTTCGGTTAGCTAACTTATCTCTCTTGGTCATACTTTAGTACATCTTGACCATCAGATGGGAGTTTGGACTTCAACCACCACTTAATCATCCAATATTAATGAACCCGGTTTTAATTTCCTTTGATTATTGCACTTCATATACCCAATCCCATGCTGCATTTTAATTCTACGACCCAATAACAATATGGACCAAGAATACACGATTTGATAATTTCCCCTAGAGAATTTCCTATTCGATACTCAAGTTAAAAAGGTCACTTATGCCAACAATATTCAAAATATCACCATAACATAAAAGTTGATAGTCCATAATGTTCGACATTCATTTCTCTCTATCACGAATACTTCCTCGATTATTGTTAAGTCATCATTGATACAACAGATGTATCCTTAATTGTAGATACTGATCAAAGAGTGACCCGAAAATGACACTTGATTGTTAAGATAATTCAATCCTAGTTTATATAATGACTCGCTCCTTTTTTTCAAAAAATATAATTCGTTTATGATAATTTCAGTATTACCAATTTATAATGCATTCCGTTTCACATACTCTTATTACCATTTCTTTAAAGTTCATGCCTCTCAAACCTTGTATTCTCCGTATTCTTTTCTTTTCCTAATCCTTCAATAACTTGTCTTAACCCTAAGCCAATTGCCTACTTCATAGAATTGATGATACTACGTGACAATTGTATGCAAATCATTTATTGTAGACCTCAAAACTCGACATCCCTAAAATTGGATCCTCGAAAATTTCAATTTTCCTAAATCCTTGTGATCCTAGACTTGTTAAAGAAAATTAATTAATTCAATGGGTTACATACATCCATCTTACTTTCTATATACTAATGAATCACTAAGAATACGCAGGGCAAATCCAGAAAACTAATTTAGGGATTGCCTAGAAAAAATGTAAGAAAATCACGATTTGAAGGTTGAGAAAACCCTTTTAAGTATATACTGAAAATTGTTGTAAAAAAAGTTGAAAGGCATGGTAACTTAAGCAACGTAACTATGTCTTTATTTATACAAACAAATACAAGATGTGTTAGATAAACACATAAATAAGAAAAACCATTTAAAAATACATGAAATTTATAGTGAAAAAAATGTGTATTCAATAAAGTATCTTATTTATTTTAGAACCCTTAGAAAACTTATGTAACACCCCAAGATCACATTTGCATTAATACATATATTTCCATATATCATGAAACATAATTTACACAATTTGGTCCTACCAACTACAAAAGCTACATTACAAAGCAGCTACTAAAATTTTCCACAAAATCTCTATACAACACTTGAATACATAACAAGTATTCAGCTACAAATTATACTAGCCCAATATCCCATACAAGCATAATATTATCACTTCATAATTTTCCGTTTTCCTTATCTTCTGATTGAACACGACCTGTAAGGCTGTAATGCACATTTTCAAGATATAAAATGAGGGTTAGACCTTGAGGTCTAGTGAGAAATCATTTTGATACTATTTACAGGGTGAATAATCACCAAATCACATTTATAAACTCTTATTTGTAATAATATCAAATATACATCATTTTGATATAATGAATCTCATTTATTGCATCCAAATATTCAAATAACTTGATAAACACATTCTGAGTAAACTTGTCGCATCATATAGATGAATATACTCACATCACATTGATGAGACAACCTCATTTTCTCGCATCACACTGATGTGAGGACCCCAACTTACCGCATCACATGGGTGCGATAAACTAATCTTGTCGCATCATTAGTATGCGATAAACTCACTCCTCGCATCATATAGGTGCAATGACCACTTTTTTATCGCATTAATAGAGTTATTGCATCACATAGACGCGACAACTCCAAGTCATGGCATCATAAGGATGCGATAACTATGAATGTTTTGATCAAAAACCCATATTTTTATAACTCATGATTTTGCTATCTTTATCATGGTATACACCTCTCCTTGATATGTCACCCTTAAACCAGTATACACATCTTCTTGATATGCCAAAATACACTTCTCCTTGATATGTCACCCTTATAACCAAAATACACCTCTCCTTGATATGCCACCCTTATTCCATCACATGATATAAACATATCAAAGTCTCACAATTATGCCAATTATGGCATCCAAAACAGTTTTACAACTACTCATATAAAGAACCATACAGTTCTACATCCAGTTTCCAAATAAGGAAAGTTTGTAAAATTGAACTCACCTTATGATTTACGTAGAAGAAGATAGGATGAAAAATAGCAACAATTTTAGGTAATAACACATAATCAACTTCTTCTTCTTTCCCCTTTTTGCTTCTATTTTTCTTCTAACTCTAGAACACACGCACACACACAGAAACAGCTTCTTCTTCTTCTTTTTTAATGTTTTTTTTTTCCTAGAAAACCAATGAGATAAAATTAAAATATCTCATTCAATAACCATATAAACCATAAGAGGCGGTGGTGGAATTGCTTCTTAAATTATTTATGCAAATAAACACATTTAACTCCCCAGCTTTCCACCACCTTTCAAAAATAATGTAGAACTTTATAACCGAATACCCGGTTATCACAACTTGGCATTTATAAAGAAATAAAAAGAAGAATTTGATATGAATAAAATTAAGTTTCAAGTGGGTAATTGAGGTTTATGACTATATCAAATTTTATTTTTGAAGTTTGAGGCCACTTCTTGTTCCAAGGTGGCTCTGCCCTGGGACTAGGTGATCAATTATGAATTCTACCTCGAACATCCAATATGATCGTGTCTTATTCATAGTTATCTTCATATTTGCTACACATAATAAACTATGGTGAACTTGATTTTCACCTATCTACTAATTCACCACTGTACTCCTTGATTCTTGCGTCATTATCTTAAAGCATACATAGGCATCATCTTGATCATCCACACCATGATCACCCAATCCATATATTTTTCATTATTATAAACCTCTTTAACACAGTAACATCTATAATTCATACTTCAACTGTCGATGTTTGGACCATAAGAAATGTTTGACTTCAATGTAAACATCAAATAACATTTGTGCTTGCAATAATGAACCCTCTCTCAATTTCATTCTTTATCTTATTGACTCCAAGGTAAATCTTTTAGTAATCACAAAAACCAACTTTCAAGACTCTAAGTCTTCTATTTTTGCAAGTCACAAAAAAAATTAAGTGATGAAAACAATTAATCAGACAACGCAAGCACTAATCGGACAACACTACCAATCCAAAGAGAAATAAAAATTCCCTTGTGGCCACGGAGGTTCAAATGCGATGACTCCGAGCTACTCGCAAAGCAAGTGGTCGCCTTGGGATTAGTCGGCTCGCATAGCTGGTTAGATATCCAGGTTAATAAAAAAAAAAGTCTTCTATTTTTTCTGAACAACACTCCAAGTCTTCTATTTACACCATCAAGTTCATAGTAGTACAATTGTCTCCTTATTTATACCTCTGGACCGTAATCTAATCATGTATATATGTAGTTATACCCATATTATTTTGCATAAGGTTCATGTAGTCTCTCGAGATTACTTTGATCACAAATTCCCAATCATCCCTCTCTTTCAAACCTCAAAATTAGAAAATAGTTTCCTCAAAACATTTGATCTTACATGTCGATGGTCCATAAATCAAACAATATTGTATTTGGTAAAAAATATCGTGTCAATCCTGCCATTTCACTCAAAATCAGTTCTCGTACTTGTTTTTCTCTTAAACCATGAAATTCTCCTCATGAACATCGTTCATGAAACCTTCACAAATCATCCTGAAATTTAAGCGTAGATCCAAGTTCCCTTATATCTTCAAAGAATATATTTTTCTTATGTGCAAAGAAATCCTAAGATATCTTCTCATTTTCTGTCCCTTATTAATTTACGTTACTTGTTGTGCCCTTTATTTTTCATCTGCAAAACTGTCTATTTTTGCATATTATATTAAAGCATACATGTCAGAATCATCTCATGGTCCAAGAATTTATGATGAATACCCAAGTTATAGCTTAATCAATTTCCTTGATTTAACATAAGCATCCTTAGTGGACATAATTGGATTCTAATCAAATATCACAAATGACCTTTTACATTAAGGACCAAATGTTCTAGCCTACTTCAAAAAATGACACGAGAATTGTTTATTGATCATTATTATCATCACCTTCAAATAGTAATCCAATCAAAGAATATTTATGTATAAATGGCTTTTTATTTACATAAGGAACCTGCTTGGCACCATAATCCGATCACATCTTATTCATAGTTATCCTCACATTCTTCTACACGTAATAATAAACTATGGAGATCAATTTGATTATAAATTCCCAATCATCCCTCTTGTAAACCTACAAACTATAGGCTAGTGTCCTTCTCTAGGCCTTTATCTTATATTTTTATGTTTCAAGTAGAACAAAAATCACCCAAAAAATCATAAATTGTTTGATTATTTGACTAAAATCTCATTCAAATCCTGCCATTACCTTCAATCTCTCAAACTACATCACACCTTAGACATTCTCCATTTCACATACTTTCTATTATTACCAATTTATGCACAATTCCAATATTACCAATTTATAATACTGTCCATTTCACATACTCCTTATTACCATTTTCTTATAGTTCATGCCCCTGACACCTTGTATTCTCCATATCCTTTTCATTTCCTAATCCTTGAATAGTTTGGCTTAACAATAAGCCATATGTGGCCTACTTCATATAATTGACAATACTATATGACAATTGCTTGCAAATCATTTGTTTTCCACCTCAAAAGACGGCATCCATAATCTTGAATCCTTGATAATTTCAACTTACCTAAATTCTTGTGATCCTATACTTGTTAACAAGCCAATTAATTAACTAAATGGTTATATACATCCATCTCATTTGCTATATACTAATAGATCATTAGAACTAGGTGATTATTGATCCTTTGATAGTTATGAACTCTACAACCTTGAACATCTGAGCTGTTTAAGTTAGCTTCCTATATATACTTTTAAACTATTAGTATCTCACTTTATCAAATACATATACACATATGTATGTCTACAACTTTGCTTGTTTTCTCACCCATTTATTCCATTCTTTTTCTTTTCATTCTCTCCAAGTTGAATCAAAATCCCTTGCACCCATTTTCCCCCTCCCTCCCCTGATTGACGTTGTAATTAACAGCTTCCTACTGAGATTGAATCAAAATCACAGGATCAAGGAAACCCAAAAAACACATTACCCATTTGAAGTTGAATCAAATCTAAGGATGGACCATCTTCTTCAAATTTTAAATCAAGACCATTCCAGGAACCTGGAGGGGAAATCTGATGGCGAGTGTTGGTTTTGAAACAGTGAGCAACAACCACCAGAGATATTGCTCTTGGTGTAGTCGTCGAAGATGGAAACATACCGGCAAGCCACAAATTCTCTTTTCTAGTTTGTGGGTTTTTCCCCCAATTTTGGTTTTATGAAAGATGTATTATCGATCGTGAATGGTTTTGTGGGTCTTTTTTTTCTTCTAATTTTTGGCTATATCAGAGGTGTGAAAAAGAACAAGTTGGTAAGGTGTGCCGATGTCGTTGTGGTCTTAGGTAGACGAAGCTCAAAAGGGAGGTAGAAACGGCTGTGCAGGAAATGTCTTGGCGAAGAAGAAGGTTGGTGGGTAGGGTGCATAAAGTGGTTGTACACGTGTAAAATGGAATTTATTCAATAAAAATAATAGATAAATAAAAGGAGAAATGATCAAAAAGTCGTTGACTTAACGGACCTTTTTTAACAAAATTAGTTAGAGGGACGAAAAGGGAAATGAATTGCAAATCACGGTGACCAAAAAAGCAAATTTTAAAGACTAAGGACGAAAATAGCAATAAACAACAAACCATAGGGACGGAAATATTAGTTTACTCTAATATTTTTTAGTAAAAAAATAACGATTATTATTTTCTTTTTTCAAATAACACATATTTTTTTAAAATATTGGCGAGATAAATTATGTGGTGCAAGTTTTATTAATATTGGTATATTAATGAACAATTTAGAAAATTTTTAATTCATTTAATATATTTATTAAATAATATGTAAAATGTCTAGATGATAAAATATTAAAATTTAAAGTATAATGTTGTAATAAAATTTAGTAGATGTTGTTGATCCCAATATCATACAGCAATTTAAGATTAAACAGTAAATTGAGAGATGAAGAAGAACATGAATTTGATAAACCGGCCGATTACTCTTATTCATGAAAGTAGTGAACGTACAGATCTCTCTCTCACTAAATGACTCTTACAGAATTGGAACAAAATAAACAACTAATTTTAAGCTCATGTCACCTATTTGTAAGTGACATTTACATTGAAAGCTCAACACCCTTAAACCCACTTACATGAATATTACAAAACAATACAAAGTAATTGATTTTATAAAACTTTCAAATACTTAGGACTATTTTAGTCCTAACAAATGCTATAATAAAATAATTTTGAAAGTACAATGATGTAATAAGAAATGTCACATTAGCTACTATAACACAGTGAGGTGGCATGATAATTGGGTATAATAGGTAAATTTAATCAAAAGGTTATCCAATGTTATAATAAATAAATTTTTCAAAGTAAAATGTCCAAATAAAAAATAATTTGAAAGTATATTATTGTAATAAAAAAACTGAAAGTATCATATTATAATAAGGAAATTTATGAATATAGGTTATTATTTTATATATTTTTCAAAAGAAAAACTCTAGGGGTATTCATCGGTGGAAATCCAATGGATCTAGGTGGATCCGATCCAATCATCCACTGGATGTTGTATTTTGTCATCGGATCCGATCCGATTAACATTGTACATCCGACACGATCTAAATCCAATGGATGATTGGGCCGAATCGGTTTCATCCATTGAATTTTATTATTGGTTATCCATTGGATTGGATTTGTCCAATCTTTTGATTCAATTCTCAACCAATTAATCCATCATTTCAATCAATTATTCATATATTTTCTTAAGTTATTAAAAAGCAATGTATATAAATATCAACTGAAAAAATATCGTGAAAAATGCTAATAATTATATATAATTATTACTTGGATATTAGGTTGATGATAATTGGATGGTCGTTAGATCGGATCGGTTTTATTGAATGATGGACTACCATCCAAGAACCGATCCGATCTGATTTGGATGTTGAAATTTTGGATCCGATCTGATCCGACTACAATTGGGTATTCGATTTTGGTCGGTTGGTTCTAATTGAATCGGACGATTTAAATTGAATCCAACGAATTTCTGAAAAAATTCTTTTGAGATCAATCAGGCTCAGTTATTCTTCAAAAGCCCAATTAATAAGCAATTCAGCCCAACACTTTTCTTAAAATAATATCAACTCATATTTTAAGTACCAATATTATAGGAAGAGGAAGAGGAAGAGGAAGAGGAAGAGGAAGAGGAAAGTTTAAATAAGAAAGACGTAAATGGTAAAACATAAGAATAAAGTATTTGTCGGTGAATCCTTGGTAAAAAAATAAAAATAGATAAACACACATGAATGAATTTACATATGATATTTATTATCAATTGAGTTTCAGTTTTTTAGACTTACTAATAATTTACATAGAAACTAGAATTTTTGTGTTTTCTAATTTAAACATCCATATAATATATATCATAACTTTATAAACATTTACATATTTGATTTTTCATTGGAGTTAACTTTTGGAAAAATATGATAAGATTGAAGGACATTAATATGTCCATATTTGATAATTATAACTAGTCTTATTCAAGGCGTCTCTAGAGAGTGGACCAGGTGCATTTTCATTTCAGGGTCCTCAAGAAATGGGGCTCCAAATTTTTTTAGCATATGTTATATAGTAATAGTTCAAAAATAATTAGTAATTAAAAAAGACACAAACTTTTTAGGACCTGAATATAATTTTATATGATATTATGCGCCCAAACATGTATTAATTAATTAAATTAGAGAAGAGAATATGTAAAAACTTATTTGGTCGTTTAGTTTATAGTATTGCTAGATTTCTTGTTATTAGCTAATAAAGTTTTTACCTTTTTTAAAAAAAAAATACCAACCATATGAGACAGTCCTATATTTTGGATTTTAAAACTACCCATATTTTTACATATATTATTGACTCCTTATTACCTAATATGGAGGCATAAATCTCGATTACTATCCTATCTCTAAAACAAGAATAAGACATCAATCTATAACCAACATGGGTTTTTGATTCTATAATTTATGGTTCTGAAAAAGTTTGTTTTAACCATAAAAGTTTAAAACGGTGACAAAATCAACATGAGGTGAGATGAAAATCGAACTGATTTTTATTGATTTACATAAAGTGTTATTTCGAATAGTCAATGTTGTGATACAAATAATGGCAATCTATATATTAAAGGTATATCATATGATGTTTTTGACAGTGAAAAGATTGACGATGCTATGTAAAAATCATATGGTAGATAATATTAATTTTGAAACAATTATTGATTGATTATGCGTCTATGAATACTTGGAAAACGGTTTTATGTGAACTATTAATATTTCTTGAATTAAAGTGTAAGCTAAAAACAATAAATTGAAGATTTTTCAGTATTTATCGAGGACTCTTGTTCACATCTCGTCAGAGCCTAGAAAATATTAGGAACGAGCTGGTCTTATCTTTTGATTTCATTTAAAAAAAAAAAAAAAAAACCCTCTTTGATAATCTATAAGGTAGTGTTTTTTAAGATACTATTGTAAAAAGTCTTGTTTGTTGTCATAGACAAGGTTTTTTGAAATATCAGTTCAGATAGTCTATTGAGATTTTTTTTTGACCTTTTTCCAATTAAATTTCTTATATTTTCTTTGAGATTATTTTTACATTGTCATATAATTTCATCAGATGTTGATAGTTTATCAGCTAACATTAATCTATACACCAATCAACTAGTTTGTCAAGTATGGCCTAAAATGTGTTTGACAAACAATTGATAGTTAAGTTAAGAAACTAATCATATTTGATAAAAATTTAAAAACTAAGATAAATAATAATATAAATTAATCTAAAAAAGACATATTTGAAAATGTATAAAAAAACTGTCAAAAGTAACTTTTCAGATAAGTATTTTATAGTTTACTAAATGAGACCTTTTAAAGAAATTCAAAAATTAAACCAACTTTTTGGCTATTTTTGGTCTTTGGGCTTCTCTAATTTTTTTTTTTTTGTTTTCATTCTTATAATTCAGTTACTACAAATTTACCCTCGTATTTTACATTTTGTCTGGTTTTGGTTCCTCGACTAAAGGATGCTAACGACTTAACGTCCGTCCATTAAATCACGGGCATTTTAATCTTTCTAATTTTTTCTCTCACATATATAAATTTTGACAGCATTAATCAGCACCCTCTACCTCCCTCTTTTTCCCTAACCAAATCCACCACCACTTTGGTCAACCAAAAAAAACCTCCGACGACCTGGGATGAACAAGTCTCAAATACTCGAACTAATAAATTCTATAATCTGGATGGGTTTTACATATTGTACAAGTAAAAGGTGTTTACGACTGGGTTATGTAACAAATCGATGTAATCATCAGAGATTTGCCACATCCAATCTAAAACAAACAAAAACTCAAACCTAAATCAAGAGTCAAATCAACTCCTAAAATGACAAATGGATGGAGGTTTCAATACAACAATGAGGTCTCTATTTTATAGTGGTCGGAGATGCTATTGGGAAAAGAAGAACAAAAACCCAAATCAAAACAAAGAGCATACCGAGATCAGTGAAAAGAAGCAAAACCCAAATGGTTTAAGGGGACAAGAAGAACAAAACCCAAATCAAAACAAAATCAAAATCAAACGACTTTGTCTCTTAATTTGATGGGTAGGGGTGTCACACGATAGGGGAGTCGCAGGTAGCTACGAAAGGGGGTGGGGGTGGCACGCCTATGTGGTGATAATTAATAAGTATCAATATATAGATAAAGGATCGTGTGAGAATAGAAGTTAAGGTGAGAAGTGTAAAAAAAGAGATTTCGACCCTTGATCACTTTTAGTTCCAAAACAACCCACAAATAGCGCTTGAGAAGAGAATTGATCTAGTGGTTCTCTTCAATCAGGATTAGTCCGATGTGGAGATCCCTGCTTACCCTTCTTACCATAATTTTCATTCTCACCGAAACTCAACCATTTATATGTATGTATGTGTATATATATATATATATATATATATTGGATCACGTGAGACTAATATGTTTTCATGGGATCACGTGAAACCATTCTGTTTTCATTAGATCCGTGAGACCATTTTTTTACAGTTGAACCTTCACAGCAAAACACTGTGAATGTAACCTTTACAATATTTTTGCTATAAAGGTTTAGATTTTCTAAACCGTTTATAGTATTTCGATGAAGTTTCAAGTGAATTTGAATATGGGGTTGAATATGTACGAAATTTGGAATGAATTCAAATGCATTACGATTGTGTTTATAATTTATTTACATGGATCCATTTGGTAAATCACATGAATCAACATCATTGCCAACATCAACTTCATCAAAACGTCTTCTAAGACTCTTGCAAACTTCATCACCTGCAACAATCAACGATTGCACTGAAGAATCAACTTTGTCGCCTAAGTGAATAAACCGATCTTCGTATTAGAAAACGTCTCTCATGTAAACTTCGTTGACAGAATTTAATAGATTCATTAATGCTAATTTTAGATGCAAGCGAGAAATTAAGAATCTTAATACGAAACCACCGTAAAAAATCGTTGAATGAAGAGACATGTATTAACTAGGATATCTCAATATTTTTTAATGTAATCCCATTAACTATGGATAATTATTATAAAAAGTAAAAAAAATTCAATAATTATGTTATATTTAGAATTTCCGATATTACTCTTTAATAATTTAAACAATAAAAAAATGAAAAGTACTAAATGGACTCCCTGACGATAAATTAAAGTTTGAATGGATGAGATGAAGTTGTATGAATAACAAAAGTTATACAATAATTTCCCTATATATATATATATATATATATATATATATATATATATATGATCAAAATACCCCTTATATAACTAGCACATGAAAACAATTAAACATGAAAGTTTTGGAATGAAATTGAATTAAGAATGATGAAAGATAGACCATAAATCCTATTGCTTGTGTAAATAAATAACCAAACCTTCATAAAATGTTTTATTGTGCTACATTTTTAAAGAGTAAACAAGAAGTTGGTCTTTTTTCGTAGATTAGAAACAAATATTCATTTAAACCAAACAAAACTTTGTTATAGAATATAATCATTTAATGGTGGCATAATTAAATAAATAGCATTAAATAACATATATGATGCAAGAGAACATAAACTAAATGATTTTAAACAATATTAATGTCAACTTCTAAATTCTTCCCAAAATAATTAGGAAAAAAAAGAAGAGAGAATATTACATTTTAAAAAACGTACAAGGACAATAATTCATACATGATTAATCAGTGTACAATAATTAACAAGTGATAAGAACGAGGGGCAACTGCATAATTGAGTTATTTAAAGTTCAAATATGCCAAAAAGACGATGTTATATGCATTAATATATTATTAAGTATAGGCATCCAATCTCATGCTCACTAGCTAAGCCTATTTACCAAAAAGACCTTTATCATCATATATGATCTCTCAGCTGAAAATACTTACTTGCATGATCCACCAATTATAACCTGATTATCTTTTACCAATTTCACAAAAGTATTTGTACATCATTTTGTCAGTAAATCAGGACTTGATACATAAAATCTTCTGTACCATGCCCTAATCAAAGTCTTTATATGTTTTTTTATATATACAGAAATGCATATCAGATTTTGCTACTGAAAGATGATGTAAGTGGCCAATTATATACCTCTTTTGATCATTAAGCTTAAAAGGGTTGGGAATTCATGAAACATAATACAACTTTAGTGGATGAAGTGCGTATTGTTGTGTTATGGATTGATTAGTCTGAAAAAATAATTACTGATTAATCAAGACTAATAACTGGTCTTTATTAGTAAGTAACCATTATATATATATATATATATATATATATATATATATATATTTGATAGTTATTTGGCTCTATCTTGAATGACATCAAACCCCATCTCAGTTGGATCAGTTGCTTGGAGTTCATAGTGGATGCCATCCAACACTCTTCTTATTCCATCTTTTGATGTTGCATATAACATCTTTGCTCTAATTCTTGATGCACTTGGAGCCCTATCAACCAAACATTAAACAAATATTACACATCTTACATCATCTCCAAAATTTGATTCATTGCTAAGTCTTGTTTCATTTGTGTTTTCAAAGATAAAGAGATTGGTTGACATATATCTTTTAACAAAATTAACATCAAATCCTATATATATATATATATATATATATATATATATGCAACATTCCTACAAATAAAGCATTTTTATTATTCAGTTTTCTTCCATACTGTTGCAAATTATAAAAATACCATTCAAAGAAATCTTAAAGCAGCAAGATTCATAATCGATATAAAGACTTTTATGCTCACACACAAAGATAGAATAAAGAATTCCCAATTGAGGCAAGGGTAAATGTTGCACCATAATCTTTCAAATTTCTCTACTATAATAATTACTTATATTACCTGAGAAAAACTTTTACTACTTATATAGATTTAATAATTTTCATGTTTCCTATCAAACAAAAACTGTAAATTTAAATAATTCATATATAAGAAATAACTTTTTTAATATAAGGAAAACTAATAATAATATTTGATTATAATGATATGATGATATTAGTTATTTGTATTTTATGCATTATAATAGTTGTATATGATTTTAGATTGGGTCATTTAATTACTCATTTTAGCACTAGAAGAAAGGCTTTTCTCAAGAAACAGAAAACTATTTCTTATGTTTGATATCATTAATTAAATTGAAGTATAAAACATATGAGTTAGTATATACGTCATACAAATATCTCCCATAAAAACACAGTCTTAAAAAACGTCATGTTTTTATCGTGACTTTTAAGGCTTGATCAGGTTTGGTGGTTCCTCAAGCCAAATGAATAGGGTTGTTTTCGTTCATATTGATCAATATATATAAATCAAATCTTTTATTCCAATTGAAATAAGTATCATCATGAATTTTCGCATAGAAAAGATGTCGATCATTTATAGAAGATTCTTTTAAGATTGATAGTAATTATTCTAAAGGAAGACATTGAAATGAAATAGAAATTATAGTTGGATAATGTCAAAGATGGATGGAATTGTATCATATTTTTTTATTAAAAATAAAAATAAAAGAAAAGAATATGATTCTCACGCTTTTACTTTTCCTAGCTAGCTAGTGGATGCTTCTTTTCATACTTGGGGGAAATCTAAAGCTGTTTTACTTCTTCTTTCAATATATCATCATGGGACTCATCCACACCCCAATATCAAGATTTATATAATTCTCACATTTATTTACTTAACCTCATTAATTATATCAATTTAGTTTTTTATTTATGAGTAAAGTCTATAATTTGTTATCTTCAAACTTATTGTTAATCTTTAAATAAAATATTTCCTGTATATAAAATGATGATCAACTTGATGGCATCTACAGGTAAGAACCTATAATTTTAATATTTAGCTCCGTTTAATTTGTAAGATTGTTTTTTTAAAGGATTTGGATTTTATGGATTGAAATAAATTTGAAATTATTAGTGTATTTACTTTGTAGAATTTGGAATGAAATTGGATTCCATTATTCATGAATAATTTACAAAAGTAATTATAAATAAAATAAAAATAATTAAATCACATTTTTATTAATTGATTATTACAAAACAAATGTTTTTAACATTTTTTAAAATCTTATTTCATACGATCCTAAGAAATCCCATCAAATGTCGAGCACCCCCTAAGGATTTCAAAATCCTCTCGTTGTAGGATTTCAATTAAATCATAGAATTTCATATCCCAACAAACCAAACACAGGATTGAAATTGATTTGAAATCCAAATCCCCCAAATTCATTGGATTCCTTCAAATCAAACAATAACTTATAATTTGAGCATTATTTAACATTTTGTTATTGATGAATAATTAATTTAGATAGGTAGCTAGATCACTTGGCATTAATTTATTTTCATATTTAATTTAATAAAATGATGATATATAAATAAAAGAGCTTAAGAGGATGGAGACGGACCATGCAATGAAGAAGATCTTGCTCTTATGGCAATTGTCAACGGTGACGAAGTCGAAATCGAAGACGGCATAGCGGCAGTCATCCCCAGGCAGGGAAGCTTCGAGATCTGAGTAGCCTTCACCGGCACCACCAACCTTATCCACCGTCACCAGTTTTGATTTCTCATCGATCTTAAACACTATGTATCGATGAACTTTCTTCCATTTCATCTCCATAAACGAGTTCTTGCATTCATCCGTCACCCACATTCCCGTTGTTGCCTATAAATCCAACACATTCACCATAACCAATCCATCATTAATTTCAATAAAAGTCATTAGATCCTGAGCTTCACACACACAAATACCGGATAATTTGAAGATCCAGTTACCATAATCACACAAAATTTCAGAGTTTCAGACACAATCACAAAGTAATTGAGTTGAAGAGTTATGAAATTAACAAATCTAATGAAATTGAATCTAAATATCATCTTCAAATAGATCATCAGGTTGATACACAATTTGCACATGATTTATCAAACAAATACACACGATTTCACATAAAAGTGTACAGAATTTCAGACACAATCAAAAGTAAAGTCGAGACTTGAAGAATATGAAATTGAGAAATATGATGAAACTGAAACTAACAGTAATCATGTGGCGAGTAAAGTAGGAGGGAAATACCATCTTGAAAGCCATAGCCATGGTGGATGAATGTTACAGAGAGAGTAGAATTGAAGAGAGAAGTGTGAGTTTTATGGTGAAGTGTGTGAAGAATGATTTTAGGATGAAATGGAATAATATGGCGGGTGTTTGTGTGTGGAGATTATATACATGTACAGTCAGCCAAATACCCCCGACGTTGAAAAATATTACAACTCTGCCATAACAAGGAAACGGTTGACATATAATTTTCTAAAATTTCTTGAAAGTAAAAAATCAAAATTTTAAATCTCCAAAAATTATTACACTTAATTCTAACAACTTTCTCGCTTTTTAAAATTATGACATTTATTACATTATTCAAATAAATATGTTTAATGAAATATTATTTATCTCAATTTGAAAATTGCAATATTTATTATATTATTAAAATAAATATATTTAATAAAATATTATTTATTTCAATTTAAAGATCACACCAGTTATTATATTATTAAAAAAATATGTTTAATAAAATATTATTTATCTCAGATAAATATTTAATTTCAAGATTTTTTATTAGTAGAATATAAAAAATATGTTTCTCTCATGATAATTATATTTGGTTATTTCTTCAAATTTAAGATTTTTGTATCATCTCTCCTACTTTATCAATTGGAAAATTTGATAAAACAAAAAATTGTCTAAAATCCATATTTTCTCGTTATTGGAGAATCTATTAAAGATGTTATTATCATTTAGAAATCTTTTTAATTTTTAATAATTATATCACCTAATTTGAAGATTAAACATAATAATATCACATGATAAAATAATAAATTAATTAAATCAAATAAATATTAAATTTTTTAAATAGTCTTCACCCTTGTTTATCAAGTAAGATTGTTAATCATTGTCATATTTTTTTTATCGGTTAAGATTCTCAAATGATGCTATAATTATTCGATAAGTGACCCGGTAAATATTTATCCGGCTAACATTAATAAACAGTTCTTGATAGTGCCTAAATGTTAAATAAACTCATAAAAGAATTTTTGTATGATATTGGCTTTTGAGCCGGTAGCATAGTTTTTGTAATAACCTAAAAAAACAATGGAAATGTCAGTTGTTACCAAAAGTTAGAGCCTACTGGTTCATGCAAGCGTCGGTAAAAAGAGTATGTGTGTGTGTGTGTGTATTGTTGAAAGTAAGCTAGACCAACAGTCCATTAGTTATTCCAATTTACGGTTGGGTAGTTATTTGGTTTATCTTAACCATGTGTTGATCAGAAGGGTCACAACGGTTGGCTTACATGCGTATAAATAGTCATGTTTGTGTATGGTTTATGATGATGATGTAACTGATTATCATAATAAATAGCATTCACTGTTTATACGTTATCCCTTCTTCTTCATTTCTTTCAACGTAGTGGTATCAGAGCAAGGTTTAAGATCAAAGAAAACCAAAACAAACACAGGAAAGATTGGAAGAAGAACATAGAAATCTGTGTGTTATGGACTTTGAAGGAATAAACGAAGAACACAACAATCTTTGAATTTTTTCTGTGCAGTAAACTCAAGGAAAACACTAACAGAAACTCAAATAAGAAGACACAGGTATGTGCAAAAGATTCAAGGAGAAATCAAAACAAGATCAAAAGTTTTTTTTTATGGCTACAATAAAACTCTTTGGCATAGAATTTTCTGTAAAAAAAGGAAGAAAAAGAAATGGAAGAGGAGGTAGCAATATTGAAGGAGGAACAAAAGCATCTAAAGATGAAACTCGAAACCTACAGGCTACATGTGGAAATCAGATAAAAGAGAATGAGAGGTTGAAGAAACAAATTCCAGGAGATGTTAATAAAGGGGCCTGGAGTAGGAAGAAGATGATCTTTTAATGGAACATATACAAGAAAATGGTCTAAAGAAAAGAAGTTTCCTTCTTTCTTAAGGACTCCTCAAATGGATGACAAAATCGTGTAGCCTTTGGTGGTTGAACAAATTTCAACCCATATCAAGAAAGGTACGTTTTCTGAAAAGGAAAAATAATTGGTGTTTAAAATGCAAAGTATGGGAACAATTGGGCAAAAATTGCCACTTATTTGCTTGGAAGATCTATGTATCATGTCAAGAACATATGGTATACTCATCAAAGGAGTATGGCCTAGTTTAACAAGGGTAAAGAAATTGTTTGAAGGTTGGTTCAAGCATAGATGAAAAGATTCTAGAAGACTTGATTATGGAAAGAAATTTTAAGATTGATTGTATTATTTGTGATAAACCTACCAGACGAAAAGAATCTGGATGTTTCTTTTGTTTTGATGATGAATGTATTTTAAGCTGGATGATGTGTGTAAATTTGAGAGCAAAAATGGTCAAGTTGGAGGGGGTCGATGATACTCTCCATAGCAGCTGAAAATCTATGATGATGTCAAGGTTTGATGCTTCAAGAAGATGAAGTCTAAGTCTTGATCGATGTTGTTCATGTCTAGCTTAAGGGGAAATGTTGAAAGTAAGCTAGACCAACAATCCAATTAGTTATTCCAATTTACGGTTGGGTAGTTATTTGGTTTATCTTAATCGTTGTGTTGATTAAAAGGGTCATAACAGTTGGCTTACATGTGTATAAATGGTCATGTTTGTGTATGGTTTATGATGATCTGTATCTGATATACGTTATCCCTTCTTCATTTCTTCCAACATGTATATATATATATATATATATATGTATACAAATGTAAAATGGATGGTTCGATATTTTGCCACTGTGATGGACTGAATGCTTGTGAACTCTCTGTGATTAGAGTTCTTAGACGACATAGTTCTGAATTATTATGTCTCGTGACCAGTGGGTTTTGAGGGAAAAAAGAGAAGATGAACAATAGTAGTAGTAGTCATCGATCACTTGCTTAGTATGACATCAAGGTAAATGGCTTGGACTGTATGTATATATATATATATATATGTGTGTGTGTATATACATATATATATATATATGCACATATATAATAATATTATAAGTTGGATGGAATTTGAAGTAGAGATGCACATATATACATTTCATACATGCGTAGTCATGCATAGTTATGCATAAGTTGTTGGTTGGTGTGTGTGAATATATATATATAAGTTGAAATAACGTGGAAACTAAAGTTCTCGGCTTATGGAATGTTAAAATAAATATTGACAAGAAAACCACTTGATTATCTATGATTAACGTAGGTAGTAGTGTCATATTTTGTTTTTGAATTAAAGTTATGGTCTTCAATTTGTAGGGGAAATGATAGCCCTTTCAAAAAACGGTTTGGGCTACGATTTGTCATATGACTTACATATGATTTACTTTTAAAATGGTTGCCAGTTTTATTTATAATGATATACAAGCTTGCTTGACTTTTTTTCCGAGATATTTATGTCGCATATGCATAAAACGTGTAAAATTTGTTTTGAGTATTTGTGTGGCAAGGGGGTGTACTACAATATGGTTATGTAACTGATCATATGAGCATGTTTTGTGAGCTTGTCTAAGCCGTAAGTGCAGACATGTTGTGTGAGTTCGCCAGGTAAAGTTGTGTGGGCCAAACATCTTCGATAACGCCTTTTGCTTTGTGAATTATGTTGTTTTCACCGTATGCATAATAAATTTATGATGTTTTGTGAAATTTATTTATTGATATTGTACTTGCATGAAAACCATGGATTCACTGGGTCTTAAATCACCCAAACTCTTTTACAAATTTTTCACCCAAGCAACTATTAGACAAAGAAGAAAGTGGCTCTAGAAACTCTGATATTCAAACTTTGTATTTGCTATCTAGTAACTTGATTTCCATGTTTGGGCAAATACTTTTATATTTGGTATCAAAATGTCGGTTTAACCGAGTTTTAAATTATTGCTATTGTCAATTTTAGGAATATTACACGGAGTCTAAATGTTCTAGTTAAATTTCAGAAAGTCAGAAACATTCTTGTAATAATGTTGAAACTTGGTGAAAATTTTCCTATGTATGAATCAGAGGCTTTGGACTCAGAGCCTCTAAGTCCTCACTCAAATACATTGGATAAGTATTGACTGGGTGTATATAAATTATATACATGTGACAATTGTCTTGAAATACCATTTGTATCTTTATCATCCCTAGAAGATGGAAGATCAAAGATGAAGGCTAATCTTTGATGTAAAAATCTAACAAGTAGCATGACGTAATGGTTTGGTAAGTGCCTCAACAAGACGATTTTTGCTTGAGATATAAGATACATGTAGAGTATCGTTTTGCACTTGTTCATGAATGAAGTGATAATCAAGGCTAGTTGCTTCACCTCTGAATAGAATTTTGGATTGGCAGAGATAATTGTGGTTGATATATGGGATAATGACCGAGTTTCATGAGGATATTAAGTACCTAAAGGATTCTACTATTTTGGCTCTGTCTAGTGAGAGATCTCTTTGATACTATTACATGGTGAAAATGACTAAAATACTTTTACAAAACTCATATTTGTACAAATACCAAATAAACAACGTTTTATTGAACAAACCTCTTTTTGTCGTATCAAGAAGATGAGACAACATCCACTTATCGCATCAAATAATAAACTTGTCGCCTTTAAATAAATAAGTAATAAAGTTGCCGCATCCAATATATGCGATAACAGTAACTTGTCGCACCATATAGATGCGATAACAATAACTTGTTGCATCACACACATGCGATAACCCACACTTGTCGCACCTCAAAGATGCGATAACCAACCTTGTTGCATCCAACAGATGCGACAACAAATAACTCCTTACACCATACTAGTGCGATAAACCCAATTTTTCGCATCTCAGTGATGCGATAAAAATAACACTTTGAATCACAACCCAATTTCATCGCATCACCCTATATGCGATAACAGAATCTCATGATCAAAAGATCATCATTTTCATAATTTGATTGTGTCACCCTTATTCTAGTATACTCAGATTCTGATTATGTCAATCTTATTACAAAGATAGACTCAGTTCCTAATTATGCCACCCTTATTACTGAAAATACCCATCGCCTGATTATGTCACATTTATTACAATCAGATGATAACATTGTATCAAAACCCAAAATTTATGCTAACAATAGCATATACACATCATGTATCCACGTATGAAACCATACGGTTTCTTTACTCAAAAATAAATAAATGATGTTTTCAAAATAAAACTCATGTTATGATCATAAATAGATGAAAACAACAATTGACAAATAATCAGATTCAGTCACAAAATCAACTTCTTTTCTTCTTCGATTACTTCTATTTTCTCGGCTCAAGAACACAAAGAAGTTCTCACCAACTAGAAGTTCTCACCAACTAGAAGTTCTCACCAACTTTCTTCTTTCTTCTTTTTTATATCCCAATGAGATAAAACATTATCTCATATAATACTCTTTTAAAAATAATGAGGTGGTGGGATTAAAACAATTTAGGCACATATGTAATTTGAACCCCTCCACTCTTTGCCTTAATCAGAAACAACCCTGAACTTTTAACCGATAATCCAGTTATCATATTTTTTTTTTTCAAAATTTTATGATACCTTTAAATTTATATTTTATTCAAAAAAATAAAAACATTATCGTTTTTTCAGTACCACATAAAACAGTATTATAATATCGACGGAGATAGAATAAAACAAAACATTAAAATCGAGATGTATATTGTTGTATTTCGCGAGTACCCTTCTAGTATTATAAAATATTTGAGTTAGACTTTCAAAAACCATTTTTAGTGCATCAAATACTGTTTAATGATGCATATTACTTAAAATTCAAGATTAAGTAAGTGGTGCATAAATACAATTTTTTAAAGTTAAATGTTTGAATTCATATAACTAACCGATATACATAATCAAATACAATATAAACATCTCATTTTAAATATATTTAGAATAATCATTAAGTTCTAACAAAATACTTAATTATTATATTTATAAAAAAT
>NC_037539.1:39506458-39508183 GCF_001531365.2 Cynara cardunculus var. scolymus
GAAAATTCTGTGGTACATGGTGGTACCCCAATTGGTAATACATTGGTACCTGCCGGATTAATGTTCACCGGAGGCCGGAGATCGGAGATCGGAGAGAGGAGAGAGGAGTTTTTTAAAAATACCTAAAATGCCCTCTAATTATAATTTTAACTCAAATTACCATAATTATTAATTTCTTTATTTATCCGTTGATTTGTGGTTAAGATTGGTTCTCACAGTTACCACAAACAACTCAGTTCTTCCTTGAATAGGCCCCTATATATGTATGTATATATATATATATATAGTATATTTCTTTTACAACCTTGTGCATTTATACAACCTTTGCAACCCAATTAATTGAGATATATATATATATATATATGTGTGTGTGTGTGTGTATCAATGCATGTATATACATATATTGAAATTTTATACAAAGAGGATTTACTTATATTGTTGATTTACATAATTTATGGACAAAGATTAAAGTATCAAAATAAAGATGAAATATATTTGGTAGTATCATGTGATCAACATGCTTTAAACAAGTATTGTTATAAATATGTCATTTTTATTATTATTATTATTATTATTATTATTATTATTATTATTATTATTATTATTATTATTATTATTATTATTATTATTATGTATTTTAATTTTTTTATTGTGATTGGAAAGTGACCACATCAATTATTCTATTTCTCTCTCCTTTCACGAAAGTTAAACTATTTTAATATGCAGCCTACCCCCAACATTTACGCCCAATCCCAAAGCCATGAGTTTCTCCACGCAAATGTTTAACCATGTCATGTGCTATTACCATCCTCTGAATCGTGTTTCCATTATGTAACTCCAATGTATATGTATATATATAATATATTTAATTACACCCATATATCTATACTATATTATAAAACATTTGGCTAAAACTCTTAAAAACTCTTAAAACTCTTAAAAACTCTTAAACCAGATTTTATCCCTATCCGATTTCATTTCATATCTGAATTCGAATAACTAACTGCAGATAAGCACAATCAAATACATGATAAACATCTAATTTTAAATATAAAAAATCTAAAATATAATTAGGATAATCATTGAGTTCTAACAAAATACTTAATTATTATCTTTATAAAATGTTATGTTATTCAACAAAAAATAAATTATTTCATTATTAAACTTAAATTAAATTATAAAAAAAAATCTATACTATATTATAAAGCATTTGACAAAAACTCTTAAAAATTAACTTTTATGCGTAAAGTACTGTTTATTAATGCATATTACTTAAAACTCAATATTACAAGTAGATTGTGCGTAAGTATTAAAGCTACATACTTGAATTCGTCTAACTAACTGCAGATAAACATAATCAAATATTGGATAATATCTCATTTTAAATATAAAAAATCTAAAATATAGTTATGATAATCATTAATAACTAACAGAATTCAATTAAATAAATTGCACCAAAACACATGAACTTTTAAAAATATTAATTTAATACTGATATCGATATTTTTTTAAAAATTTTATGATATTTTTAAATTTATATTTTATTCAAAAATAGAAATATTACCACTTTCTCAAAACCATATAAAATCAATGTTTACTTAAAATTAAAAATTACAAGTAATTATGTAAAAGTACAACTTATCAAAGCTCGATTTTTGAATTCGTATAACTAATTGCGGATAAATATAATCAAATAGAGGATAAACATCTTATTTTAAAATATAA
>NC_037539.1:39509093-39511250 GCF_001531365.2 Cynara cardunculus var. scolymus
AAATGCACAAGGTTGTAAAAGAAATATACCCTATATATATATACACACACACCCATTCATATGTACAATCATCTCAAAAATATTTTTATTTTGAACCATTTTATAAAGTTTACAACTTTGATTCCTGTATCTCTGTAACTTCTATCAGAACATTATGTTTTTATACTATTCTTCAATAACAACTAACCTACCCCACTCGCATGCCACCAATCCCATCGTATGTATAATCTCTTTTTGGTGTCCACCTCCCACGGTCCTCATGGTCTTGATTCTTAGAAAATCGTCAACTTTGTCCACCATAATTTTCTTTTGTGCTAACTATCACACATAGTAAAACATATACGAGGGTTTTGGCCAGGTTGTGGCTATCATGGTAACATGTGTGTGTTTTGGAGGTGGCTTAGGAGGGAGAGTATGGAGAAAGAGAGAGAGAGAGAGAGAGAGAGAGAGAAAGAGAATGGTTGTCGACAACTGGGTTGTCAGATAAGGGGGAGCCTAGTCACCGATGAGCATAGGAAGGAAAAGGAGAGCCGAAGATGGGTGAGAACGGTCACTGGTGGGCATGGGGATGACGAGGGGCGACAGTCATCTATTTAGGGGCATGTGCAGGGCAGAGGATGGTGGTTGCATGGTTGGGTGTTAGTTTTTCACTTTTTTGTTTTGTTTTAAAGTTTAGTTTTTTTTTAATCTTTTAGCAGCTTGTATGTAGCTCTAAAGACTTGTACCCTATGCTTTCAAATAAAAAAACAAAAACGTTCAAAATACCTCTTACTTAACGATAATAACTAACAACTTTAACAGTTATGGACCAAATGTGTAACGAAAATGAAACATTGACCTGGTTTTTGATGATGACAGTAAGAGTTTCATCAAATATGAGGGATGGTTTTTGTATCTACTCTTTGACTCATATGCATATTTTATCATAAGCAAAACAAATTATTATATACAAAAAGATAATTCTTATAAGATCTTTAAAATGTAATTCGTTCATAAATGCTATTGATGAGTATAATAAGTATTTAGTAATTAAAAATAATATAAAATAAAAGATACATAAATCTAAAAGTAGAATAAACTACAACATCAATTCAAAATAAATACTACATCACCATTGCAAAAATCAACTACCAAATATCAATCTAAATACAGCTCATGAACTGTAACATTCATATCTCAATAGCACAATGTATTATAAAAAACCAAATTCTTATATAGCAATAGAAATAACATTCATCAATATTATGAAGTAGATTATCATATACTCTTACAATTGTGATCACCATAATTGCAGTTTGCTAGCGTATTCATCTGCACTTAATCTTCTAATTGTATCAATCCTCGAATATTCACTTCTTATACACTGCTTCTTTCAAATCAACTACTATCTAGATTGCACCATTTTTAAATTAGTTTTAGTTAGACCTAATAGTCTTGTGATCAAGTTCACCATGTTTCATGCAAACATTGACGTCAATAATTTTCAAAACACATCAAATCCCGCATTGAAAATACTATTCACAAATAACATACATATTTCACAAGTCACGTTTTAACTCTCTTGAATATGCATAGTGGTAGTCTTTGGTTTACAAACTCAATCAACCTACTTGCTTGCTCTTATAGTTCTAAATTCACAAACCTGGTTAGTCGACTTGCCTAACTTTATGATTTTAGCCTGACAAGTCCACTTGTCTACTTTATGCCAACATTATGCACATCATCATAGTCGCATGACCCTCACTCCCACTTTAGAAGCCAATGACATCAACACATATCACATTGTGTAACAATATCTTCATGCATTCTTCAAATCAAAACACATAATTGCATGCTTAGCATCTTTAGCAATATTGCATATCATGGCATTGACATTTTTATAAAGACGACCACATGCAATAGGTAAAAATATCACATGAGACGTATTTGAGTCCACAGTTCTACTATTTTCCTCGAGACCAATAGACCTCCGTACAAATCATCAAATCAATAATATTATTGGTGCCGAGAAAATCATTGGTTTTGATTTGCTGGTTCAACGCCTATTTTCACTATTTCTTTAGGATCGAGGTAAACTAAACACACTAACTATTTCTTTTGGATCGAGGTAAACTAAACACACTAACTATTTCTTTTGGATCGAGGTAAACTAAACAC
>NC_037539.1:39511430-39525790 GCF_001531365.2 Cynara cardunculus var. scolymus
TGGATCGAGGTAAACTAAACACACTAACTATTTCTTTTGGATCGAGGTAAACTAAACACACTAACTATTTCTTTTGGATCGAGGTAAACTAAACATACTAATTATTTCTTTTGGATCGAGGTAAACTAATCAATTAGTTTTATAATTCTTATTTAACTTCTAATGTTTTTTGTATTTGTAGGAAATTAACAAGTTAAAGTTCCAAGTTCAAGAATTGCTCATTTTGAGACGAGATCCGGAAAAAGGAGCATGAGTAGATGATGGAGTTGGTCAGACAGTTTAGTCAATATTAGCAACCAGGGTTCCCGCCTCAACCGCCACTAGAGTTACGATTCTATTGGTGTTATTTGTATGCCAAACCAAATAATTACTTTGTAGGAATAGTTTGTACTTATTCCGTCCCAATAATCATATTGGGCTTTGATTAATATATGATATTTGATTTTACGCTTTTAGCAATTTTTTTAATATTTACAAGATTAAAATCAATAAAAAAATATTTTTTTGCAATTGAGTTTTTTTTTCCGGCAGATTTAATCTGCCGGAAACAGGTTTAAAAGATTTTAAAAATAAAATTTTCCAATGAATTTTCGACAGACCCTCCGCTGGTGATTTGATTTATTTTTTAAATATAAATTTAATTTTGAAAATTTATAAATTACTGGTAGATAATCCGTCGAAAATCTACTAG
Organism: Cynara cardunculus var. scolymus; assembly: GCF_001531365.2. Taxonomy (NCBI): domain Eukaryota; kingdom Viridiplantae; phylum Streptophyta; class Magnoliopsida; order Asterales; family Asteraceae; genus Cynara; species Cynara cardunculus. The sequence continues at coordinate 39,512,122 of NC_037539.1, forward strand.
TACACTAATGATAATTATTGTTCAACATAAGTAAGCGAAGTAAATCGGGAATTTTTTTAAAAAAATGGAGAGGTGAATTTCAGAGTGTTGGAATCCGCTAGAGAAGGGAATTCCACAGTAAATTATATGTAGATGACTCACATTTCCGACTATCCTGTTTTTTGAAGTATATAATATTTCCGACTATCTTGTTTCTGGTAAGGAAGTAAATTTTCAAGATTTTTAATCATGTAAACACTGTCAGTAGATGAAATAGTAAATAATGGGTATTCATTATATTAAATGTATAAAGTATGAGGTAGTTAACTACAAATGCTAAAATCTAATGAGGCCCATCCATCACCAAAAAGAAGCAACATTTAACAAATGAGGGAATAGGGATGGTCAGGTCCATTAAAAAAAACACTTTAGTTGATTGAATACTTATCTGTCAATAATAATAATAATAATAATAATAATAATATATGAAGAATGTTGAATTACAATTATAGTTTTTTAAGAACTAAAAACAAACATGATTTCCTTAAACTTTACAATCAAATTGTTGAAAAATAATAAAATATTTAATTGAGTTTATTTTCTGTTGTTCAAAGATGAGTATCTTTAGAAATATGAGTAATTAATAGTCTAAAACTATCTCAATCTAATCATGTTTTTATGTAGTTTTAATCAACCATTTTTTATTGACAATGACTCCTGTAATCTCTTTTTTAGCATTTCATCCATCACAATAAACCAAGATCTCAAATATGTCTATATATTCTAATAAAATATTTCATAAAACTAAGTTTATAAGGACATTTGCTTGTTAATAAACATAGGATGTTGTGGGACGTCATAACAAGTTTGTTAACGACATTTGATTTATAAAAAAAATTCAAATAAGTTCATATAACATAATAATATGACGTTTTATTTTTAAAAGTGTTAGTGTGTTTAAAAACGTCCTATCAAACTGATTGTAACATATTTTACAGAGGACATTTGATTTTATAAACATGACTTCTATAAAACAATTTATTAAAATATATTTAATGTTATATATATAACAAGTTTTATCATAGTGTCTACACACACACTTGTGCATTTGGTATCATATATCTGAATTAGGGGTGCTCATGGATTGGGTTGAAGACATTTGAACAATCCAACCCAATGTTTGTGGTTTGGAAAAATCTTAATCCAACCCAACCCAACCCAAACCAACTCAAACCAAAGTGCAACCCAACCCAACCCATACGGGTTGATCGGATTGTTACTTTGGTATATTAAAATATTCTTCTAACCTTGAATATGTTATTTCTCTAGTCATAATTTTCTTTTCATCATCAACCATTTGATACAACCTATATATATTTCTTACGTATATCACATTCAGTTAATTTTCTCAATATATATATGTTCACAGTTACTGAACATATATATGAATGAGTTATATAGAGATATGAATAGATTGAAAATATGTGTATATGAAAAGTATACATGATAGTGTAATTGTCTAATGTAATATATTAGTAGAAATTCAATAATCATATTAAATCTAAAAAATAAAAGGATATCGGGTTCATCAGGTTGGGTTGGGTTCAAATAATAGTAACTCAATATCAACCCAATACCTACGGTTTGACAATTTTATAACTCGATTTTATTTCGCGTTAGGTTGAGTTGAATTGATCAGGTTGGTCGAGTTTTTGAGCATCCCTAATCTAAATCTCTTGAATAAAGGTAGAAGATGAGCAATGGATGTTTGAGAATAATTTGGATTGGACTGAATTGACACCACAAGATGATGTTGTTGGGTGGGGAGTGCTTTTGGCTTCTTTCAAATGGATGCTACTCAACCACACCACACTCTGCTTCTTCGCTCTACATAGTAGTTGGTAGACATTGTCGGTCTATGAGTTCATGTGGTCATTGTCATAACCCATTAAATTAATCACTTGCTACATCAAAATATATATATAGAAACTCTTTTTATAACAGTCCATCGAAAAATTAATTAAAATAATCATTTTAGATCGGTAGCTTCGTTTTTTTATTCGTTTCTCTACAACAATCACCAAAATATAACTACTTCCACTAATGATAGGTTCGTGACTTGCAAAGGTAGCTAAACAACAACAAAAATTACACTATTACACGTTTGGTACGACATGGGATAGGATAAGAACTCACTATTACACGCTTGACGCAACATGGGACAGGGACTAACCGGGACAAGGCTTTTATTGTTCCATCGAAATAGGTGGAACAAGACTGGACAAAAATGAGATGGAAACTAAAATATTATTAATCTTCCATCGCTTGATATATAACCTTAACATAGTATTTGTTTTAGTGGTCACCACCACCAGTCGCCGCCACCGCCAGCAGCCGCTGATAGCCACCATCGCCACCCCCAACTCCTCTTCCACTACAACAACCTCCTGCATCACCTCCACAACCACCGTCGACCATCGATCGCCACCACCACCTCCATTGGCCACCTCCACCTCATCATCTACTACAACAAGCTCCTCTACCACCGACCACCACATCCAACGCCACCATCACTACCACCGCTAGTCACCTCCACTTTCTCTTCCACTACAACAACCTCATCCACCACCTCAACAACCATCTTTGACCATCGTCCATCACCACCTCCAAACCCATCGTCAACCACTGACCACCACTCACAATCGTCACCACGAGATTAGTTACAACTACCTTCTTCGCCATTGTCGACCACCACCACTATTATCTACCATCTTCACGTCCTTCAAAACCACCGTCGACCATCAACCACCATCGCCCATTGCAACCACCACTAGCATCGTCATCCACCATAACCAATACCACCACCACTATCCGCTACCACTATCGTCACTACCTCTACCACATTGGCCTCTATTACATCCTCCATCACAGTCGACAGCCACCACCACCATCCACCCTCTTCACGTCYTCTACAACTACCATCGTCCACCAATCACCAACGCGTCTACCTCGACAACCTTTGTTGTTGCAAAAATCTTCACTGCGCATTTCCCAATTGATAAGGATCTTCCAAACCAAATAAAGCATAATTTATCCTTTGTACAAATCAGGTTTTTTCAAATTACCATCAGTTATATCAAATGTTTTATTCAAAAATGTTTTATTCAAATTTGGTACTAACATGTATATATATATATATATATATATATATATATATTTATGTATATGAAAATTGTGTAAAAATGATTATAAATTAAATTATTTAATCATTTACTATATTTGTGTTACTTATTACTAGACATGTTTAATTATGTCTTGTACAGTCCTACTCATACCAAACACCAAACAGACATTTGTTGTGTCTAGTCCAGTTCTATCCAGTCTCAACCTCTTATTTTGTCTAGTTCTGTGATATCTAGTCATTTCTTTTCCTATCATCTCCAATCATGTATGCGTATCAACGCTACCTAATAGGGTGCTATTTTTGTCTCTATGCTTATAAAAAGTTAAAGTTTCAGTTGTATTTTCATACATATTTACAATTTAATCCCTCTACCTAGTGTATTGTAATTTAGAGTAACTATAGTTTTGGTCTGTGTACTTACAACCATTTATAGATTTGGTCCTTGTATTTAGAGTAATTACATATCTTGTTTCTGGACTTAGAGTAATTACATATTTGGTCCCCATAATGATATTAGTTATAGATTTGATTCTTTAATTATGGTAAATATATATTTGGTCCCCGTAATTAGAGTACTTACAAATTTGATCGCTATAATTAGGGGTGTACAAAAAACCGTCAACCCGTAAAACTCACTCAACCCAACCTTATAACAACCCAATTAAACCCAACCCATCTACCCACCAAACCACCAACCCACCAATTAGGAGGGTTGAAATTGGGTTGGACCTAGCTCAACCCGCCAAGCCATCAACCAGTCGCTAATATATATATTTTTTAAAATTTCATATATATATATATATATATGTGTGTGTGTGTGTGTGTGTGTGTGTTTATATATATTAATAATGTGTAAAATTTTATATAATTTTTATTGAGATTATGTTTATATTTCATTTAGTTAAATGTATAGGTAACTAAAAGATATTCACGATCAAAGAATAATAACAAATAATCTAATTAATAAAAGAAAACTATTGGAATCGTTTTTGCAGCAACAACAAATTGATATGCCGAAGAATATGAATGATATCGATAGATATTTGGTTGACGAATCTATCAATCAAAAGACTATGTTATTTGATGTTGTACTTTATTGGAAAGAAAATGCTTAGCTATAACATTACAATGAGGGTATGGCTATCAACATATTGACGTATATCCGTTATATCTTCATCAACAGTCAATTCTTGTAGTCCATTTTCTGCATTTGACTTTCTAAAATACATCTTATAATATTTACGTTCGTCGTATCCTAGCTCTTCCATTATCTGGTGAAATAATTGCATGGAAAGATCGTCAACATCCAACATGTCAACATAGGTTTCTAGACCATGGAAGTAATGTATTCTCGTTGGTTCTGTAAAATACCCTTGATAGTGGAGTTTCATGGTGAACAATTATGGATGATCAAATGTTAACGAATATTAACAAGATTATCGTTAGACAAGATTTAACACAACTAAGAGCCAAAAAAATATATACACTAACTATATAACTCGGTGGTACATGGAAGCGGTTGAGATAAACACCTAAAGTTCCAAACATGAAGATTTTAGGATGCCATCTAAACATATATGTAAAACTTTTGCCTTAAGGGAGAGCCTTTTATGTGGTTTATAATACCTTCGAGTGGGGTATTTATAGCCAAACCTGGAGGCATGCTTACAAGTTGTTGTTCCAAAAGTCAAACCTACCTACGGAATGGTCAAGATTCTCCAGAAAAAGTCTAAAAGGTTCATTTGAAAATCTTGCAAGATTCGACTGAAAAAAGCTTGTGAGATTCATCTAAAAAGCATGCAAGATTCGCCTAAAAATCCTTACAAATTTGTCTTAAGGTTAATGATACTCTACTATGTAGTTAAGAATGCACGAAGAGTTGATAGTGGAACTTATCGAATGAAGTCAAGTTTACTTAGAGGGAAAGATAGGGGGATTGGTCAAATCATCACCAAGATTCTCCTTCACCATTTAAACAGATAAAAAGAAACAAGAAATACAACATAAAATGACCAAGAAATACAAGATGAACATAAAATACAATTACTTGATGCTAGAAACTGAAAGCATGATATTAGATTGTTAGGGAACATTGAACATTGACCACAATATTTAATACAAATACAACTATAAGAATTCATTTGGATAAAGTTCTTTACATTCATGTGTCCATCTTATGTTTCTTTCAATTTCCTATTCATTCTACCTGATGGAAATTGGCTATATGAATGTATGTACGTATGTATGTATGTATATGTAGGTGTATGTATATATATATGTAGGGGAGGGATAAAATGCAAATCAAGCTATTAGTGTAATCGTGAAAACCTCATTTAACCAATCATAATTTTTCTTTTCTTTTTAATTATGCAGGTTGATTGGTCTTTTTTATTGTGTAGAGTGTTAACTATATACATTTTCATCTTCATTTTATTAATTTTAGTAAACAAATTTCATCAAAATGAGAAATACATAAAACAATTTAATTTACATAGAAACAAAAATATATGAAACAATTTCCTCAAAAATGAATTATTTAAAACAATTTTATCATATTAAATAATTTCATGAAAAAGTTTCATTAAATTAAACAATGAAATCAACAATTTTGACGGTTTATACAAATGATTTGACTTGCATTTTCATTATATATATATATATATATATATATATATATATATATATATATATATATATATAACTATCTGAAAGTAGATCGTTGTGATCCTATTTGATCACAAGCCTTGGTGATTCGTGGGCCTCTTAATTAGCCTTTTTAGCCCAACGATCAACAATAGTGTAACTGTAACAGCAACAAAATAGATACAATGATGCAAATAATTTAAAGGATGTGATGTTGTTTACGGTTACACTTTGGAATAAACTAAATGGTGATAATAAGTGTTTGGGTACCTATTCTAAGGTTTTACTTGTGTCTTTTCTTTCACCCTAACAACCCATCAATTTCTTTTAATACAATATCATTTCAACTTTTTCCTTAAATAGTTATGTTAATATCCCAATAGATATCATAAGTTTGTTAGGCTTGACTTCAGTAAGTCATATCAAGCTCAAATGCTTTTTTTCAAAACAATGTTTGAGCTTGAGCTCGAATGTTTTTTTTAAGGCTTCAAGCTCGATCTTTTTGACTACTCAACACATTTGAGTTATGTATTATATGACCTAAAACTTAAGTTTTATAAACTCATTTATAGCTTGAACTCGAGATCAGTTAATTTATTTACTGACTCGAGCTTGAGGCTTAGCACTGTCAGTAATTTTAGGTTCGTTTCAAAAAATTATACGTTCTTAAACAAACTCAAATCAAAATTTCAGATAAGAGAATTCAACTCATAACGTCAAACGACCGTTATTTTGTGTTCGAAAACTTGAGGTTCAGAATTATTAAATTCGAGCTCGATTAACTTATTAGTCACAAAGGGAAATGTTTTGTTAAGATAAATTAATAATAAAATCCAAAAATTAAAAATTAAAACTTAAAGTTGGTTAAATCGGTGTGTGAAGGGATGATGATGAATGGATGGCCTCAGACCACACCATGCCCATGCCCATGCCGCGCATGCAAACCTAAGATGCAAAATCATATATTTTGATAACTTTATTCGATTCTAATTTTTGAAAACCATTAAATTTAAGTTAAAATGTTATAATCCTTGGTTTTACATTGTATATTCGAATTGCCATAATCCTTGGTATTTTAACTTGTCTTAGATATATACATTATTTTTTACCCTTAGCCTAATTTTAAATTCGTTGGACGACACTTGTATCTTCATACGTGAATAACTAACTGGTAAAAAGAATAGGTAAAAAAGACATGGGTTCACATATACTTTTTCAAAATGATTCACATTTGAATCATTTATTTTTACGTTCTCAATTTTTTGGCTTTCGATCCAATGTCACATTTTTTTAATTGCCACTAACAAGGGAATTTACGGTTTTTGAGTCAAAATAATTAATATCATATTGATTTCTTTTTGTTAAAAATTGGTGTCCGAGACAGTTTGCACACACCTCAGTTAATCCCAGGTGTCATGGAGAAGAGCTAGAAAAATCTTCAGTAATCTTGCATACTCGAACTGATGAACTCTTAGAAGAATCCTCAAAATTTCCCAAAATCACAAAAAATGATCCAAAATTACCAAAGTGTAAGAAATATGACATAAGAAGGTCTTAGAGACTAAAATGCAACATTTTGATATATATATATATATATATATATATATATTAGTTATAGGAAAAAGTGGAATAAACTCACAATTCTAGGTTTTTGCTAAAACCTAGAAACCAAGCAAACCTTAAAAATAAAGGGGAAATCTTGAAGCTTTCACCTCCAAACTTGAATCCTTCACTTATTACGATTACATTATCTTTTCAACAAGGAAGATAATACATTATCTTTTCAAGATATTGGGAATATATTTGTTTTAATTGGTTTCCTTTCTTTCCTAGGATTTCTTGTGTAAAAATTGGTTGCTTAAGTAAATGAATAATGCACAATTTACCCATTTATATTCCTTATTATGGTATCAGAGCCAAAAAGGTTAGGCCACTCGAACATAAACCATGGTTGGTGAGGAAGCACCACCATCACCACCACCACCAAAATTGAATATAGTTCACCCTTTTATTTTGGACCTCAAGATTGCCTTGGCGATTTCATCACACCAGCAAGATTACATGGAGACAACAATGATGATGGGTCAGCATCGATACAGACAACCTTATGAGCGAGATGCAAGTTTGGATTCCTAGATGCACATGCACGACACCAAAGTATTTATGTATCGAAGATGATTGGTGGAAAATTCAATCCATACTTGTCTTTTGGTTGAATACCATTGAACCTTCGGTGAGATCTACTCTTTCTAATTATGATGATGCCTATATTTGAAAGAACGTTTTTCAATTGTTACTGGATCGAGAATTCAACAAATCAAATCAAGCATATCAAGGTGTGAACAAACCGCTGCCATGACTGTTTCCACATACTACAGAACTAAATGTTTTGTGGGATGAATTAAGCAGTCATGAGCTTATCCTAGGTTGCAAATGTGGTCTTCGAAAAAGTATTCTGAGTGCATCACTTGAAAAACGTCATGAAGATGAACGATTACATCAATTCTTGATGGGTTTCCATAGCCCACAGTATGTTCAGATACGGTCCACACTACTTTCACAATAAGAAAGATTATGATGAATTGTACAAAGCCAGGAAGAAAAACAAGAAGAAAAACTTATAGTTGAGGGATTTGTTGTCCGCACATCTGGTCATGGAAGGGGACGATCTAAGAAAGTTGATAAATCAAGTTTGTTGTATTCACATTGCAAGAAATCTAGATACAAAATTGTGAATTACTTTGAACTTCTAGGATATCCAGATTAGTGGAGCGAGAGAAGTCATGTCGATGGTAAAGATGGCATAGGTCGAGGCAAACCCGAATTAATGGTTGTTGGTCACGGATGTGGTACATGAGCAAATGCAACAACCATGGACAGTTCCACTCATATGGTAGGGTAGTCAAGTTTTTCTATAATACCTCTTCCCGGGTAATTAAAGGAACAATGGAAGATTTTCCTAACTATGCTTGGTAACATGCAAACTCATTGTGAATGGCTAACTGATGAGTTTAACAACAACCTATGGATAATTGAAACATGATGTTCTTGTATAGAATTTGCACAGTAGGTTTATCTCTCCACACATTGTGGGAGTTTGAAAAAGCAATTTATTCGTAGATAAAATTACAAACCATAGTTGGACTCTAACTCTAGTTGGTATAGTAATTTGTAACTAATTGGAGACTTCTCTCACTCTAATTCGTAACTAACTTAGACTCTTATCACCCCTCCGACCCTCTAGCGTGGCAATGGGTGTTGACCTACGCAAAGCTTGGATCGAAAGAGAAGGAACAGAGGTTTTGGTAGACTTTTTGTGAAGAGGTCAGGGACATTCAATTTACTCGAGATGAACTTGGTGATGAGGTGTCCGAGTTGAACAAATTTGCGGATGGAGTGGTAATCAAGTGTAGTATCTAACTCATTTATGTGCCATAGGATTTTCATTGATGAAAAAGGCACTTTGTTGTAGAGAAGGGTTGGTGGTTGTTTAATTGGTAGTCGAAGCTGCGGAAGGATGTTGGTTAACCAGATAACATCGACAACCGTGTTGGCAAGTGCATGGTATTCAGAGAAGGGTTGGTGGTTGTAGAGGGGGGTGAATACAAACACACATTATTTTTCACTTTTTAAAATCCTTTATAGATAAAGAAGATCAATACAAAATTTTCAGACTGTTTGCGGAATAAGATAAGATACATAACTTATTTAAAACAATCTAAGGAAAACACAAGATACAAAAAGCAAGAAAGAAAAAACTTGCTAAAAGAAGAAGCAACAACTTCGCTAGAGGAAGAGCTTAGTTGGCATTCTTCACTTGAAGTAACTGCAATTTCGCAAGGTTAAGAAGTATGTTCTTGTGAGGGTGTCTTTTCTTGGTATTTTGAGATCTTGAAGACTGTTTGAAAAGGAGGGAATTCTCAACTATTTATACTCATTGTATTAAATGCAAGTCAGACAATACAAGGCACGTAACAAGCTTCTAGAGGTGAACTTGTCATTTGTCTTCAGATATACAGGCTTTTGGCCATATATGAACAATGATCTTTCACAAAGTAAGTAAGCATGTTTAGAGACAATAGGGTGACTCTGTACGAGTGTTTTACTTTGAGAGGTGTGAGTTTGTCTTTTGTGTGTAAAAGGATAAGACAAAAACTAATCTTGATCAACAAGATTTATTTGATCGCTGACACTGGAATACCTTTAAGGATGCGTTTGGTTTGTAGGAATGGAATGGAATTAGAGGGATTTGGATTTAAAATCCATTCCAATCCTGTGTTTGGTTTGTAGGAATGGTAGGATTTCAAATCCTAGGAATCATTTAAAATCCCGTGAACTATGGATTTAAAAATCCTTTGAAAATACACGGGTTTTTTAAAATCCATTCTCGTGGGATTTCATCTTCTCCATCTTCTCGTATCCATCTTCTCCCACAGCTTACATCGCTCCTCCATTGATTGCTCACCGTTGTCGATCATCGTCTTCGTCGGTGGTCGTCGCTAACCGTCTCCGTCGCCCACCGTCTCTGTCGCCGTCTCCCACTGTGGTCCTCGCTGATAAACCACCTTCTCCCATCACTCAACAGGTAAATCCTTCATTGTCTAAACTATGAACACATATTTTTCCCCTTTTCCCCTTTTTCCCTGTTCGATTTCTGTCTAAACTATGAACACAAATTAGGTTACAGCCACTATTTTGCTTCTGCTTACAGTATGTGCATGGAAAACTATTTTGCTTCTCCTTCAATTTTATTTGATACTTGTTTGAATGAACGAACAAGGGGTAATACTTTAGAAAATTTTGTCTTCTCTCTCTTTCCTCCTCTACCCTGATCCATTCCTATGAATCTATAATGGTGGTGATAACATTGCCATACATACAGTTCGATGATTGCGTAATACCATAACTGGTGTGTTGTTCATTAAATTTTAGTTGTCTTCACTATATACCCTAGTTCACCCTTCAATAAAGATCTTATTTTTATTGCTAGCTCTTTTGAGTAAGGATACCCAATACTACTGCTGTTTCTTGGCATCTGTTTCTTGGATGATGCTTATGGATGATGCTTATCTATGAAGTTTGATGCTTTTTTCTGGATTTAGCATCAATTTTTAGGTTTGTTGGTTAAATAGATAGATTTAACAAAAGGAAAGAGATTTGGTGATTAAAATAATTACAAAAAAAATCTCAATCTAAATCCAAATCCAAATTCAAATCCAAAAACAAATCCTACAAACCAAACAGAGAAATGGATTTCAAATCCAATCCAAATCCTGCAAAGCAAACACAGGAATGGATTTTAAATCCTGAGAATCCAAATCCCATGGAATCCAAATCCTTCCAGGGAATCCAAATCCCTCAGAAACATTCTTGCAAACCAAACGCACCCTAAGGTTTCTTTAGTGTATGCTGAATCTTGAGTATACTTCACATATTTGTAGACAGACTTGTTATCACTGAAACCACATCAAATCACGAACTGCTTGTCTTTGTCTTCAGCTTTATCTTCGGTATCACTGAAGGTTCTTGTGGTGTGAATTTTGTCTTCTTGAAGAATAATTGTCTCTTGAGAGTTACAATACTTGTTCAGTGATCACTGAACATGTTCAGCGATGATCGTTGAAGCTGAATAAAGAGAAAGTATTTTTCTTTAGATAAAAATGATCATCATCAAATCATTGAGAGAGAGGATCAAAAGAAACATAATTGAAAATTTGAGACAATAAAAAGAAGGCTGGATACATCTACTTCTCTATCAAAGAAATTAAAGATCGGCAATCTGCAAAAAAAAGGAAGATAAAAGGGGGAAATTCTAGTTTGTGGGAAGTGTGGTAAAAGGCATGGAATGAGAATATAGATCAAGAATGTTAACTTGTTTCAAGTGCGATAAGGCTAGTCATACAAGCAATCAGTGTCAAAGTTCGTTTCAATTTTGTTATAACTTTTATGAACCAGTACAAAAGAAAAGCGAGTGTCCGAAATTAAAGATGCTTAAAGCAAGACCATTAAAAATGATTAATGATAAGAAAAAGTGGAAGCATTACAACCAAATGGGCATGCCTTTCAAATAACTGCGAAAGAAGTTAAAGGAACACTAGATGTCGTGACATGTATTTTTCTTGTAAACTTAATGTTTGCTTGTGTCTTATTTGATTATGATGCTAGTAGATCTTTTGTTGCTTTCAAGTTCAATGAAAATTTTAGTTCCATTAGTAAATTAGAGAGCCCTTTGGGATCGAAATAGCGGATAGCAAAGTTTTGTTAATCTATAATATCTTTTTGGGATGTTTACTAAAAAATGATAATAAATTATTTTCCATTGATCTCATACCAATGGTGATGGGAGAATTCGATAGAGTAGTGGGAATGGATTGGTTAGCTCGTTACCATTTTGGCTTAACTACCCACATGGTTCTCTTATTTGAGAATTATGATTGTCGATTTAGACAACTGTTGCGGGTGTTGTAGTGAAGATTTTTTTTATTTAGCCAAGGTGGAGGTTGTTGAGAATTGGCTAAAATAAAAATATAGGTTTAAAAAAGTTAGTTGAAGAGGATTTGGGTGCCAAGTTGATTTTAAGCAAGGCCTGTGGGGTGGGGCTGTCATCCTAAATCCTAATCCTTAAAAGAGAAGGTGAAAAGTAAGGAGATCACGGATGGGTGTTTGAGAGGCCCGCCTAAAGTCACATGATTTCATGCTTGCGTTGCTAAAATTCCTCCTTATACCTTTTCATTATTTATTTTATTTTAAATTTATTTATTAATAACATTTTCAATATTTTATTTTTTTAAAAGGACACAATTTTGTAAAAGTTGCTGTGTTTTATTACTAAAATTGATTGACCGATTGGATCTAGTCTGATACCATTTTTGTTAAATAAAAGTTAAAAGGGTATTTTTGGGATATTAAAATTGACTTAGAATGAAAGAAAAACAAGAGAGCTAGCTACACATTTATGTCTTAACTTTGGAGAAATCCATATATGTATGTATGTATGTATATTCTTCAAGCTTTGGAAAACTCTGTAACTTAAAAAAGAAAAATATTGATGACCAACATTTACTAAATAACCTTTCAAGTATCATATATATATATATATATATATATATATATATAATTTCAAGAAAAATAATGACGTCATCTAAATTAAATTTGAGATGTTCATATGGTAATAAAGTTAAATGCTCGTGTCATAGTAATTGAAACGAAGCATTCCACTATTTGTTGCTTCACTGAATTCTAATCATCTTCTCCACATTCAATTCTAGAATATATATATATATATATATATATATATATATATACACACTTGGGATCATGTGAGACCAATGGTTTTTCGTGAGACCCGTAAGACCAATTATCAATCCTTACTGAGAAGTCTCGTCGCATTTATGAATGTTCAGATCTGACGATTGTAAATCTAATCCAAGGGTTGAGAATTGGTCTTATGGGTCTCACGAAAAACCCTTGGTCTCACGTGAATCCAACCCTATATATATATATATATATACTAGAAACGTACTCGTACAATGCAGCGAGATACATCATGATTTTGATATTTCATTTTATTCTTTATCTCGGTCGATGTTATAATATGGTTTTATATGATTTTGAGAAAGCGATGATGTTTTTATTTTTGAATAAAATATATGTTTGAAGATATCATAAAAATTTGACAAAAATATATCGACATTAGTATCAAATTACATTAGTATCAAATTAACTATTTGAAATTCCTCATTTTTGTGTAATTTTTTAATTCAAAATTTTTATTATAATTTAATTTAGGTACAATAACGAAGTAATTTATATTTGATTTAATAATATAATTTTCTTATAAAGATAATAATTAATTATTTTGTT
>NC_037539.1:39526801-39540404 GCF_001531365.2 Cynara cardunculus var. scolymus
AATAATTTATTTTTGTTTAATAATATAACATTTTATAAAGATAATAATTAAGTATTCTGTTAGAAATCAATGATTATCCTAATTATATTTTAGATTTTTTATATTTAAAATGAGATGTTTATCATGTATGTGATTGTATTTATCTACAATTAGTTACACAAATTCAGATATGGGATAAAATCAGATAGAGATGAACGAATTTAAGAGTTTTTAAGAGTTTTAGTCAAATGTTTTATAATATAGTATATATATATATATATATATATATATATGATGGTGAATTATGATTCATATTTTTGTGTTTTTGAAATTTTTATTTTTTTAAAAAAGTAAAATAAACGTGGTCATAAGATATTAAAAATGAAGTAAATCCCATCCCACAAAACAATGTTTAATTGCATGAAAATGTGTATCAAAGAAATAAGATTTCTAGAAGTTGCTCTCACAAATTCCTATCATATAACCGTTACGATATATACATACTTGAATTATATTTACTTTTTTCTATTTCTACCTATTTATTACACATCTCAAATTCCTCTCTACACAGTACTCTCTCTCTCTCTCTCTCTCTCTCTCTCTCTCCATATATATTATATATATTAAAAGAAAGAAATATAGGTACATAGAATACATTGTATTTAAATGGGAATCTGGGTGACACGTGAGTGAGCATTTGGGAACACATACATGGTTTCAAAGTTTTTGTCGTGGTGGGTTGTGTAGATTTAAGGAAAGCTTTGAAGAACATCATCTCATTCATCAATGGGGTTTCTTCTTGTTGCTGCTACCAATATCCTCGTCTTTCTCTCTCTTGGTTTTGTTGTTGCAGACCAACCCCTCTACGATTACTCTGCCTACACTCAGGTTCACATTTCATTATTTTCATCTTTTTTACTTTTATAAATTATTTGTTAAAACATCCATCCATACATCTGATGTTAGTGTAAAGTGGAAGCCGAGGATCCTCTGTATAACGGTGGGATCCTAAAAGACGTAGCTACAACTATGGAATCCATTGATGATGGTGATGGAACCTTCACCTCATGGCCTGCTTTCGTCTTGCCAAATCTCACTCCCCACACATTCTATACTTTCTCCAGTTAAGTTTTTCTTCTACAAACTAATTTCCTCCTATATCTATATATTAGTTATTGAGTCATAAACCTTTTGCTTTTTCTGTTGGTAGGTTGGATCAAGATCCATGGTTCGGATTCATCCTTGATTACCGCAAGACTTGTGAACGGGAATTCATCGGGAAAATGCGTCGGAACGGTTCTTAGCCGTCACGATTGTTGGTCATTCCTCAAGGGTGGATTTTTCTTTAATTCTGAGTCGCATCCTTCCCTAATTTACTTTCAGGTTTGGATTCCATCCACTTCCCTACTCAATTTGATTCGTATCCATAAACCTGTCATTTTTCATCTATAATATGTTATTTCCTGGCTCCTGCTGTAGAATTCTGACAACATGGATATTACCATAACCATTTCTAGTGCATCATTACAACCCTTTACCAAAGAGCAATGGTCATTTCAACAAAACTACAAGATCAATACAGTAAGTTCATCTCTGTGTAACAGTATTAGGTGAATGTGAACCCCTATCAACCCACATATCATTGGTTCAGGAACGGAAACGTGCCGTCACGATTCACGTGTCAGATAAACAAGGTGCTAGATTGCAAGGGGCGGCGGTTCGTGTCGAGCAAGTTGCCAAAGATTTTCCCTTTGGCTCTGCTATAAACAATTTCATCATCGGAAATGTACCTTATCAAGTACGTTTTTACAACACTACTTATCAGCTTCATTAATTAATGATAGCACAGGTCTTGAGTTTTTCCGTATTTTCTCACTTAGCAATGGTTCGTGGAGCGGTTTAACGCAGCTGTATTTGAGAACGAGCTTAAGTGGGCAGCAACCGAGCCAGAACAAGGGGTTTACAACTATACATTTGCCGATAAAATGCTAGATTTCGTTCGGGCTAACCAGATTGTGGCCAGAGGTCATAACATCTTCTGGGAGGACCCAAAATACCTCCCGCCGTGGGTGCTAAACCTGACCAGTCCCGAGCTAGAGTTAGCTGTGAAACGGAGAATCAAGAGCCTGATGACAAGGTACAGAGACGAATTCGTCCATTGGGATGTTAGCAACGAGTTTCTTCATTTCAATTTCTACGAAGAGAAACTCGGGGAAAACGCCACTTACGAATTCTTCAAAGCTGCGCATGAGGCCGACCCCTTAGCGACGCTTTTCATGAACGATTTTAATGTGGTGGAGAGCTGCAGAGATGTTAAATCTACGGTGGACACTTATATTTCGAAAATCCGCGAATTGAGGAGACACGGAGTGTGGATGGACGGGATCGGCTTGGAGAGTCACTTTGATGAGCCAAACCTTCCACTAATGCGAGCCATTCTCGACAAATTTGCAACTTTACAGATTCCGATTTGGCTTACGGAGGTCGATATCACGAATCAATTGGACCAAGAAACACAGGCAAGTTACTTGGAAGACGTGTTAAGAGAAGGGTTTTCGCACCCTTGGGTGAATGGAATAATGTTGTGGTCGGCGTTGAAGCAGAACGGAAAGTGTTATCAAATGTGTCTAACGGATACGAATTTCAATAATCTTCCGGCGGGTGATGTCGTGGACAAGCTTCTAAAAGAATGGGAAACCGGGGTTATGAAGAGCCAAACCGACGAACATGGTGCTTTTAGCTTTTACGGGTTCTTAGGGGAGTACAGGGTGAGTGCTAGTTTTGGTGGCAAAACCACCAACTCCACATTTTCAGTTAGTAGAAGTGATGAAACACGACATTTTAGTATTCAGATATGAATTCGCATCCTATATATTGTGGTAATCTGTACAATGCATTAGGATTTGTTTCTTCAAATTGTTTCATTAATTTGTTATGTTTTTACAAATTGTCAAAGAAATAAGGGAAGTTCCGTTTCAATTGCTAACTGCCTCTATTCTATTCATACCGCCTCCTATATAGTTATATGAGTGAGGAAGGAGGTAAGAAATAAGGTGGTATGTGAGTGATGAGGGGCCGAGGAGCGTATGTATAACAACCCTCCAACTCCCCCTGAAGAATAAGCGAACGTGCCAACTTTATTTAGAGATGCCTCGAGAATATCTTGAGTCGAATGCCTTAAACTGTACCGCAAGAATCACTACTTTGGTTTCCTTTCTTCGACTTGGCCAAGCATAAGGTAGGAAGTGGATGAGAATACCGCTCCAAGTGGAGCACACCACAAGGAAGTGGGCATGCTACACTTCAACAAAATTGGCCTCTAGAGCGTCCTAATAAAATACTTTACAAAACTTAAGTTTATGGTACCAAACTATAAAACGTCATATCCAAAAGCATGCAATAGATTTATAGGATATTTTTGGACGATTTAATAAGTTTTTTATGACGCTTCCAGAATAAGTTGGGTATTATTTATTTTATATGACATTTTTAAAATTAGTGTCCGTTTAGCTATTTTATATGACACTTTTGAGAAACGTCTTATAAAGTCATTTTTTGTAGGACACTTTTTTTTAAACAAATAGCTAATACAACACTTTATTTTAATAACTTTCTAAAAAACTTGTTGAAACTCCTAAAAACGTCCTACAAACCTATTGTAATACTTTAGAAAGAACGTTTTTTGTTTGATCCTATAAACTTAAGTCTTATAAAGTATTTTGAAATCTTGCCTTCATGAACAACATTCTTGAACCCTTGCGACAACGGTTTGACTTGATCGAGAATGTCTGTCTTGATTTGTTTTTAGTTTCGTGGACCACTAATCCGGAAGCCGCTCGATCCCGAAGCACTGTCTCGACATAGACTTGTTGTAGAGGGTGTACCTTCCATCTTAGGCAAACCTCGTTGATAGGATCCCTATCCTTATCCTTGCCCACTTAAAGACATACATGTCTTGCTTCTATATAATATCAAGATATTGTATTGAATTCTATGTTTTCAAAACTGAATACATGGGAGGCTATATAGACGATATACAACAATGCAAATGAGTAATTACAGGAGCTATCTAAGGAGCTAAAGTAGGAACAATATTTTGACAATAATGACCATTCAAGGGCATTAAATAAAATAATTCAAATGGTTTGACCAATTGTTCTATTGGTCGTAATACACCCCCGCAAGATGGGAATCCATCGGATACTCCAATCTTGGAGCGAAGACGGACGAATGAGCTACAACTGAGAGGCATTGTGAGTGCGTCCGCAAGTTGATCTGCTGAGTTGATATGAAGAACTTTCAACTAACCGTCCACTACCTGTAAGTAAATGTTGGACCCAAGAGATTTCAGCTGCAGCATTTGCTAAGGCTTTGTACTCCGCCTCTATGGAAGATCGGGAGACAGATTTCTGACGTGCTGGTCGCCATGAGATAATGTTTGAGCCCAAATAAAGGATTTAAGCAGTGGTTGAGCGACCACTAGTGGAGACCCCTCCTCAATCTGAATCTGAGAATGCTTTGAGGTCAAGTGAAGAACCACGCTTAAGATATAGGACATGATGAATTGTGCCTTTTAGGTAAGGAAGAACTCGTTTTAATGCCTGCCACTGAAGTTGGGATAGGGAGTGCATAAACTAGGAAAGTCGATTCACAGCAAAGGAGACATCTAGTCTCGTGAAAGCCAAATATTGGAAAGAGCCCACTAACTTCCGGTAAGTTGTAGGATCAACACTTGGGGACCCGTACATGGGAGTGAGAACAGTTGAAGAGTTGAGAGGAGTAGCAACCTCTTTTGCACCATCCATATTGAACTGGTTTAGGATACCTTGAATGTTATGATGTTGGGAGAGGAAAAGACCTTGTTGGGTAGGAGTTACTTCAATACCAAGGAAGTGATGGAGGGGACCTAAGTCTTTGATGGAGAACCGCTTGGCTAAAGAGTGAGTGAATTGGTTTAGAAAGTCGGTATTGTTGCCTGTGAGTACAATGTCATCGACATAGACCATAAAGAAGCACAAAATGTTGGCATGATTGTAGATAAATAGAGAGGCATCAGCCCTTGACTTCCTAAACCATAAGTATGAAGAAAGGATGTGAGTTCCATGTACCATGCTTTCGGTGCTTGTTTAAGTCCATAGAGAGACTTTCTAAGTTTGCATATATGGTGTGGGAATTAGGGATGAATGAATCCGGGTGGTTTAGTCATGAAGAATTCTTCATATAGAGTTCCATGAAGAAAGGCATTATTCACGTCAAGTTGTCGTAAGGGCCAACTTTGAGAGAGAGCAATAGAGAGTATGACTCGAATAGTGACTGTTTTTGTTATTGGACTGAATGTGTCAAAATAATCATTCCCATATTGTTGAAGGAATCCTTTGGCAACTAAACGAGCTTTGTATTTTGAAATAGTACCATCAGGATTCCTTTTGACCTGGAATACCATTTGCACCCAATTGGAGTGTGAGAAGCTCATGGAACTAATTCCCAAGTTCTGTTTTGCATGAGGGCATTGAACTCTTAATCCATGGTATGTTGCCACTTGGGATCTTTGAGAGCTTGAGTATGAGTGTTAGGTTCAATTGTGGAAGGAATGGGATGAAGGGTGGTGGAGTTGATGAAAGAGGAATTGAAGTATTTTAGGTTTTTATTTCTGGTTCGTTGTGGCTGAGGTGAGGCGGGTGGAGAGATGGAATTATCATCACGAGAAGTGGAGACGGTTGGGGTGGGACACAAATTGGTGAGAGCTGAAAAAAGACTGGATGGGATGGTGATGCTGGATGTGGTATTTCTTATGGCAAGACAGGAAGTGTAGGGGTCGCATGAGATGAGGATATGTTTGATTAATCTGTTGGTGATGAGGAGTTTGGTGCATGAGCGGTTAGTGGGGTTTTGAAGAAATCATCGACAGTGGGCAAGGTGAGGGAGGAGGAAGAATGGGAAGGAAAATGAGATTCAATAAACAAAACATAACGAGAGTGATATTGGCGACGGGTGGTATGTCAAAGCATTTGTAAGCAGATTTAGAGGTGGAGTAACCTAGGAAAAGACATGGGTTTGATCGCGGTTGTAGCTTGGAGTTGGTGTACGACCTTAGCCATGGATAGCAAAGATAACCAAAGGGTTTGAGTTTGGTGGAGTTTGGTGTTTGTGAAAGAGACGTTGAAATGGACTTTGGTTGTTGAGGATGGCTATGGAAAGTCTGTTTATAAGATAGACAGCGGTTTAGAAGGCATGAGACCAAAAGGTAAGTGGCAATTTGGCATAATGGAGAAGAGCAAGTCCCGTCTCAACCACATGCCGATGTCGTCGTTCGACGACACCGTTCTGTTCAGGAGTGTGAGGTGGGGTGGTGAAGTGAGAGATGCCATGATATTCATCGCCATTGTCAAGGAAGATTGACACAATTGGTATTTGGAAGAACTTCTCAACAAGGAGTTTGAATTGGGGAAATAGTGTGGCAACATCAGATTTCCGTTTCATAAGGTAGAGCCAAACATATTTCGAGTAGTAATCTAACAAAATGACGTAATAAACGAAATCGTCAATGGAAGTTTTAACAGGACCCCACATATCATAATATATTAATTGAAGTGATTTTGTAACAACGAATAAATTTGGACCAAAAGGTAGCTTGTGACTTTTATTGATTGAACAAGAAGAACAATGTATATAATCAGAGATTTACTTAGAACTGAGACCTAAGTTTGAGACAAGAGCCTTGAATACTTTGATAGATGGATGGCCTAATTTGTGGTGCTATCCAAGTGGAGAGACTTTGGTGGTGGCATTGAGTTGCAATGTGGATGGGAGGTTAGCATAGTAAACGTCTTCAAGGTTCTCCCCTCGCATAACACGCGCCCCCATGCAAAGATCCTTCACAAAAAAATGAGAGGGAAAAAATTCAACAGAAACCCGATTAGTCTTGCACAGTTTAGCAACGGATATAAGGTTTTGATAACACATAACACATTTGGTAAAAATAAGGTTTTGAGTGATGTGTTAATGTGTTTAAAGCCAACATGAGATATTTTCAGACCTTTACCATCACCAAGTATTATCTCATCAGCTGCCCCGTATTAAGAGATGTTATGAAGTGTGGACCGATCAGAGGTGACGTGATTTGAGGCGCCACTGTCAAATAACCAGGTTGGAGAAATAAGCGCTGATCCAGATGTTGTGACATTTGATGTAGGAGTTGCTGAAGCGGGGTTACTGATGGTAATGTTGTTGTCTCTCAAAAATCTTGATAGTTTTCGACAGTCCTGAGTCTGATGCCCGAGAATACTACAGAATTGGCAGAAGCTACTGGTGCGCTTTTGCCAGCCTCCATGTGGGTGAGGTGTTGTCCAAGATGAGCGACCTGTTCCACTATTATTGTGTTCGCCACCTCTATGTGGGCCAGAGATTTTAGATAGGTACCAGTATTTATGTTGTCCTTGTTGGCGAGTGGTATAATTAGCAGTAGCCAAAATTGGTTCAGGGTTGAGTGTAGCTTCTTTTAGTGCTCCTTCAAAATCACTTAATTTGTCAAAGAGTTCTGGGTAAGATAGCGGATTTTCTCGAACCACTATGGCAACCACAATGGTGTTGTGGTCGTCACTTAATTGAGATAAGATGTGAACATGCAGATCTTCCTCGGCTATAGGGTTTTGTGCGAGGGCAAGATCATCTGCAATCGAGCGCATATCTTGGAGATATTCAGAAATAGTGCAATTACCTTTGGGGTTTTTAACCATTTTGGATTTTAGTGAGATTATTCGGGAACGTGAAGCACTGGCAAAGCTTGAGGTTAACTGTTCCTAGGCATCTTTGGCAGTAGTAGCGAAGAGAGAAGAGGTTGAATGGTTTCCTAGCAGCTTCCAAGAATCACGCTGATGATGATTTGATCTTGGCGATACCATGGAAGGAATTGTGGGTTCTGTTTTTCACCGTCTTTGTCTGATATGAGGCGTGTAGGCTGAGTGCTTGTGCCCGAGATGAAGGATTCAAGTTCGAGACCAATCAACGTTGATTCGACTTGTTTAAGCCACACTGGAAAATTATTGGATGCTAATTTGATTGGAAAGTGGGTAGCGGTTGTGATTTGGACGCCATTTTTAGGGTTTGAAGGCTCACGAAGAGGTTGATTGAAGGTGATGAAAGAATTGGTTATAAGGGCTTGGATCGGCTCTTTAGAGCAAAAGTAAGCTCTTATACCATATATGATATCAAGATATTGTATTGAATTCTATATTTCAAAACTGAATACATGGGAGGCTATATAGACAATATACAACGATGGAAATGAGTAATTACAGGAGCTATCTAAGGAGCAAAAGTAAGAACAATATTTTGATAATAATGACCACTCAAGGGCATTAAATAAAATAATTCAAATGGTTTGACCAATTGTACTATTGGTCGTAATAGCTTCCCCCTAGATATGGATACAGGAACCAATTGAGAGAATAAGAAGAGATAGAAAAGAATAGAGAGAGGGGAAATTCTGTATTATTTTGATGCCTTCTTACAATCAAGAAGCTAGTTCAGTTACAAGAAACTCTCTAATGTGGAAGCATTCCTTGTTCCATCTTCATCATGTTTTATCATCCCTTCCTTGAATTTCAACAGCAAACAATTGTGACTCCTTGAATTGACACTTATGTTGGCTATCATAAGCCTCATCACATAAATAGCATAAGCCTTTCGCAATTTTTTCGGCTCTTAACATTCTTGATAGTTTAGGTTGAAACTTTGCCAAAGGAATCGACATTGTTTTTGTCGGAAGGGTTGGTAGTAGAGGCCTTTGAATGTTACTTGAAGGAGTCGGTAGTGCTAGTAGAGGTGGTTGACTGCTATCAGTCATAGGTACTTCTTGGGGGGTTTTCGGTGAAATGGATTTATCAGTTTCTAGGTCTAAATTAATAAAACTCAGAGATTCTTCTTGCAATCTTGCAAACTCTACAACACATGCCGATGAAGTAGGCCTGAAAGCCCTCACAAAAGGTTTGACAGCCAATTTCAAAGCCCTAATAAAGTTGTCCACTACTCCGCTAATAGAGTCTAATGAGTTGAAAAAGGAAACAGGAATACAAGAAGATAACCTGGTCTACGAAAATGATTCCTAATAATAAGGAACTTATTTGACCCACTAATAACARTAAAATACTAAGTCAAAACCCAACAGGAAAATTCTTTATTATTTCGATACAAGAATATAACTCCTATTTATGTTTAGTATCCATTAGAGGCGTGGCATGGGCCACATGTGACGAGGTCCAGGTTTCTCATGTCAGGTCGCCTTATCTTTGGCATTGTTTCGTAGCTAGAGGCTAGAGAGTCCGTTAAGCCTTTGGATTATCATGTTGGATGAATTAAACCTACATCCTTAAGGTATTCAGATTGAGAGGTTATAATTTGTATACAAGAAAACAAAAACTAAGACTCTTGAGATATCTAACAATTAGTAGTCAAATTAAGCCATCAAAAGAACAAGTTTAAGGAAAACATCCTTGTCTTTTTCAATACTTATAGATTAATTTTCTTAAATGAATTAATTACTTGATCCTTAAACTGTTTGTTTTGAGTTTTTTCTTCCTTATAACGTTTCTCCCATTAACGATTTCAGTTCAAGAGAAAACATGAAAGATCATCAACGACTAGTTTTCGTTAAAATGTTGCTTTTGTTTCTGGTCGTATCATCATCAGCACCAATCGAAGGTCTCAGCTCCTTCCTTGATCCTAGCTAGTGTGTGTATATATATATATATATATATATATATATATATATTGTTCATTGCAAATAAAACTGACCAGCTGGTGATCTATCGTTGGTTTTAATTCATTCTTCTTCTTGTAGATGGGCTGTCTTATGATTACTCAGGCTACACCCTGGTAAGTTTTAAGCCCACGCATGTTTAATTTGGTTGCAAAGTGTTTTGGCCCATCTTTTTTTTTCATTCTGATCAGTGCAAGAATGAACCCGAAGATCCACTTTACAATGGTGGAATCATCATTAATCATAATCAATCACAACCCGATAAGGTTTCTTCTACGTTGGTGTTGCCAAATCTCTCAGGCAACACAATCTACTCATTCTCCAGTTGAGTTGCCTTTGTACATAAACAGTTTTTTAATGTAAATCTGTTGTTTTCATGTGAAAAAACTTCTACTTGATCCTTGTTTATTTGATAGGTTGGGTAAAGATAAGTGGCTCCAATGGGACAGCAATCAAGGCAAGCCTAACATTAGACAACGATACGCACATGTGTATTGGAAATGTCGTAGCTAAAAGCGAATGTTGGTCGTTTCTCAAGGGCGGATTTGTACTCGATTCACCCTCAGACCATGCCGTCGTCTATTTTCTGGTAAACCCATCTCAGATTCTAAAATGGTACCTTAGTTAATTTGTAATATTACTTCTCATCTACTTGTAATCGCGTTGGTGTTTCTTGCAGGATTCATATGGGAAAAGGATCAACGTAACGCTTACAAGTGCTTCTTTGCAACCTTTCACGCACCAACAATGGCAAAACAATCAAGATAACTCAATTGACAAAGTAAAAACAATCCTACAAAACCTCGACAGCTTTTCAAATCTTTTTAGAGCCTATAGTAATCTATACCTTCTATTTTAGGAAAGAAAGCGTGCTGTCACGATCCATGTCTCGGATGTAGATGGGAAAATAATTCAAGGAGCTAGGATCATAGTCGAGCAAACTTCTAGGAATTTCCCTTTCGGTTCAGCAATATCGAAGGCCATTCTAGGAAACTTACCGTATCAGGTAAAATTATTTGAACGCGGCACAATACTAGGTTTATAGAAACGTTTAAGCGTCCTAATTAATAGAATGTTTTATAGGACCAAACAATAAAGCATCTTATAGAACGATTTTGGGCGTTTTAACAAGTTTTTAGAGCTTAAAATTATGTGTCGTATTAGTTATTTTATACGACAATATTCAAAAGATGTCCTATAAAAAAATGGATAAAGCGTCCTATAAATTAATAGTTGATGCAACACTTTATTTTAAAAGCAACCTAAAAAAAACTTGTTAAAACGCCTAAAAGCGTCCTATAAACCTATAGTGACACTTTGAGATATAACGTTTTATAGTTTGGTCCTATAAATTTAAGTCCTATAAAGTATAAACTATACTATTATGTTTAAGCATCCTATAAACCCAATTTTGTTACAGAGAGGTTACTGAAATAACAAACCCCATATCCTGATGAAACAAGTTATTTTTCGTGTTATGGTCATTAATTAGTTTTTGTGAAATCTTCAGTAGAAATGGTTCCTAGAAAGATTCAATGCAGCAGTGTTTGAAAACGAGCTAAAATGGTGTGCAACTGAGCCTGAACAAGGGAGGGTCAACTACACCATACCTGATCTGATGCTAGATTTCGTTAGAGCTAACCAGATTACGGTTAGAGGGCATAACATATTCTGGGAGGATCCGATGTATATCCCCTCGTGGGTCCAGAACCTAACAGGTGGTGCACTAGATTCAGCGGTCAAGTCTCGAATACAAGGCTTAATGACTCACTACAAGAACCAATTCGTCCATTGGGATGTTTCTAACGAGATGTTACACTATGACTTCTATGAGCAACGATTAGGGCAGAATGCGTCCATGGAAATGTTCGAGCTAGCCCATACAACAGACCCGTTGGCCATGTTGTTTATGAATGATTTTAATGTAGTGGAGACGTGTGATGATCTGAACTCAAGTGCCACTGCGTATGCCGCTAGGATGAAGGAGGTGGAGGAGGGTGGGGTTACGATGGATGGTGTTGGCTTAGAAGGCCATTTTATAACCCCAAACCCTCCATTGATTAGAGGTGTATTAGACCAGCTTGCTGCATTGCAACTTCCCATTTGGCTTACAGAAGTTGATATCAGCAACACCCTAGATCCAGAAACTCAGGTCAGTAACCAAGCCATTTGGCCTATAAATTCAGTCTTCCTTTTCACAACTGTTTTCTAGTAGACTGTTTTATAGGACTTAAATTTATATAACCAAACAATTGCAATTGTTATGTAAAAGTGTTACATCCTACAAACTTAACCTTGTTTATGGGAACAAACTAGTTATTTAGTTGTTGAAGGAGATAGATTTTGATTTTGTTGGTAGGGGAAGTACTTGGAGATAGTGTTGAGAGAAGTATACTCACATCCATCAGTGGATGGGATAATGCTATGGACAGCAATGGATCCAATGGGTTGCTACCAAATGTGTTTAACAGATGCCAATTTTCAAAATCTACCAGCTGGGGATGTTGTGGACAGATTAATCTTCAAAGAATGGTCAACAGCGGTGGTCAATGGTGAAAGTGATGAAGATGGGACTTTGAGCTTTGATGGGTTCTTGGGTGAGTATGTGGTTAATGTTGACTTTGGAAACAAGACTTCAAACTCAACATTCTTCATTTCCAAAGGTGATGAAACAATCCATTTTAGTATTCAGTTGTAGAAAAACTTCATCTTTATAGTTGAGATCTTGTTGTTGGACAATTAATGGGAATTATTTGATAAAATATTCATATCTAGTGTAACCTGCACATATAGCCATATGTGGCTCGTTTGAAGTGGCGAAGGCCTATGCTACAGTAAGGGGAAAAAAGTATGTTTTGACCGTGTAAGTTATATACAACATTACATGTGATATGTATAAATGATGAATTACGTTTTCAAAGACATCTAATCTTGTACATTTTAAATGTGTTTTGATGCATGTCACATGTGATTCTGTTTTTTCATTATTTTTCTTTTTCAATGTTTCATTTGAATCATTATTTTTCATCGCATATGATTAGCAAATCACATATGATTAGGAAATCGTTTTAAAAGAAAATTTGTGAATCACATATGATTTTGACGAAAATTGTAATTTTTAAAATATATTGCTTTAAATAGAAAAATGAATTGTTTAAATGAAAATTAAATACGTTTTTTTTAAATGCATTAAATATATAATATTTTTATATAAAAAATTGAATCACAAATATAGTAAAAATAAAAATCTTAAATAAATACTTTAAATAACTTTTATATAATCAAATTACTTTTATACTTCTAATTATTTATTTTCATTGAGATGAAATTATTTTTTTATTTTTTAAATAAGTATATTTTCGTTTGATAAACATATATATATATACACACTATATTATAAAACATTTGATAAAAACTTTTAAAAATTATTTTTTATACATACAACACTGTGTATTGATGCATATTACTTAAAAGGGCAAAATGCACAAAATAGCAATCTACTTTTATAATTTTTTTTATTATAGCATTGTACTTTCAGTTTTTCTTATTACAGCAATGTACTTTCAAACTATTTTATATTAGGACATTGTACTTTGAAAATATTTACCCATTATAGCATTGGGTAACCTTTTGATTTAAATTACTCATTATACTAGGTTTTTATGCCACCTCATTGTCCATGTAGGCTGTCCACATATACTATAGTGATGTGACTTTCTTACTACATTATTATACTTTCAAAATTATTTTATTATAACATATACTAGTTCTTATTAAACACTGTATTTTTAATTTTAATATTTAGATATTTTATATGTTATTTAATAAATGTATTAAATGAATTAAAAAAATTATAAATTATTCATT
>NC_037539.1:39543019-39553258 GCF_001531365.2 Cynara cardunculus var. scolymus
AATATAAGGAATTATATATATATATATATATATATAAATTATAGGATATATATTAATATAAAAAGTAATAATAATAAAATATATTATATTATTTTATTTTATTTATTTTTTATCTTTTTTTAATGAGGTTCAATTTCCAATGTATTTGGCACCCCTATCAAAGGGGTGCCAATAGCACTCCCCCATTGGTAAACCCTTGGGGTGCCATTAGCCCACCCCTAATTTAAAATAGGTTTTATTTTAATTTTAATTAAGTTATCAAAATGATGTGTCATCCACATCATCTCATTAAAGCCACACAAACAAAAAAGTCAAAGGGTTAACCGGTTTAAAAGGTAACAGGTAACTCATTGCCATTATGGGTACATTTTTTAAAGTACAATGTCTTAATAAAAAATAATTTGAAAGTACATTGTTATAATAAAGAAAAACAAAAATAGAATGTTATAATAAGAAATTTTATGAAAGTAGGTTGCTATTTCATGCATTTAACACTACTTAAAATTCAAGATTACAAGTAATTATGCATAAGTTCAACTTATTAAAGCTCGATTTTTGAATTCGTATAACTAACTGCAGATAAACATRATCAAATAGAGGATAAACGTCTCATTTTAAAATATAAAAAATCTAAAATATAATTAGGATATTTAACGAGTTCTAACAAAAGAATTAAATATTATCGTTATAAGAAAGTTATATTATTAAATCTATACTATATTATAAAGCATTTGACAAAAACTCTTAAAATCCATTTTTTATGCATAAAATATTGTATATTGATGCATATTACTTAAAATTTAAGATTACAAGTAAAATATGCATAAATACAACTTATTAAAGTTCGAYGTTTGAATTCGTATAACTAACTGCGGATAAATATAATCAAATAAAGAATAAACATCTCTTTTTAAAATATAAAAAATCTAAAATATAATTAGAATAATTATCGAGTTCAAAATAATTAATTATTATATTTATAAAAAAATATATTATTAAACCAAATATAAATTACCTCGTTATTGCACCTAAATTAAATTATAATAAAAAAATTTGAATTGAAAAATTACACAAAAATGAGGCAAAAAATTGAATTAAAAAATTACATAAAAATAATAAATTTGTCAAATTTTTATGATATCTTCAAATTTATATTTTATTCAAAAACAAAAACATCATCGTTTTCTTAAAATCACATAAAATCATATTATAATATCGACTGAAATAAAAAATAAAATTAAATATTAAAATCAAGATGTAGCTTGCTTTGAGTATATACGAGTATATTGTATACTAGACAAAAGCTATTGGTGTATTGTTAAGAGAAAAGCTAAGATATTGGAACATTAAGTGGATGAAAGTGAATATAAAATAATACTTCAAAAGGAACTATCAAAGATTTTATGGGGCTAGTCATGGTAATAATATTAACTACTTGATTGAAGCCATGAAAATGATCCCCTTAAATAAAAATAAAAATAAAAATAAAAACAAAAATATAAATATATAAAAAATGGACAAGTGAAGAAAGACATATATATATTATTAATATTTATTTTATTTTTGAAATAGGATTTACTTGTTTAAATTAACCTTCCTTAAACAAAGGGTTATCAAAGTCGTAAAATAACATGCTTTTGAATCACAAACTTCGTTTTCTATACTCCTATTTAACACCACACACATCTTTAACTCTTATACTTTGTTTTCCTTTTTCTCCTCATCAGTATCGTTAAACCGTAATGACTGTTTTTCAACAATGGTCAATGATTAATGCAACAACATAATTAGAAACCTATGATCTCGCTTGATAAACATCATTTCAGTTTGAACTAACATTTTTATCATTTTAATCACGAAGAGATATCGACTTCAAAATTTGGAAGACGGGATATAATATCGAAACAAGAAAATATTATGGAACACAAACACAAATAAACTTGGAATACGAAATAATATCGAAATCAACCCGCCAAATATGTAAAATGAATTAAACCCACTATATTTCATTTGAATGTAGGGTTTTGAAAAATAAATCAAGTAAAAGAAATTATTTAAAGTAATTTTCTTTCTTTTACATAAGTAATAGCTTGAAAATATTGAACACATATCGATTATGTTTGACAAACTACCTTATTGATAATTGATAAACTAGCAGGTAGTTGATAAATTAGTTGGTAGCTTATAACTAACTGATGAACAAATTGTGTTTGACAAAAACAGCATCTTAAAAAATTAATCAATTATAAAATTTCAAAATATAATTGAAACAAATTAATCTCTAACAATATAATACATTAACTAATACATATAAAATGGTAAAAAAATTAAAATAATATAATATATTGATTAAAACAATTTCAAATTGGTTATTATGTATTCTAATATTTGAATTTGTTAAAACAAGTTTAGAAAAAATCTATTATTTAGAATTTAAAATAACTATTACGTATAATATGAATAAAAATAAAAATGATATACATCACATATCCTAATTTATTGATTTTTTTTCAAAAATATATTTACCAATTAAATTAAATATTTTATTCAAATTATTTAACACATTTTTATTATCTATAAAACAAAATAATCATAACCTTAAGGTTTATGTTACATAAAYATTATTAAAATTGTTATATTGTTGTTTTGATAACTAAATATATTTAATAATAATTAAAAGAATAATAATATGAACATAAATTGTTACAAATTAATAATTATTGTAAATAATATTAATGTATTAAAAATAATTAATAATTAATTTTCAATTTATATTTATTGATAATTAATATTTATTGATATCTATAATATTTAAATGGGATTACATCCAAGAAAACTCAACAAACTTTCTCATTTTGAATGATTTAATCCCTAAACTATTTTTTTGAATGAAAAATTCATAAAACTTTCTCATTTTAAATGATTAAGTCCATGAATTATTTTTTTGAATGAGAAAATTATTAAACTTTCACATTTTACTTGATTAAAACTTTAAATTTTTTTAAAATAAATAAATAAATCATTAAACTTTTACTAATCAATTAATCCAAATTTTTTTGGTTTAAAATGACATAGGTAACAAATTTGTAGAAATACAATGGGTTATTGATTAAAATGTTCAGAAACTTAATCAATAAAAACTAAAAAATTTAATAATTTTTTATTTTAAAATAATAATTCAAAGACTTAATCATTCAAAATAAAAAAATTTAATAATTTTTTATTTTAAAATAATAATTCAAAGACTTAATCATTCAAAATAAAAAAATTTAATAATTTTTTATTCAAAAAAATAATTTAACTTAATCACTCAAAAATAAAATAGTTTGTCAAATCTTTTTGAATTTTTTTTATAATTACTAGTAATAAATAATAATTAAAGCTATAATTAAAAAAAGTAACAATAAGCTACCAAAACACTAATATAAATAATATTTCAATAAGTTAACTTATATACATCCAAATCCAAGCATGTACTTAAAAAAATAAACTAAGTTAAAGCTAGTTTATAAGCCATTTTTTTCCCATTATCAACGTTCAATAAATCACCAAACCTAAAAAATGTTTTTACATTACAACTTTCCCACAAAACGATACATCTCCTTTTAAGAACAAACGTTATTAGAAAATATCACCCTCACATCTACCTCCTTCTCCTTCTCCTTCATACAACAAGGTCAATATCGTCCAATTATATTTGCCCCATCTCCAGTTTGGTCAGAATTTCTCTTCCAGAGCTAAAATAACAAAAATCAAACAATTGCCCTCATAGCATCTTGTACGTTATTCATTGAAGCTTGTACCATGTTCTGGATTTAGAATATTTCAGCTCTGGAGAAAAAGCTAGCCAAATAAAAAGGGAAGGAGAATCATAAAAGAGAGCGTGGCATACAAAGGCTGAGTCCTTGTGGACCCACCCATAGCTAAACCAGCTAACCATGACCCATTAGCCTCAAGGGCTTCTGAACCCGACCCGGATATTGATCCAGATCCTTCTGAACCCGTCCCGGATACTGATCCAGATCCTTCTGACCCCGACCCGGTCATTGAACCGTATCCATATCCAGATTCTATGCTTGGGGTGGTGTTAGCGTTACCATCAGTGGTGGTGGTCGACGGAGGAGATGGAGATGTGTCTCGTGAAGATTTCTGGCTGCAAAAATATAAATAAATAAATCCATTGAAATGTACTGTTTTTGATACACAACGTACAACATATGATAGCATATCACTTTGTTGAAATGAAAGAAAGAAAGAAAGAAAGAAACCAACCTTGGCATAGAAGGACAAAACGTCACCGTATAATCAGCTCCGGCGCATGTAAAGGTGCTAGTAGGATCATCATAAGCATAGCTATAAGATCTAGGGCAAACCGACTTAAACATCTGCGAATACACCGACGGCTTACAGGTGGCCGGTGTATTGTACGCGCCGCTGCAACAGTACTCCGGACTTCCAAAAGCCTCACACGCGCTCTTACATCCCTGACCCGACTCCACGCGCAGCTCACTCGGGCACTGCTGGTTCAAGTCGTTCACACAGCCGGTGGTTGCACACAAACCCGACCCACCCGATGCCTCCACTATCATTGCTAGATTGTACCCATCCACCAAACTCACATCATAAAAGTCGGAGCCTCCTGTACCTAGAGTGAACTCAGCCAGTGTTGCCGGCGGCGCGGCTCCTGCTCCGTTGCATTCCACTTGACCAGAACCGCATTCGCCGGTTTGGCATGAACCGGAGCCGGATCCGTCGAAGTTGCAGCCGGTTCTTCCCCAGAAACGACCGGACCAGCCGGTGGGAGCTTGGAAGGAACGAGAAGTGTCTTGTGGGAGCTCGAAGCCAGTGGTGTCAAGAGATGGAGTTCCGGCATTGGCAAGTATACCTGGCCATACTGCGTAATCGCATTTGTTGACAAATGTGAATGTAGCTCCGAGAACACCACCTGAGAAAACATAAAAGCTTTGAGAAAGAAACACAAGTGAAGATTAGAGAAGGCAGATCTAAAAAGAAAAATCACCTGGGAAGAGTAAAAGTAAAGCAAGCAAGATGGTGGAAATGGGAGTAGAAGAGGGGAGATCCATGGTTGAACAGAGGGAGGGAGTGAGGGAGTGAGTGAGTGAGTGAGTGAGCAGCAAGTTTGGGGAG
Organism: Cynara cardunculus var. scolymus; assembly: GCF_001531365.2. Classification (NCBI taxonomy): domain Eukaryota; kingdom Viridiplantae; phylum Streptophyta; class Magnoliopsida; order Asterales; family Asteraceae; genus Cynara; species Cynara cardunculus. The sequence goes on from NC_037539.1 coordinate 39,548,168, forward strand.
GAAGGAGAAACGGAAGATGTTGGGTTAATTTACTTGATCAATTATTACGATATCTGCCAAAATGAGACCATGTATGACCCACATCACTAAAAAAACAACCATCTACTAATTAAAATTAAACACAACAATTTGTTTAAGAGACCACTATCTACATTCTACAATGATGGTTTTTTTTTTTGTCCTCCAAAATACCATCGCTGAGCTTCATTCTCGGTCTTTATACAACTAATTGCTTCGTAATTAAAGAATGTGTTTTTTCTAATTAATATGAAATTACAATTTATTTATTCTATAATTAAAGGTATTATTTATTTTCTCTTATTCATGGTTTGTATCGAAGATAACCAGTGTGATTGTCGTTGGATAATAGTTCATATAATTTTATAGGAACTCTAGTTGTTGCTTTTTGACTTTATTTTGTTTCATACATGTTCAAATGTAAATAGTGTTAAAGGAAGTGGATGGTGATTCTTGGATTTTCAAGAATGTCCGGAGTTTATCGATCCCTATAGATAAGGATGTAACTAACAGACATTTTGTTTAGAGAGAATCATGGGAAATTAGGCCTTCCATTCACAATCGACAAACAAACATTTAGAGTTACACATGTTAAAAACATATCTTCATTCCTTTTATTTATGGTTGAAATATTGAGAAAGATGAGCTCTTTGTGATAAATAAATAAATAAAAAAAAAAAAAGATGCATCGAGGTCTAAGACCAACGTAGATGTGACTATCAACTCTTTTTTATTTTTAAACAATCAATATGTATCATTTGTTCTTTAAAATAAGATAAATCTTTCTTCGATCACCCATATATGATATATGTCTATAGATAGATGTGATATGGATGATTGAAGATGTCGATTACTCCAACTATAACATACCCATTTAGGTGAGTTTTTATATGAGTATTTCTAAAATCATCATCTGAGTTATCAAGAAAATGACATATGTACAAGGTCAACAAGAGAGGGTGGCAGTCCTACCAGAGATCGTAAGCAAAAACCAGTCAACATCAAAAATGTAGCAGAAGACATTGTTGGTGCACGAAGAACATAGGAAGGAGAAGTATATTAAGTTGACACAGGTTGAAGCATCGACTACTCATTATCCATCCTAACATTGGAGAAATCAACATCCACAAACAGCGTCAATTCAATATACTTTTCCTTCGTATGTTCTTCATGCTCCACCAACATTTTTGCTACATTTTGGAGCTTAATAGTTCTTGCTTACTATCTCTTTTTGGCCTTCTAGCCTCTCTTGTAGACCTCCATACCATAAAACATTAGTTAGTCTCTCCAACATATAAAACTCAATTCCCTCGTGTATCTTCAACAATAGCGAACTTTAATTTAGATCTTATCGAATGTCTATCAAGTTTCTATTGAACGTTTATCTAGTACATATTCCATGGAATAAGAGACGATGAAAATGTATGGTGGATAAGTATCTTGTCAATTAACAATGTCATCATATGCCGCATCATATTTGACGGGTTCTTGTTATTGTTGCTACCACTATCGAACATGTATCAGACTCAATCGAGTATGTTTAATTATTCTATTGAGCTCCATCACTATTGAACATGTTGGACTAGTATTAATCTCGTATCAAGTTCCTCTCAAGCATCATCAAAATATTTAATATATTCGACAACGAGAGGTTTTGATGGAAGGATTTGGGTTTCAAAGTTTCGTACCGAGAAATATGAGATTATATAGAAGGGTTTTAAAAAAATCCGAAATACATCTTTAAAATGTATTTTTCGATGGTTATCATATCAGCATTGAGCATATTCATGATATCCAAGGGACTCATTGGGCATAAAAACTCAAATTTGCCTTCAATAACCAAACAACAAAATAATTGAATTTCAGCATCATAAAATAGTTTTGTATTTATATGTAGGGGTACTTTGCTATTATTTTAATATGATTATTTTGCTCCAAGAAGATCATAAACTGTAACTGTAAAGTATAGGGACGGAAACAGTAATGAATTGTAAACCATAGAGATAAAAATCATAATTTTAAAAGAAAAAAACGAAATACGTCATTTTCTCTAAACTTTAGAACATGACAAATGAATGGTTCGTAACATTAATATCGTGTTCTCGAGACTTTTGAAGGAAAAGAAAGAAAAGACCATGTTTTCTTTAAACTTTTTAGACAGAAATTTCCTCGGAAAAATAAGGAATGGAAAAAAGTTTGAACGAAAAATCTGATCATTTATGACAGAATTACCTTCTTACAAGGAAGGTGAGAACGGTATACTTGTAAAAGTGACATCTTCACTTTCCTTTTTCTTCGATTTAAGAACATGAATAATTGTTCTCTTTTCATTTCTTTTTCATTCATTTCTCTTACTATACCTGCGAAGAAAACAAATAAAAAACTTTCTTTTTCCATTCTTTTTCTTTTTGCTCAAACACGAGAACATAATGAAACTTTAGAAATAATATCCTTTTACTACAAATTTTAAACATGATGGTTTTTAATAAAGGCATACGTTTTAAAGGTAACCAATCCTTTTATGACGTTAACTTTTGTACAAAATATGACCAATTCTAAAACATGATACATTTTTATAACAATAAACTTTTTAAAGTTTGATAGTTGTTATAATATTGAACTTGTTAAAATGTGTTTAATTTTATAACTAGGAAAGGAATCAGGGGTGCTTTCTGAACCTTGCCGGGACACTGGATGTACTGTGTGCACATCCTATGCTGCATTGATCTATCCTCGGAAATCTTGATTTTTATGGCTATGAGAGAAAGTAGACAAGACATCATTAATAGGTTCTTTTTCTTCAATGGAGCACATTAAGCAAAAGGTAGAAAGACGATAATACTTGAGCGTAAGTATATTCTATTTTATATTCGTGAATGGTAGGATAATGTCTTTCCTTAATTGTTTTCGTTTTGAGCAAATTCCATGAAGATATAAAGTACTTTAGTCTGGTTTCTATTTTGTGTTACATACTATTAAAACCTTTATTTTGGTACTTAAGATATGATATCAACATTAGAAGGAGCTGTTTGCCAAAGGCTAACCGGGCAAACACTTGCTACCTTATTAGGCGAACATGGCAAGAACCAATAATCTTACCCGGTAAGAGACATGCCAAGGTCCCAGAATCTTACCCGCTACGTGCTTACCCGGTCATTGTTGGTAAACAACCCCTAAGTACGTTACACAAAATAGGAAGTGAACCAAATGAAAAGCATTCTCATATTTAAATTAGGTACTTAAATGTTTGAGATGTCACGGCTCAGGTACCAAATTGAAATCTTGGAAGTATGATACATAAAATATGAATCACAACAAACATATGTTGCTTTTTCATTCAATTTTCTGCTTTTGTTTTAGACTGTATGCACACATAGACATTGATGTAGCTTGTGACTTCTAGAATTTCCATGCCCCAGTATCCCATATGTCATGCGCTTTATACCCCACACCTCAAATTCTTTCAGACACAGCCTCTTCCTCTTGATGCAACTGAAAACATTTATGTACATCTTACCCCAGGCCTAAGTTTCGGGTGTATACACTGGGTTTGTTTGTTTTTTATATACATGTAGGGTTTAATGAAATTCTGAAGAAAAACCAGAAGTTGAAGGCAATCCCTTTTAACCCATATCTTGCTTTGTTTTCTTTGATATGTTTGCAGTTCTGCTATTGCTGTATTTGTTGTACAAGCTTGGGGTATGTCATTGCCTTTGTCGAAATTCGTGCAAAATGATTTGGGCATGCTTGTCGACAATTTTCTTAGGCTGGGTCCATGGATGCTATTGGCTATGTCGTATGCTGCGTAAGGTCAAACGTGAACGCAAAAGACATCTGAGAGACATTGAAATGCTTGACATGAGTATCAGAAGTGATCAGGATACAGACATGGAAATAAGCAGCACTGGTAGATGGAGAAGGTCATCTTACCGACTACGAGACCACAAGCGAAATCATTTGAGAAGATCGTTAAGGCCTAGGAGCCACCGGGTTCGTCTAGGTGTTGATGGTGATTCKATTTAYGCCACAAAAAGAAAACACATCAGGCACGGTGATATTCGAGTTATTCAAACATCAAGCTTTGCGCGAAGGGGGAGAAATCACATGAGATCAAGACATCTACAGAAGATGACATGACGTTTTAACATCAAGTGATGTACATATGAATTAACATAGATCTAAATGAATTAGCAAGTAAAAGTTGGCAAAATGGGAAACTGTATGCTTCTSCCATACTACTTACTATACATAGCAATATGAAAAGCAAGATATGCTTCTTAGCCTTTGCTCAAACAGTTAGTCCTTGAAACAGTTTCTACATTCGACTCGACTTCCATAACCTTTGCGACATCCATATCTTTTCCAACACTTGCAATGCAAAACTRTGCCGACTGATTTGTTGAACAACATTAGCAGATACAAGAAAACCACAATTCTAACAYACATTTCAAAACAAATTTGTAAACTAAGAAAATTGTAGGGTTATTCCCGCAAGAGAACCCTTCCATAAATTCTCGACAGCCAAGGGGAATACCCAAGGCCGAGGAGGGGGTTTGGAAATAGTTTTYARCCAGCAATTGACGCRCCTCGGTTATTACCTCATTAGCTACGTCATTGCCCCAAGCGCAAAGATGTTTTTTCTCCCTTCCCCACCTCCTTCATTTTATTCTAACCTCTCTTTCAACACCCTCACATTGCCCATCCATGTGGGACCAATAACGATACCTTTTAATTAATATCCATCTTTCCATTCCGTATCCTTACCATTCCTCATAAATTTGTAGCTTTTCAGAAACATTTTTATTAAACAAATAGATTAAATTTGCAGTATAATTTCTACCATTTGGTTTGTTTGGCTTCCAACCATAGTTATAGATTTCAAAGAGGGTCATCAAAAGAAAGACAACCCTATGAGGCAAACCCCATTATTTGACACAAAGGCATCCAATCCACCTTTCTTATACATTTCATCTTATTTAAATCTTTCAACTCTTCACCAATGTGGGATATCTCAAAATCAACCACAATTCACCAACACCTCAATACTTAATCCTCATGATGCCACCTCAATAC
>NC_037539.1:39554413-39559454 GCF_001531365.2 Cynara cardunculus var. scolymus
TCAACTCTTCACCAATGTGGGATATCTCAAAATCAACCACAATTCACCAACACCTCAATACTTAATCCTCATGATGCCACCTCAATACTCTTGGTTCTTCCTTTAATATATATATATGGATTTAGGAGGTGTTTGATTAGGGGTTTATAGGGTATAGAATGAGAAAGGAATTGTAAAGGGCATTCCTCAACATAATGACTCATTCTCTGCTCCCGATCCCCACTCCCACAATTTTCTTACCAATACAGACTACAGTGGCATCCTTCTCTTCTTCCTAACATAGACGATGACGATAACCTCCTCTTTCGTACAACAACAGTGACATCTCCTCCTTCTACTTGTCAACCTCCCGCCTTCTTCTTTCCACCTCTTCTTCTTTGTCCCTCGCCTCATGCCTGATGGTTGGTGCCCCTCTTAATCATTTGTGGAATTTGACATGTATGATGTAAACCTCAAGAACAAGCGATGAAGGACAACATTTTTTGGAGGGGTCTTCATCATGACTAATGCACAAATGATTCGTGTTATATACTTACGAATTCTTATGGTTTTCTTCATTTCATTTTTTTTTTTCTTGGTTGCCTTGTTATGATTGTTTCTTGTTGGTTTTGCTCAAAGTAAAACAATTAAATCTTTTATGCTTTTACTTTGTTATTAATACTACTTTAAAGAACTTGTAATATATCATATCGTCATTGAATTACATATATGACAACAAAACATCTATCTTAATGATAATGATTTTCCAAAATAATCTCAATAGAATCAACTTTTCTTTCTTATTCTTATTCTACCCTCTTAGTTATTTATGCTTATAATTAATTTTAAAAACGTGATAATGTCGTGATGATGATAGAATCTTTTTGTCCACTTTACAACATAAATTAATTATATTATTAAAATATTTAATACATTTAATAAAATATTATCTCTCATTTAAACATTTACTTTCAAAAAAATTATCAGTAATAATGGTAAAAAAAAATCATCTTTCTCCTAAGGAGTCTTCCAAATTGGAGGTAAACTCCACTTTGAATAAAATTTTGAAAAATTTGTTAAAGCAAAAAATTAGTCAAAAATCTCAAAATCATTTTTTTTTATCTATTTTAGAGAATCCGTGACATCATTTGTCAATGAATATTGACGTTTTGAGTATTGGTCGAGAGTCAAGTTCATACAAGAATGATACGTATTTAAAAAAATAAGAGATTGATTATGAACCAATCATTTCTGTAAATAATACTTTAAATAATTAATTCTAAAAATAAATAAACAAGGCCATAAAAGTAATTTAGTTATATAAAAAGTTATATAAGACATTTATTTAAAATTCTATTTTTACCATATTTATGATTTTAATATGATTTAGATTTTTTATTTAAAAAATATTTTATATTTTAAAGTATTTAAAATAAGCGTATTTATTTTTTATTTAAAAATTCATTTTTTTTATTTAAAGCATTATTTAAATAAATTATGATTTTCGTCGAGACCACATGTGATTCACAATTATTATTTTTTTCTAAATGTTTTCTTAATCACATGCGATTTAAAAATTGAAAAATAGTGATTCAAATTGAACATTGAAAAAGAAAATAAAGAAAATAGAATCACATGTGATGTGTAGCAAAACACATTAAAAATTGTATAAAATCACATGTACTTCAAAATGTAATTTACACATATCATATGTAATGTTGTATATAACTACATTTATTTTCTACTATGATCAATATCATATATGATAAATTGACGAAAATTAACAATTTCTTTAGGAAAAAAATGTCGACTAATTGTGAATATCACATATGATTTTTGACGAAAATTGTAAAAAATTCTTAAATAAACTACTTCAATAAAAATGAACATTTTAAATTAAAAACTAAATCACACTTATTTTAAATATTGTAAAAAATAAATAAATAAATAAATGAAAAATTAATCATGCTTAAATCACGAAATTATAAAAGAAATCAAGAATAAATACTTTAATTAAATGTATTAAATATTCTTTACATAAATAAATAAATTTCCATATATAATATGTATACAACATATACTATTTTGAACAATTTTTCAGAAAGCTTTGTTTAAGGCGTTATTAAATAATTGATTGATCCATAATTATTCTCTTATTCTTTTTAAACACATACCATTCGTATATGAGCCTTCCTCTTTTGGTTGACTATATTCACAGAAATATAATGTATATTTTTCAATCAAACAAAATATTTCTTATGAAATTAATATCAATGTAAATTTGTTCCCCAATAAGAATAGCATCGAAGAAATTAGTAATAAGAGTTAATAACATCCAACAAAATAAAACCTAAAGCCACTGGAACTGGAACTGGAACTGAAAGAGGTTTAAGGTTATGTATTGTGAACTAACAGAATAAGATGAACAAAAGCGGTGAAACTTTCTCAAGCTAGATTGACAACGTAATATTACCTAAAAATTATAGATTTTGGTCATTCATGTAATATTTAAAAAGCATAACTATAAACAAAAACAAAAGATGAACAAAAGCGGTGAAACTTTTAAAACACTATCTAAAGTAGCTAAAAAACTAAATTATAAGATTAACTTATAGTTATCTCAACCATGCATGATATAGTTAACGTAAATTTTATGTTTTTTAGAACTCAAAATTATAGATATATAAATATAAATCCTATTAAATAGTTCAAATATGATTAGATGTACCCATTTTATCATATTACTCTAAAGTTACCTAATAAATATTATGAACATATTATTCTAAAATTACTAGATAATTATTATAAACATATTGCTCTAAAATTACCGGATAATTATCCTCGAATCAAATCTAGTAAAGGAAATATTTAACATTTAAAATATCCCGGATGGAGAATGAGGCATGTGCAATTGAGCATGATGTTCTTGTTTTATTCTACATACTTCTTTTTGAAACCACAAATAACTTACACATATCTTTGTATTTATTTACATTATATAAACTAGAGTAATTTCATTGTGATTTTAGTTTAAATGGAGACAATAACTCATCATCTAGTGTACATCCATTAAGCACATAACATGGTGAATATGTTGATGTTGTAGTTTAAATAATTGATAGTAAATAGTAAAATCATAGGTTAACATGGTTAAAATAAGATAATACGAAGATGACCAAATCACATGTGATATTGAACTGAAATTGAATATGATTGTGGAACATGGTCAACGCAAGGATATGCAGACACCTTAAGTCATACGTAATCACATGTGATTTCAGTGTAAAATCATATGTTTTGGCTTTTTTCCTAGTTTTCTTTTATTTGGCCACTCTTATCGTTTGAATCCGAAAATGGTTGAATCACATATGAATTTACACTAAAATCATGTGTAAAATCACATGTGGTTCATGCGACTTTGGCCGCGACCTGAGGTCACGGGCTAGATCGCCCGCATACCCTTGCATTTACCATTAGTGTAAAATCGCATGTGATATGGCCGTTTTCGTATTCTCTTATGTTGTTAATGTTCTCATCTAAACTTCCTGTATCTCTATGTATATGGGGAGTTTAAAATACAATCTGTGTAATTATTACAAACTGTACAAACCAATCTTAACCGATATGTGTAGATGATCAACGGTGTAGATTAAATTGACTCCTAAATTTACCCTCAACCTCATTTTTAACTGATTTAATAACTACCTTCAGATTCCAAAATAAACAAAATCAAAGGACCATATTTAATTTATATAATTTATAACAATTACACAGATTATATTTAAAACTCCCTATACATATAATTATATCAATATTCATTTCTCTTTTCTAGTGACCCAACAAATCAATCTGAACCACACTGGTGGTGTGCAATGAGTTTAAGTTTTTACTTCAAAGGTCAAAAGTGTCTGGAGGTCTCGTGTTGGAATCCAATGAGAAATAAAAAAACCTCCTTGTGGCCACGGAGGTTCAAATACGGTGACTTTGGACTACCCATAAAACAGGTAGTCATCCTATGATTAGTCGACTCAAATAACATGTTAAATATCTAGCTTAATAAAATAAATCAATCTGAATAACACATGGGGAAAATTTGTTTGTTTAGTGGAATGTCCATCAATTAAATTTTGTCTTCTTCTTTAACCCCTTGGGACCTCCTCACAATTGAAGTCTCCAGTAACATCATTTATATACATCGACTCATGAGTGGGTATCGACCCTATTTTAAGGATAAGATTGTAATTAACCAGGTTTACCGGATGAATATCATAAAAATCAATAATTTTATCCGGTAAGAACGAGACAAAGAACAAGAGTCTTACCCAGTAAGTAAGGACGACGACTCTTACCACGGTAGACGCTTACCGGGTATTTTGTTGCATACGATGTCGTTTTGGTGGATTAAAATCTTACCCGGTAAGTAAATAATAGTATTAAATTTTACCGGTAAGCACTTACCGGGTAAGTGTTTGAGAAACGGCCCCTTGCAGTTTATTCAGTTAGCTATGCATTACTAAAAAAATACTACAATAATTTCATACTTCTTTTACACTACAAACACGACAAAAAGGATTTTTTTGGGTGACAGTGGCTAGTTTATGTGTACCGTAAGTGTACGTGTACCGTGGCTAGTTTATGTGTACTGTAAGTGTACCGTAAGTCCATAATTAATTCAACCATGAAGATAACAACCATAAAAATACTTAATGACCCCAAATGAACCCAAACTGACAACGGGTTGACAATAACTCCCAAAATCTAACATTTATTTACTCGGTATGTTGGTCCTCAAAATTACGTTGTTTTGAGACATGGTATGTAGCCATAAGGCATGGTGATTTTCCGCGATCAGTGGGGAACCCAGTTCACCTACCTCTTTTGGGATCTTCAACATGTAAAAAACCGGGGCCAGGTAATGTGTTGGTCCCAAAAGGGTCTACAAGAATACTAAACAGTTTGTAGAAGGGGGGATGAATACAAACACAATTTTCAAATTTAAAATATATATTGATAAAGAAGATCAATACAGATTTTACAAGATTGTTTGCGGAAAGATAAGTTG
>NC_037539.1:39559554-39593992 GCF_001531365.2 Cynara cardunculus var. scolymus
GAGTTAACAAGTAGCGTGTACGGACGGGGACTTTTATTTGGAAACATATACTCTCAAGCGCATCAATTTAGCATTTATTCTAAGTGCGGAAACAGTTGACAAAACAAAACATAATGAACCCGACTAAGCAGTTCCTTAGCCCAAGAGGTTCCAAGTAAAACTTGACTAAGCAGTTCCTTAGCCCAATGGTTTCGAGCAGAACATCGACTAAACAATTCTTTAGTCCCCAATATTTCAAATACATTAACATGCAAAGTTTGCTCAATTTCATGTTTTCCCCCAGAAATATAAAAAGCATTAAAAGTAGGGCCGTGAGAACTCACCTATTTTGCGATTATCCGAATGATTCCTTAAGGACTTGATATGCTCGCTCGCACTTTCTGACAGACCAACCAACGCTATATTACTTACGGTTTTCCTTGGCTAAGGTAGAGCAAGATTGTTCTAAATGCAAGGTCATCAAGTGTTTTTATAAAATAAAGCCGATTTAATTATTTATTAAATAGGAACCTTCCAAAAATCCAAATAATGACATCATTAAATGTCATCCCAAAACAAATGATGGCAGCCGCCAATTACCAAAACCAAGGGATTTTGAGTGGGTTTGACACTCTTTTCAAGAATAATCCACAATTCTTGAGCCACACRCCTTCATCACCGATTGCATGTAGCTCAATATTTCCAAGAATTAAAAAGATTCTAACACAAAACCATCATCTTTGAATAACTTCCAGAAAACAAAATAAATCCCGATTCCAGCAAGTTTTCAAAGGGATAAATCCGATTAGAGTTGCATGCAAGACCTATCATCCGAAAATGTGATCGGACCTCACATGCAAGGAATTTTTCCTTCTTTCTTGGAGATTTAAAGRACTTGRGTCAYAGATTATCGTCCCCAACGAAGACACAGGTGGGTCTTTGATGAATAATCTCTCCTCTTTAAATCTCGTATATAGTCAAAAAGTCGAGTAGGGAGAAAGATAAAGACTTTCAGACATCAAAAAGAGAAGTAAATAGCTTTAAACATACATTTTCTTGACTACAAACTAGTCTCAAGAATAGCGGAAATCTTGAGTTTTGCTTGAAGATGGAATCGGTTGGAAAGTGATGGAATTAGAGAGAGAGAGAAAGAGATGAAATGGCTGAAAATCTGGAAAGTGAAGAACTTTCAAAAGGGAATGGGGGGTATTTATATGTGGATTCAATGAAAAGAATGGGCTGACCTTTAAAGGCCCAAGCCCAAAAAGACTTTTAAGTACAAAATAAAAGACCCCAATAAATAGAACAAAACATTTTTGACAAAAGATTTAAACACCCTTCTTTCAAATTAATAATTGGCAACCAAATATAAAAGATTGGAACTTTGGAATTTTAAATTTTAAAAAGAATGAAACGAAAATATCGACTTTATTTTTATGTGAAATGTTTAATTGGCATTGCACGAACTAACTTGGTTAGCTACCCGCCGAAACGTGACCTAACAAACTAATCTTGGAAGAAGAGCAAGATGATCTTAGATTATCGTAGCTAAATCCTAGAAAGACTTAGTTTTCAATAAAAGTTCTAAAATGAGATACTAACCTGAAATTCCAAAATGCAGAGTTGTCACAGTTTGTAAGATTTTTCTTCTTGTAATATCATGTACATTGGATATTATGGTTATACATAACATGTAAAAAATTTCATGCCTTGCGTAACACATATGATAACATGTAAATGATTTTCATGTCTTGTGTGTATACTTGTATTAGAACATGTTATCATGTATATCTTGAATATGTATGTATATCAATATTTTCATGTAAAACAAGCATGCCATATATATAAAATACTTTTATATATAACATGTATGTATCTCATAAATCACATAAGTACTCACTTTGATTTTGCCTACTTTTTCCTTTGATTCCTTTCGTCGAGTTTAATTATGTATATATATAGAAAGATTTCTTATTTTTTGTATGCACAAATAGTGACCCTTCAATCTCTACTTATAGATAAATTCATTGCATTAATTACTTGTTCTTTTTGCTCTCATGATTGTACTCTTATGAGAGTTTAACACCTCATCTATAAAGATAAGAGAATCTTGACAACTCATCTAAGGATAAGAGAATCTAGACAACTCATCTCTAAGGATAAGAGAATCTAAACAGCTCATGCTTCTAGTACTCCTTGTCATGCTTCCTAGACTTGTTTTGTAATCAATAGTCTTGCAAACTCATATTTTTTTAGCCTAACAACTCATCACTAGATTGCTTATTCATGCTTACTAGACTTGCCAGCATACTTCTAGCCTTAACAACTTATCACTAGCTTGTTTAGCCTTGTAGTTAAGATGTTTCACTAAATGTAACAGCTGTTGGAGTACTTGAATTACTCATAAATATTTTCATTTAAAGCTTAAATATTGAGATTTATCAAATAAAGAAACTAGGGTGTTCCATTAAATTAATTATATTTTTTTATATTAATGTGGTTGCCATTTTATTACACTTTTATCCCTCTGACTAACTTTTGTTAAAAAAACTCAATTATATTAAAAATATTTTGGTCTTTTTATTCTTTGTTTTCTTTTTGTTTTATGAATTAGATTGTGCCTTTAATGCACCCACCCACCCACTCCTCCTCTCCCCTCCCATACCCTGATCGTCATCGTTTGCAACAGCCCACCCCTCCGATCATCTTCTCCGACAAGACAAACTCAAACTAAAGAAAAACCTAGATCAAAATTGAACTGAAAACAAAAATCCAAACAAAACAATTAACAAACTAATAAAAACACAAACATATCTCCAAAACAAATAACAAAATAAAACTAAACCCAAAACAAAACCAAACCAAACCAAACCAAAATTTGCTTTCAAGTTCCAAAGGCCTTATTTTGATGAAATTGAAAAGACTTGTAAAGAAATTTCAAAACAAAACATATTAAAATAGCACCTACATAAGGTTTAACAAACTAATTCAACAAGCGAACAAAGGTTTCTCTAATTTGAGCTTTGTGGCAAAGGGTGTGTTATGGGTTGTTTATTGGTAGCTATAAATCGTGTGTTCACACAGTGGGTACAAATTTCCCACAGTGGCGGTGCAAGTGCATGTCGACACTATTATCGCTTGCAAGTAATAGAGTGGTAAAATACCGAGATTGTTTCCACAGGGATTGAACTACTGAGAATCGGGGAATTTCATGAACTTCTAGAGCCTGTTTCGGTTTGTGAATAGAAGTTGGATTTTTGTTGATGAAAAACTTTAAAAGACGAAATAGACTTATAAAATAAAAGATGGATATGGGTATAAGTATTCCTTAAAATAAAAACAACAATATAATGGTTAGAAACTTATGAGATGTTTATAAAAATTTCAATCTCTCGAAAGTGAATATTTATAAACAGATCCCACAAAGTTCCCACTCTCATCACTCCGAAACTTGTTGATCTAATTAAACAGAAAAAGAAATAAATTTATACTCAAATCTCTTTGAAAAACAAATTTCCAATGCTTGATCCTTAGCTAAATACATATAAAATTTGTATCTCTACGTAGTTATCAAAGACTTTTTCAAGTTCTTTGTGCATCACTTAAGCCGTATCTCGAATTCGCCCATCTCTGGGTCAAAGATATAATATTAACACTTCAAAGTGATCGACTTATCTGCGTTGAGTTTTAATCCCGACTTAAGTGAACAAATTTACGAAGTGGTAAAGAATACAAACACTCAATTATTGCATAAAAAATCCTAAGTTAACTCACACACACACCCATAGAAGTAACTGGCTCATAATAGACATGAGAAACATAATATAAGACAAGAAATATAACTTAAATGTAACTTTCATTAAAATAGAACAAGTCTGTTGCCACAGTGGTGAGTCTGTGAGCAACAGATTATAATTAAGAAGCTTAATACAAGAAAATTAAATGCTAAAACTTAACTTAAGAGTAGAAGTAGAGAGACTTCAGCTGAATTGTGCTAGATAGGGATGTACTTCAAATGAGCCATTGGCTTCTTTATATAGGGGAGGAGTGGATAAGGATGAACTTCATTACCCAAAGGAAAATGAAGCCTTCAAATATCTTGTGAGTAAAGATCCATCCAACATTCTTTTTTAATTCAAAACTCAGCTTTCAGAACAACTCCTGTAAACATCTTTTAGAAATATCTTCAAGAAAACATCCTCCAAAAGTTGAACCATATCCAAAAATTCGTAAACTTCCCACTGTGGTGATACTGTGGGCACTGTCTCAAAGTGATGGTTTTTGGAATAAATTCTCATCCTTTGTGTTTCATCATTTTTTAAAAAAAAACTTTTAGGATAAATGGAGAAAAACAAGAAAATTGGGTATTTAATATATGCAAAAACGGAAAAATAAATAAATAAGAAATAACTCTAAAAAATGAGAGTTATCATTTATAGACATGTCTTACAAGTTGAATCAACCCAACAAAACTGACAAACCAAAATGTATAAGTCAAAAAGCTTCAATTATGAATCAAAAAGCTTAAAATCTAACAATCCCAAATGTGTAAACCGAAAAGCTTCAAGTCAGTGAAGCCTAAATATGAAAATCAAAAAGCTTCAAATAGAACAAACCAAAATCTAAAAAGACATAATGTTTGACCTGATTTGAAGATAGCTTCTAGATTCCGGGATTGCAAGTACGATGGCTCTTGGGAAGGTGCGTTATCGAAGAATAGGAGTGGAGGATCAGAGAGGAGAAGAAAGCGGGTAGGGTTCAAAATGGGTTCATGGAGAGATATGGGCTAGGTGGGGATGATAGACATTGATGTGTTTCCGTGGTAAAGCCATAGAACTTATCCATGCCGGGAAAGATGCACAAGACAGTGAGATGTTTGGTGTGTAATACGATAAAGGTCAACCTTGACCTAGACTTGTTCATAGAAATTGGGAGATTCGTCTTTTGTTGTGTTGTTCGGGAAGATAAATGAAGGTTCATTCGTATGAGGAGAGCAAGTCACTGAGGGATGATGGGGCCAGTTGTACCAGAAGCGAACAACCTCAATGAAGCGTAGAGTTGGATATATACAACAGCCGGAGATATGTGATGGTGGAAATATAGTGTCCAGTTGTGATCAAAGCCCTTCAAAGTAGCATGAGATCGAGTTCATCATTTGCCCCAATAATCGAGGATTGCAAAGCAATTCTTCAGTTATTTGATTTGCAAAAGAACATAACATCATTAGGAACTCCTTATGTTTCTTTGTCTCTCTTCCTTTGTGTAAAAAAGTAGGCTTTTATTTTGGTTGATAAATAGTTTTTATTTTAATGTTATTAAAAAGAAAATCAATTTATAATTCAAAAAGTGGATCCAACGGCAAGAAACGCCTCCATCCCCAGCCGTTGGATACAATCTTGAATCCTTTTAACCACGGATGACAAGACTTTTTTACCCCTTAGGAATTCTTTTGATGATTATATATATACACAAATTACACATACAAAGCAGGGAGAGGAAGGGAGGAAGGAAGAAGGAGCAAAGTGAGAGTAGGGTTTTCTCTCTCATCTCATTTTGGGGGGTTTCCGATTTCTAGGGTTTCCGAGATTTTTCTTTCAAATCTTTAAGACAAAAAAATATGGCTGACGGCGTTAGGAAATCGGGAACCGTCAAGTGGTTCAATGATGCCAAGGGTTTCGGGTTCATTTCCCCTGAGGACGGTGGCGAAGATCTCTTTGTACATCAGTCATCGATTAGGGCCGATGGATTCCGTAGCCTCGGAGACGGCGAAACTGTTGAGTATGTCGTCGAGAATGGATCAGATGGACGGACCAAAGCTGCTGACGTAACTGGTCCTGAAGAGGCGCCTGTGCAGGGAAGCACACGTGGGGGCGGCGGCGGCGGAGGCCGTGGAGGCGGTGGTGATCGTTATGGAGGTGGAGGATATAATGGTGGTAGCCGCGGAGGCCGTGGTGGTGGATATGGAGGAGGTGACGGTGGTTACGGTGGAGGTTATGGAGGTGGCGGAGGTAACGCTTGTTTCAAGTGTGGAGAGACAGGGCATATGGCAAGGGAATGCTCTCAGAGCGGTGGAGGCGGTGGCGGAAGATATGGCGGTGGCGGAGGTGGAGGTTATGGCGGTGGCGGAGGTGGAGGTTATGGCGGTGGTCGTGGTGGCGGTGGTGGTGGTGGTGGTGGGTGCTATAACTGTGGTGAAGATGGGCATTTTGCTCGTGAATGCCCTAATGCCAACAACCGTTGATCTGATGCAGGAGGATAAATGGTAAATGTGCCTTCCCACATTTACTTTTACCTCTGTATTCTATTTACCTTTTTTGCTGTCTGTGTTGAAGAATCAAATGCTTGTTTTTGATTAGACCTTTTTAGTTGGGTTTGTGCTTACTTATTGTTCATGACGAACACCTCTAAATCTAGGGTTTCGGATATGGTGCCTTTTCCTTTTTAAATATATAAATATAAATATTTAGAAAAAATGTTGGGTTTTTTTTTTTTAAATGGGAATCCAAAGATGGTTGAATGGAATGCATACATGTATGAATTTGTTTTGCCTTTGCCTTTGTAAATGGAGTTATTTCTTTCTTTAGCATGAGGTGAGGTGATGGGTACCCTTCATTTGCAATGGTTGGCAATGGCAATGGCAATGGCATGGGAGTTAAGTATATAATAATATAAAATGTGATGAGTTGTGTGTTGATGTGGTATGGCAGTGTCTTTTATGTTGCATGTTTTTGTCTGTCTGGTAAATTTTATGACCCAATGTGAGCAAACCATACCCTTTTAGAGGATGTTTCTTAATTTATATTTATTATTAAATTAAAATATGATTGTTAATTCCTTTTACTTATCATAATTAATAGTTGGTTGTAGATGATTATTGAAAAGGTGTAATCTTGAAAGAGACATTGTTGGTTGTAGATGATTGCAATCTTGAAGGAGGCATTGGTTTTATATATATTGTTTTCTTGTAAAGAATTTATGGTCACATTGAGATGCTATTTTCAGTGGGTTGCATGCAAAGAATTGTTTTTGTTTGTATTTAAAGAGAATCCAACCTTTTTAAGTGTCAAGTGTGGTAGTAATTTGAACCAGAACCAGGTACCCCCATTCTATTCTATTCTATACAAATACAAACAAAAGGGCATAAGATCCTTGCCATTAGTGTAATGACATCATCTTTGTTTCTAGAAAGAAAAATGATTTTTGTTTCAATTTATAGAATATTAATTGACTTCACACAATACATGAGAGGATGGTTTGGGAATGTTTTTATCAAGTTACCTGTGCTGTGGTGGCAAGGCAACCATATCCAGTCCAGGTACAGGTAGATTTCTTTGAATTTGAAGTAATGGTTTTCAAGGTTGAATTTTACAAAACCTCAAAAGTAATGGGTTGTAGATGGTCTGAAGTTGAATTAGTTAGAAAACAATACATATTAGAGATTTGGAGAGACAGAAGTTGGTAATTTGGTCAATGTTGATGGTGAGTATAGAGGTTTGTGAAGATTCCACAATGAAGAACCAAGATGTCATATATCAACAAACAATAAGATATGTCTTTATTTTTGTAATCATGCATAACAAGATAACCTTGTTTCATATAGGAAAGGAAACAAGTCTATGCATGAGTACTTTATGCGTAGCAAATTCTGCATGAACAACAGTTGGTGAATCATGTTTCAACCATATTTTTTTTTTTTTAATTTTCTTCTACTTCTTCATTGTGAATTTAAAATTTAAAACCTAAACATCACTTTTGAGAGGGTTGTTAATATATGTTAATACACATATATTGATGAATGTTGATTGAGAAATGAAACAAGCTACTTAAAAACAGGGATGTAAATGATGATAGTTGAGCTCAAGTATCTATCCAGACCCAAACTCGACTTTTGAAACTCGATTTTGCTATTGAGTTTCATACCGTAATTACCCTTTCAACCATCTTTATTTTTGGCGTCAATTTTCTGCCTTATTACAACTATGTCATTACTTTATAAAATGATTTGGGCAACTTGGATAAGTCTGCATAGTTTTCAAACATTTATGAGTTTTTATTCGTGAGATCAATAATATTCATTGCTAAGCCATTAGCTTAAGATAATTAATTAACGAGATAATTATCATTATTTATTAAATAAAAGTTAATTATTGTTTCCCTAGATGATTAGAACAAACAATGAAATAAGATTAACACAATGGAAATAGCAAATCAGTCGGCTTGTCTATTGATTCAAACGTGGAATAAAAAATACAGAGTTTCTCTTTGGAGGCTACTTCTCAATAAGCTGATATTACGAAATAATGAGTTGACCAACTCTAGAGCTAGAAAGATATATATATATATATATATATATACACACACACACTAGAAGGGTACTCACGCAATGCAGCGAGATACATCTTGATTTTAATATTTTATTTTATTCTTTATCTCAATCGATGTTATAATATGGTCTTTTGTGATTTTGAAAAAATAACGATGTTTTTATTTTTAAATAAAATATAAATTTGAAGATATCATAAAATTTTGACAAAAATATATCGATATTAATATCAAAATTAACTATTTAAAATTTCACATTTTTTGTGTAATTTTTTAATTCAATTTTTTATTATAATTTAATCTAAATTCAATAACAAAGTAATTTATATTTGGTTTAATAATACAATTTTATTATAAAGATAATAATTAATTATTTTGTTAGAACTCGATAATTATCTTAATTATATTTTATATTTTTTTATATCTTAAAATGAGATGTTTATCCTCTATTTGATTATGTTTATCCACAGTTAGTTACACGAATTCAATATCGAGCTTTAACAAGATGTACTTACGCACAATTTACTTGTAATATCAAATTTTAAGTAATATGCATTAATAAACAATACTTGATGCATAAAGAATGGTTTTTAAGAGTTTTTGTCAATTTATAATATAGTGTATATATATATATATATATATCTTGAAGGTATTTATACATTTAGTCACTCTACTTTTTTACAAACATAAATATAAACCTAATATTCTCCCCATTTGTAGTAAAGGCCGCTCCAGACATATCTTCTTCTTCTCAGGCAGTGGCCAAAATATACTTTGAATCTGCGTATTATTCTTCGTGACTCTAGCTTCTTGTCAATTAAGTCCAAAGCATTCAACATCAAGTTCTTGTCAAGTCCTTTTTTTCCAGCTCCAACTTGTTTTACAACTTCAGTTTGATTATCTTTAGGGTTCCGTCAAAGTAGGCTGGTAGCTCGCTGAAACGTATGAATTTATTTTCTCCGATATTGTTGGAGTACAGAATGCCAAACTCGGGTTGCTCTATCAATAGGAATAAGGGTAGTGACTCTATGTCTTCCAGACCCTACTTCAGGTTCAACAAGTTTATCTTTGGTTGATTGCTTTCAATGCCCAACCATAAGTACGATATGTATCCAAGCATTATCTGATGGAGCATGAAGCGCTTGATAACTTATAAAGTTTTCTGCACGTCTTCCGGTCTGACAGTCCACTAGCGAATGTCTAGGCACATCGTCTCGAAGTCTTCAAAAGATAAGTTCCTGAAGCAAGCTTCTGTGAACTTCCATTCCTGGTCGTCTATTCTGAGAACGGTGAAGACTGGGAAACGGACGTTCACGAGTCTATCAGTGTAGATGTTCTTAATCCTCATGATCTTATGCCTTGATTTGACCATTTCGAGCAATTGAGCCTTTGCTTTTAGTGTGTGCATATATTCTATGATTTGTAAGCTGTTGAGGTGAGTGATCCGAAGAACTCGAACCAAATCCAATTCCTCAATTTTTCTTATGAAGACTTTGTTCTCTGTATCTTCAAGGAATGGAACTCTGAATCTCATTCTCTTCCACTTTCTTTCTACATATGATGCAGCTGGATTACTTGATCCTGTTGTTCTCTGACTTGTTGGATGTTGGGGAATCAACCGATCTTTTTGAGGTGAATCAGGTAAGGCGTTCTTGAGATCGTTGATGTGGTCGAAATCCCTTTCTTCGAGCATTTCACCGTCAGAGAACGTGAAGAAGTTGTCAATCTCTTCTTTGATTTGATGCGGTTGCGGCCCTTCTTCATCAGATTCAATGTTGGTAATTGGGCATGGGACCTCAGTAGGCATTTGAGCACTTTGAACTTCAGCAGCCTTCGACTTTTCAACCATTGGCTCTGGTTCCCCGTTGACGGCTTGCTAATGCTGACCTTGACCCTGTTGATGTTGAAACGATTATGCACTGGAATTTGGTCTTTGGATATGTCGGTGATGTCATGGTTGGTGGTTCTTTGTCGTTTCTCTCTCTCATGGTGATAGGGGACGTCATCCCATCATGGTTTAGACCGCAGCTAGAGAACCATCTAGTATTTGTGTCGCAGTTTCGGGTAATGGAACATCAGTGGCACTAAGCCTTCATGTTGACACAACAGTTGAATCAACTGTATGACCTACATTCAGTGTTGGCAAAGATGTGGCGTTGGTAGGATTTCCATCATGTCCTTGTGAAATATCTGTAGAAGATACCACACTGGATGTTCTAGCGTGTTCACGAAGAACCGTTGGTTGGGCAACATATGCTCCAGGTGTTTGTGTCATAATAGATGTATCAAGTGCTAGACTCGATGTGCACACAAACGATGGCGTAGACTGGGGCCGCGATCTACTTACTTTAATATCCACACTCTCTGAGTGAGAGGTGGATAGCAGATGTGGTTCATCCCCGTGACTTGATGAAACTAGCACCTGTTGAGAGGTGCTAGAATGGAAGACAGTTGTCTACAAAGGAATTAAAAGAGGAAATACTATACTTATATTAGCAAAAAATTCATACTATGATTTGTCTTCTTGAATGATGCATCAAATCAAAAAAATGCAATCGCCTCCACAAAATTATAACCGAATAGAGAGGAAGAATTGAGAGATTAAGATAGAGATTATTATAGAAGTGTACCATGAGGAGAATGTGAAAAACTATAACCGAAGAGAAATGAATAGTGAGAGATTAAAAAAGCAATTATTAGAGAGGAGATGAGTATGTTGGAGTAACATAATGAAAGGGTCTTACATGTGAATATCAAAAATAAAAATGAATATTGAGGTGGGAGAAGTTTGAAGGAGAAAAAAGATAAAGCACTTTCTAGCTTTGAAAAGAGGTCATGTCATAATCCGTGGTTTCTTCTAATATATATATATATATATATATATATATATATACATACATACGTGTGTGTGTATGTATATATGTATATGTGTGTGTATGTGTGTGTATATGTATATATGTATACTAGTTTTGTACCCGCTGCAATGCAGCTAAATATAAAACTTTCTTGTAAATAAAAATTTAATTAATTATTTATAAAATATTTTAGCCTTTAAATTATGATGTTGTTTGTAAGTAAAATGATATTTTGATAACTAAATGAGAAATACGAAGGTTGAAGCCTATAAAAATCATCCATCAAAATTGGGTGGGGGGAGTTGAAGAAATAGTTCATCTTTAAATTTCAAAAGAATTTGAAGACTTTCTTTTGACAACTTCAGTCTTCATCCCATCTTTGAAAGATCAACGGTATTTGTAAACATTAAAAATATCATAGTATTATACTTTTCAAACAAGAAAAAACTAGTAGATGAACTTATCGAAATAGAACTATATAAAATGACATGATGTATTGAATATTGAAATTACTCTGTGTGTTTAAGCAATTTACTGTATCTACAAAATGTTGGATTAGCCTCTTTAACATACACCGTCTTGAAAATAAAATAGTTGATGAGTGAATATTAAGTGTAGATAGTGCGAGTTTATAATGTCAAAAAGGAAGAGGATGATAAGGTGGGGGCTTTAGAAACTTGTAAATAATGCATAGATGACTGATAAAATTGAACAATAATAATCAATAATATAGTATCGATAGATAAGGGTGTAAAAAAAAATAAGATACCAAAAAACATCAGTACATATTTATCATATTTAATAATATTATTAAATTCAATAATATTCGATATTTGGTTCATTTTGAAGGTATTGAAGAGACAATTATAATGGTATAATTTATAAAAAAAATAAACGTTTTAAATATATTTTTGTTAATATATAGTTATATATGTTAATATGAGAAGATGTAAAATGAAAAATAAGAAAAGAAGAGATATAAGGTAAATTAAATAACTAATTATAAAGGTATAAAGTATAATTTACTAATAAAAAATAATTTTATTTTTAATTATCATGTTGAACGTGGAGGTTGTAAAGGTTCAAAAATTGTACATAATTGATCAAAATTTATGCCTTTTAAAATTCAATAATAACCGTTTAGCATGTTTTATAATATAATATAGATAGTATAGATAGATAAGGGTATGAATTAAGAAAAATAAAACAAACTAAATATAAGTTTTAAAAATAACTTGCTACATATTTATGATATTTAATAATATGGTAAAATTTAAAAATATTCAATATTGATTTATTTTAAAGGTGTTAATAAGACGATTATAATTATATAATTTATAAAAAAATATATTTTATAATAATTTTAGTTCATATACGATTATTTATTTTAATATGATAAAAATGTAAAATAAAATGGAAAAGTAAGTGGTATGAAATAAATTATATAACTAATTATAAGAGTACTAGAAGGTTACTCACGCAATACAGCGAGATATATCTTGATTTTAATGTTTTGTTTATTTCTTCTCTGTAAATGTTTTAATACGGTATTGAAAGATGGATAATATTTTTATTTTTGAATAAAATATAAATTTAAAAATATCATAAAATTTCGAAAATAAATATATCAATATTAATATCAAATCAACTATTTAAAAGTTCTTGTTTATTGTGTAATTTTTTTAATTAATTTTTTTATTATAATTTAATTTAGATTTAATAACGAAGTAATTTATTGTTGATTTAATAATATAATTTTTTATAAGGATAATCATTAAATATTCTGTTAGAACTCAATGATTATTTTAATTATATTTTAGATTTTTTTAATTTAAAATACAATGTTTATCTTGTATTTGATTATGTTTATCTGCAGCTAATTACACGAATTCAAAAATGAAGAAACCCATTTTCTTTATGTAAGAGGTTGTTTGACAATTGTTGAATGGTTTGATGCAGAATGATTAAGAGACTCTCATGATATAGTGCAAAATAAAATATAATTGTTTGGTAATTGTGTACAATGAAATTAGGACTCTTAATGGTCAAGGAAGATTCAGAATACAAAATCTTTCAGAGGATTTTAGAACCATTAAGAGGCAGATTTTTTTTGTCAAACAAGATTCACCTCTTAACGATTTAGAGGTTGTCTCTTAATGGAACTATTAAAAGGTAAACAAACAACCCCTAAACGGGATAGTCCAAACAAGATTCTGTAGTGAATTTATTATATTAAAATAAAATGTGAGTAAACCTATTTTGAATGTTAAATAAATTAGCTGTATTGCCAATTTGCCATCCATGATATATAACTGTAATATTTAAACCGCACAATAAATGTTTGTGAGATTACAATGACTCCATCATTTTAGAAAGAAAGAAATGCAATTTTATGTGTTCTCGATACCCATGCAATAAGGTAATGAATAAATGTTTGGGAAAATTGCATCAAAATAGAACCAACTTTCACCTAATTCCTATTTTGAGGAACCAACTTTCAAAATTGTCATTTTGGGGAACCAACTTGCACCTGGTTCCTATTTTGGGAACCAATTTTCAAAATCGTCATTTTAGGGAACCAACTTGCACCTGATTCCTATTTTGAGGAATCAACTTTCAAAATAATTATTAAAAAATAACTAAAATTCGTTTTTTTCTAAAAATTAATGCAATAAAATCTATTTTTCATTTCAAATCTCGTTTTTTTTAATTTCAGATATCAAATTGAACATTTTAAAAAATTCCAAATTACCACAATAAAAATTATTTTTTACTAATGCAAAAAAATCAAGTTAATAGAAAAAAATTAATTGATGCAATAAAAAATAAATATTAAATATCACATTCAAGATTTTTATATCTAATCAATCTGTATCAATTAATATTTTCTAGTAAATTGATTTTTTTGCATTAGTAAAAAAAACAATTTTTATTGTGGTAATTTGGATTTTTTTAAATGTTGTCTGAATTAAAAAAATAAGTTTTAAAAATGAAAAATAGATTTTATTGCATTAATTTAAAAAAAAAAAACGAATTTTAGTTATTTTTTTATAAATATTTTGCAAGTTGGTTCCCCAAAATAGGAATCAGATGCAAGTTGATTATCTAAAATGACGATTTTGAAAGTTAGTTCCCCAAAATAGGAATTAGGTGAAAGTTTCCATTTTGGTGCAATTTTCCCTAAATGTTTCATACATTATCCCCAGTTTGGTATCTAAAATTTAGAAAGTATATCATTGGGTCCATTTTTGATGCATCTAACCCAAACTCTCAACCGTTAGAGGAGGCTATGTCAAGTCCAGAAAATGGAAAATCTTAAACAGACCCCAAAAACTAAAACGCAATCATAACCAGGAATGCAATTCAAAAACATTAAATAATAAATAGTCACATCCATGGGTGAAGATGATATGCCACAAATATCAACAAACAACCCAAATATTTTAAATCTCACAACATCATATATTACTTGCATCACTCCATCCATCAAAGATATTATTACATTTTACTGCCAGCCAGCCAATCATCACCTGAAAACAAACAAACTTTCAGAAGAAACACTTGCCTAAATTTCATTCGAAACATACTTTGCAACTAATTGGTCAGGATGTATTGTAACAAACAATGAGTAGCAACTCGGACTTTGCAACTTCAAATTTCACACAAGAAAGAAGAAAACTAGAATTTTCATCAACAGGTTAAAACTGCTCTACTTATGTGTGTGTATATAGAGAGGGGGGGGGGGGGGGGGGGGGGGGGGGGGCAGGTTCAAATGAGAACGCTAACTATTTAAAAAAAACAAGAAAAAGATCGTTAATGTACAAAATCACATGCGGGCAACTTTTGAGGCCACTTAAGTCGCAGGGCAAAGTCGCCCATATCATGTATGATTTGTTACGTGAATCATATATGATTTTATACATTAACAACTTTTTTCTTGTTTTCTTAAATAGTTAAAGACTCGTTTGAACCTGCCCTATATATATATATATATATATAGATATATATATATAGATATATATATATATATATATAGATATATTCAGTCTCTCAATTATATTGGCATTGACAGCAAAGCAAATTACCAGAATGCATCTTCAATCTTTTCGACAAGTAAAGTAACCAGCCAAATAAAGCACCAAGAGAGACAAAAAAAGAGAAACAAAAGCAGATTGACAAGATGAGCACACAAATTACTGAAAGAGGCCAAAGACAAACTAAACTCACAGTCGTATTAAAGGATCAGTGCCTCGAACGTCCAACGTCATGCTTCCCACTCTCATACCTCCTCTCACTATCATATCTGCTTCTCTTCGACTGATCCCTCTCACCTCTTCTACTTCCATGTTCTTCATCATGCTCTCTACCATACTTCGATTCATGATGCTCCCTAATTTTTTCATGCTTTATGAATGTCGCATCTTCTTCATCTCTTTTGTGCTTTCTACCCCGACGATCTTCTTCATCCCTACTTTCTTTTCTGCCCTCCAGATACTTTTCATCTTCATCATCATTAGTCTTGCTCCTATGTCTTTGTTCGTCCCTAACTGGTATCTCAGTCATACGTTCATGATTAAGATCCTCGTGCCCTCTTCCACCCCTTTCCAATTTCTCTTTTGTGTGACTGACATTTATGTCAGGTTCACCGCTCTCATGCCTCCTTCTTCCACTCCTTCCAAGTTTCTCATTTGTGTGTTTGACATCTATGTCAGATTCCTCACCATCATCACTATCATGCCTCCTCCTTCCACCCCTTTCAACTCTCTCTTTTTTTCGTCTTACATTTTTGCCATGTCCATCTTCTTCAATATCACGCTGCCTTTTCTCACTTGTTCTCATCTCCATTTTCGATCTTATCTCACGGTCAATATCATGCTGCCTTCTTCCAACCCTTTCAACTTCCCCTTCTCTAGGTCTTATGTCTTTTTTGTCAAAGGCCTCAAAATCATTTCCACGCGACCTCCTTCCAACCCTCTCCACTTCCTCTTTCTTGTCAGACTCTTTGTCATCGTTGTCATGCCGTCTTCTTCCCACCCTTTCAATTCTTTCTTTCTCACATCTTCTTTCTCCACCAGAACTGGTATCACTCAACACATCATGCTTGCTACCACCTCCATCCCACCTATCATCAATGCCTCTTCCATAGTCATTGGAAGTGGAAATATTTTTTTCTACTTTGCTATCAATTCTCTTTTGTTTCCTCTTCTCCTCCATTTGTCTTCTTTCATATTTATCCACATCATAAGCATCAGAGTCATCATCTGAATCATGTCGCCTGCTCCTGGAAGAAAGCTGCTTCTCCTTTCCACTTTTAATGGTAGGACGTTCATCAGAACTAGAACTTTCATCTGACTGGTATTTCTTCACATTTCGAGCATGTTTTCTTGTATCATCGGAATCATCGCTGTCATGTCTTCTACCTTTGGTGTGCTTACTTGATTTTCGCCTGCTCTTTCTTGTATCAACATCAGAGTCAGATTCAGAGACTTCATCATGGTCACTTCTTCCCCTACTTTTTTGCGGTTTCTTCCTACTCGCTTTCACAACTTCCCTACTGCTATCGCTATCGGTATCACCATAACTGTCGCTATCACTCTCACTATCGGAAGAAGCCTCTCTTCTTTTGCTTGTCTTTTTCTTGTAATGTTTGAGCTCGTCAAGCCCATCTTTAGCAACTTTAGTATCTTTTTCAAGTCTACCATCAACACGAGGATCATATTTTTTATTATTTCTTGCTTTATCACCATCATCTATCTTTTCATCATCAGAGGCAGGTACATACTTCTTCATATCATCTTCATGGACTATCCCGAGAGCATTTTTTAAGGTCTCCATTTGCTTCTCTTTACGTGCTGCTACTTGGTGAGTCTGTGTATCTGAAACCCTGAACCAGCAACCATGCATTACAGGTTGCCCAAAAAAATGACAAAAATACTTACCAGATTCTAAAAGCATGCATGAAATGGTTAGAAATTGGCTTGCTCATCAAAATATCAACCAGCATAAAAGAAGCAAAAACAAGTACAAAAGAAGAAATCATGCCTTAATGCATAGAAGAATCCAAATTTTTATTTAAAGAGTGGATGAGAATCATGTTCCAAAATTCAAATAATTGTTAAAGCAACCTCAGCTGTGGACCTTCCCCAGGAGTAGTGTCTGGGGAGGGAGAAAGTATGCAGAATTGCAGATTACCTCTACACCATTTAGCTCGTTTCTTAGCAAACCTCTAATGCAAATATTAGGACTTCTTTGTGGTTTTAGTGGAGACCCTTGTCTTTAAAATACTTATGAAGGCTAAATTGACAAAAAAAAAACTTACATACGTCATGTCTACTATCTTATTTGCCAACAGATAACAGTGTCCCGAATATAGTATCCACTAATAGACAGTAAATCTTGCTTTCTGAATCATTATCAATCCTTAACCTAGATTTCACTTACAACATTATAACCTTATTATGAGTAATCACTGCCAAGTGCATACAGAAAATGTTTGCTACAATGTGCCACGTCTGTTCTAAAAAGAAACATATTTCCAAAAAAAATGAAGATATGTCTCTGGTTAGCCATAACTAGTCCACGATCACTACTGACAGTAAGTTGACCCCAATAAAGTTCATGAAATCTCTTAACAAGATGTAAATGAAATTTGAAATCCTAAACATGTTGAATATGGTGCGAGACAACCCATAGAGTGGATGAGAAGAGCTAAGAGCATGAGAAATGAAATCATAAATAATTAAATTGTCAATCACTCTATATCATAGTTATGGACAAAGCCATAGAACACACTAGAACCCTAAACCTAATAAAATCAGAAGAATGCCTTGTTGTATGATTCTTATCTTAATTATCCTCTATTATTCATATCTATAACAAATACAAATGTGTCTAAATAGTACTCCCAGGATTCCCTATTACTTGTCATCCTTTGACTTCGATTATCACAATTGATCCATTTGATGTCCTATAAAATATAACATAACCATATCAATTTTGAATTTGGAAGTAGATCACTTTGATATTCACAGTTAAAACGTGATCACTAATTGACAGAGGAGGGAGTGATAGATTTCCAAATATTATCTTATGAGAACTTCCACTAATGTCAACAGCCAGAGAGTGAGTTTGCACATCCATTTTAGTAATATACTGTACGTCAAACAGGGGTGCCAAAATATTTAGGGCCTGTTTGTTTTTTTTTATAAAACTCCACCTAATACCCTCTTAAGTCTGATTCGGTCAGACCTTTTGCTTTTCAGACTGTTTGATTTTTTCCCAAAATAAGAGCTGAAAAGCTCTTACCATCCTCTGAAGATTTTTAAGTGATACCCTAAACACTTAACCAGCTCTTATTCGCATAACATGTCGATCTTGACCTCGCCTCTCAAGCTGATAACCTAAACCCTCTCGACTTCTCAAGCCATATCGATCTCTTAAGCTTTCGATCTCTCCAAATCGATCTCTGCATGTCGAGCTCCAAAAGGTATGTCGATCTCCCAATTTTAAACCCAAGTCGTTCATACATACATGGTACAATCTATTAAACCCAAATCAATCTTTGCCTTTTTATTTATGTTTTGATTTCATCGTGTGGTTTTCTGAGGATATTTGCCATTAACCCAAATCTGTCTCCCTTTGTTCTTTCTTCTTCCTCTCTTTCCAGATCTTGATGAAGTCACTTGTTTTTCTACATAGGTTTCTTCTGCTCATATCATGCTATGTCTTTGTTATTTGTCTACTGTTTAAACCCATGAAATATAAACCCTACGATTTCTAGTTAATGATGATATCTC
Organism: Cynara cardunculus var. scolymus; assembly: GCF_001531365.2. Classification (NCBI taxonomy): domain Eukaryota; kingdom Viridiplantae; phylum Streptophyta; class Magnoliopsida; order Asterales; family Asteraceae; genus Cynara; species Cynara cardunculus. Next base: position 39,578,507 of record NC_037539.1, read on the forward strand.
TATGTTGGTTATGATAATATTAGCAAGCTTGATTGATGTGGCATCTTTAGTCAGCTTGAGGTTTGTTGGTAGTGGACAAATTTCCTTTTTGCATAGTAATAACCAAAGACAACACCGATCTAATTGCAAGTCAAGAGTAATTCTTTTATCTACTTTTATTATTATGTTGGTGAATCAAGAAACCCTTTTAGAACATTCATAATTAAGCAAAAAGCATTGATTGAATGGATATGTGAGTTAGTTAGTTTTGGGGAAAAAGATGAATATAGGAATTGAATTGAATAGGTGTAGTTAATTAGGAAGAATATTGTGTTCTTTGCTTATAGCTTTTAGTAGTTGTTCTTGAAATGAGTGCAACATCAATCTGTTTGGGTTGCTCTCTTTCTCTCTCTCTTACTCACACACACAGTAACAAACAGACATAACAGTAGAGATTTGCAATAACAAAAAGATGTAAAAATTGTGTTAAAGATACATGTTTGTTTCTAATTTCCCCAAATCAAACCTTTTGTTCTTACCCATAAACCTATGGTGCCTTGTTTGTTTTTTCATACTTCTTTGTTTCTGATTTCCCCAAATCTTCTGTATGATTTTCCTAGATCATCTGTGTTTCAAGTTTTCAAGAAGTTTCTGTTAAATCTTCTCAGTGTCGATCCTCCCATTCTTTAGGTAACCAATTGATTTCTTGCTTGATATTTGTTATACATGTTTAGATCATATATATGTTTATATATCATGTTAAGTTTTAGAATAGGATTTGGACTATAGCTATAGTGAAACAGAAGAAAGTTTTGAGGCTGCAAAGCATAAAAATGGTGTTGTTCCTGGTGATGCTACTACATTTAAATACCTTGAGGTTCGTTGCATCATACTCTCTTCAAATCGATTAAGTACCATCGATCCTGTCAAGTTTTGATTTCACTAAGAACTGTATCGCCCCCAGGACAAAACGTTTGTGCTCCACGAACCCGTCTACAGTCATGATCAAGCAAGGTGACTCCATATCATTTCTGCTTGTCTCTTGATCTCATTTCAAGATTCTCACATTTTGAGTCTTTCTTTGCATTTCAGCTTTCTTGCTGAGTACAGGATCAATGTATCCAAATTGGAGCCCCTAGTGGCGAAGGTTTGATACGTTACTTTCCATTGGACTTCTTTATGCTTTTCAGAAACATTAGCAATGGGAATAGATGTTATTTTTACTTCTTTAGTTACATGAATTGCCAGTATAGGTTTTTGTCTTTTTGGGTCTTTTTAGCTCAAAGTAATAGTATGTCAACAACTAGTGAAGAGGAAGTTTTTGAGGTGTAAATTTCTTACTGAAATTATCTTGTTTGAGATTCAAAATTTGGTATTATGGATGCTACATTCATTGGTTCATTGCTTCTATTTCTTCTTTTGATTCTTGTTTATGGGAAAATGTTTTTTATGGCTAGAATGGTTACATCAAAACCTATCAAGAGTAGCTTAACCGGTAAGACCTTGAGAGTTTGTTTTATGCACGTCATCAGGTCAAGTCCTCTTAGAGCTATTGGAGGGTTTGCATGATCGTTAATTTCAGAGCCCCAGAGGATTAGTCGAGGCTTGAAAAAAACAAACTATTGATCAGATTTCAGACTTACGTTTGCCGGTTTACAAAAAACTGGCAGTCTTGTTAATTCGGATTTCAGACCTAAAAACAAACGGCCTGACTGATTCAAATTTTAGATTTCAGCAGCACCTCTTGTACAACTTCAGCACCTCCTAAAAAAACAAATGTCACCTTAGCTTCATGAACGTCTGAATTGCAGACTGACTACTTCAATAAGGGTAGTAACCAAACAGCTTCATATATGTGTAGGTTAGCATAGCACGACATAAAAACAAGGCAGATAAATAATCACACACAGATATCTCAAAATTTCACACCAAGATGAACATTCAGTAATGAGGATTAGTAGATCTGAAGTATATGTAAAGTAAAAGATTGTAAATTACTTCTGATCAGAGTGGATGACTACTGCGGTGGCTCCACCCGCATCCTCGGACGCCAAAGCAGCCTCCAAAGTCGTACGAGCTTCATCCAGCTTTTGGGCGATTTCATCATCTGTATATCCCTGATCAACGAGCTTATCTTCAAGAATAACAAGCTTAAGCTGGATCTGGCGCTTCCGGTCATGCTCGAGAATATCTTTGTTAGGTTTCCGAGTGACGCCGGCGATACCCTGTCCCGCCTCGTAGCCGCCAGCGTTTCCTGTCAACACCTTATTCGTCTTGGGCTTGACGAAGAACTTGTTGCTCTGAATGTAACCGTTGGTGCCGGAACCGCGAGCGGTTTGCAATCCGATTCCGTTGTACATACCTGTTTCTTTGTTCAGGAACCCTAATTCGACGAGGATGTGATCGGAGAACTTAAAACCCTAATCAAGAAACCAAAGAGATGCGAAAACAAAAGGCGAGGATGAATTAGAGAATTTACGACGTTTATCCTACAAAGTTTTTAAAAGAAAATTAAAAATAAAAGCAAATTACATTTTTGGTCCCTCACAACATCTTTCCCCTTCTTTGATTAAACGTCCGTTATAGGTTTGATTAGTTGTGAGTTATGCTCGCTTTTTTTCTCCGGCTACAACTAAGGGGTTGTTTACTTATGGTTTAATTAGGTTTATTGGATTTATCTGGCTTATTCGCATAGTTCATTTGAGTTGTTTACTTATGATTTATTTGCATAGAACATGGCTTAATCGTACAGATAGAAATGGTGTGTTGTCCACATTCAGCCACAAAAATCACACTCGTCCCCCTTATTTAAAGCATCGCCACATTCCCATATGAGACACCCTATCTTCGTCCTCTTTATGATTTTTTGTTTTGATGTTTAAATAATTAATTTTAGGGGGTAAATCAGCCATTTATGTTATTCAGATTGTTGGTTCAGATAAAAAAATAAACAACAACACCCATTTATCCAGACAGACAACTCCTCTTCTTAACCGCGTTGGTTTTTCATTATCATGTATGGATATAGTTGTCTGTTTGAATTAATTTGTTTGTATAGGTTGAGAATCTTTTTTACTTAAGAGGGTTTTTTATAGATGAAAATAGTTTTTTTTTAATTGGAAGAAGCATGTCTGGAAAAAAGTTTGACTTTCTGCATAAAGTTCTCTCTAAAAGCTTATTTAATAAGTCACTATCTATATGATTAAGCCACTATAAAACGGTCATGTATAGCTAACCAAACAAGTTGTGAGTCACATTAGACTCGTTAAGCTGCTAACAAACAAGCCATCAATCATTTTATTCTCTCTTTTTTCTTGTTTTGGTTTAAAAAATAAAATAGTATACTATATTATAAATATAATATATACACACAGAGTACATGCGGTTGAAGACACCCACCACTGCTATCACCCTCTTGTTTTGGTTTATTTTGATTTTGTTTTTGAATTTGGGATTGGATTTTAATCATAATTTTGTGTTTGCATTTGATTTTCAAAGGTTGATTTTGTTTTTTGGATTGTGGTGGTGGCAATGGTGGGTAGGTGGGTGAAGGTGGTGACTCGTGTTAAGGATGCTGATTTGATCCGACTCGGTGGGGAATCCGGTTCACCCGACCCGGACGGGGACGGGGATCCCTCGTTAAAATGGGTACCGGGGCCGGGTATTATATCCCCCGACCCGCCCCGTATCGGGTATATGTATATTGACTATTTCATATTTGGGCTTTGGGATTTGGCTTTAGGCTTTTGGTATCATCAGTCACGAACACGAGTACATGTACAATTCACTCATTCTCATTCACAAATCACACAATCACCAGTTCGCTCACCAGCACCGCTGTCGGCCTCCGCCCTTTTACAACCCTCGTCGGCTCACAACCCTCGTCGAGTCGTCGGCTCACCGCACACACCACACAAGACTGTTGTTGCCGTCGACTAGCGTCACAAGACTCACAACCCTCGTCGGCTCGTCCTCATCACAATACACGACTTAATCGAGGAGTAATCGTCTAATCGACCAACATTCAAACTCTCAATCGACTAAATCGAGTAATCGACCAACACCAAACCCTCGTCCTCCTCAGTCACAACCCTCGCCCTAGTCGTCTTCTTCATCAATTTGCAGCAGCGAGTAGTGAGCCACCAGTCAGTCTTTTTTTTGTCAAAACAGTAACTTTCTTTCCTAAACAGTACATACATAAATTTGGTTTTACTAATTTCAAAATTAATGTGGGTTCTTTGAGTTTATAAGAATTTGGTTTTGCAATAACTTTCTTTCCTAAACAGTAAATACATAAATTTGGTTTTGCAATAAAGTTCATAAGAATGACAGCAAGCATTTGTATGTATCAATTTTAAATTGGAAACACTAGAGGATTGAAATGGAGGGATTATAATGGAGTTATGTATGTATAACAGCATCTGTATAACAAAATATGTATTATGTATGACAACATCTGTATAATTGAGTTCATCTTGAAAAATGTTTAAGGTTCTTATTAATTTTAATTTTACCGGGTCTTGGTACGGGTCTGTTGACTGTGGCTATAAACCGGTGCCGGGGATTGCAAAACCCGCCCCATCCCCGCCCCGTTGCCATGCCTAACTCGCAGGTATAAATGTTCTTGGAGATGGAGGTGAGAATGAATAAGAATGATAAAATGACTAAATTCCCCCTCTTATGAGCGGTACATGATAGAATTAACGCTTGTTTGACTAACAACATTAAGAGAAGAGACTAATTTTGATTTTGAAACACAAACATAGATGTATTTGATGAATATGTTTATTAACAAAAGGGAAAATCACGAAAATAACCAGAAATTACCTTATGCATTAACAAATAGCCATTTTTTACAGGTTTTACCAAAACGACCACATGGATCGCCCCCCGGGGGCATGGTTTGACCATGGGGGCGATCCTAGCCAACTTTGACCAAAAAAGTACAAAAAAAATATTTAAAAATTAATTTGTGGTGCACACATATATCTATTTTAGGAGACCAAACACTATTTGTCTTGTATACCGGGATCACCCTCACCTCACCGGATCTTCCCTCGGGGGCGATCCAACCTTCAAATTTGACTGTTATTTTGTCTTTTAGTGTATAAATCGATTTGACAAATAAGAGGTATTTTTAATAAATAGGGGATGATTTAGACTGTTTTTTTTTTAACTGTTTTAGGTCCAAATGTCATGATTTTACTCAATAAAAATAAAACATTTCTACTCTCACAACCCATAACCCGTAGACATAATCTACCATGACAACCTTTAAAACAATATGAAAACTACGTGAAGATTTACAATTTTTACCACTTTTTTTAAACGCATAAATTAACCAACGAATGTTCTTATATTTTCTTGTAAGAAATATATCTATACACCTAATAAATAAGTAACTTTTGGGCCATGTGGCCCTTTCATGTGCGACGGTTACTGATTTTTTCCGCCTAAACATGTATGCGGACACAATTTTCGCTTATGGTTCAAATAGATCTACATAAGTGACATGTGTCCCTTCGGACGGTTACTTACACGTATTCGTGGTTTAACCGCGTTTGAAGCGTAATTTGCGTCAAACGTATGAATCAACTATGTCCATGTGAAGATATAACTCCGTTTAACGTATTCCAGATTTTCTCTCCAGACTTAGAAGAAGAGGACTAAGATATTCATTTCGCAGACAAATTAGAGGTCTTGCGGGAGAGTCTGGAATACATGTGCGCATTCCGTGGGAGTAGGAGACTAAGAGGCTCTGCATGTACTATGCAGACGCTCTGTGTCTGGAGTGAAATTCTGCCTCAAGCACTTAACCTTTTTTGCGCTTAAGCCTTGATCTTCAACGGAATACAGCACGGGCTCTGTATATATGAGACACTTAAATCTTCAGTAAGAGCTTTGTCTCTTGATGTATTCCAAATTTCGCCTCCAGACTTAGATGAAGAGGACTAAGATATTCATTTCCCAGACTAATTAGAGGTCTTGTGGGAAAGTCTGGAATATATGTGTGCATTCCGTGGGAGTAGGAGACTAAGAGGCTCTGTGTCTGGAGTGAAGTTCTGCATCAAGAACTTAAACTTTTTTGCACTTAAGCCTTGATCTTCCTCGGAATACAGCACGGGCTCTGTATATGGGACACTTAAATCTTCAGTAAGAGCTCTGTCTCTTGATGTATTCCAGATTTTGCCTCCAGACTTAGATGAAAAAGACTAAGATATTCGTCTCCCAAAGTAATTAGAGGTCTTGCGAGAAAGTTTGAATACATGTGCGCATTCCGTGGAAGTAGGACACTAAGAGGCTCTGTGTCTGGAGTGAGGCTCTACGTCAAGCACTTAAGCTTTTTGGCGCTCAAGAGTTGTTCTTCCTCAGAATACAACACAGGCTCTATATATGAGACACTTAACTCTTCAGTAAGAGCTTTGTCTCTTGATAGTACATTCATAGGGGTTATAGTTCAGGGTTTCAGGACGAATCCTGAAAGCTTTATTGACGAATAATGTGAAACACGATTTAACAACTCCATGGAAAATTTATGACCAGATTTGATAACACAACGACAACTAAAGGGTAGGGAGCGATAGTACATTCATAGGGGTTATAGGTCAGGTTTCAAGACCAATCTTGTAAGCTTTGGTAGGGGCGATAGTGTATAAATAGGATGCCTTGCGTAACCAAATAGCACAATTTCATACTGACCATATTAAATCTTATACAATTACTTGTCCACTTCTTGCAAGAAATGGTTGCAAATGCATCATCATCAAACCCTCTGTCTTCTCAAACCATGCCTACCAAGATGAAAAAATTCATAGAAAAAGTTGAAGCGAAGATCAAGAAGATCAGTGATGATTGGTGGACAAACAGAGAGAGGCAGAGTAAATTAGAAGAAGCGGTCGAAGAGAAGAAGAATATTATAAATCAATTGCAAAAAGAGATTCGAGCTGAGGAAAAACTTGTGAAGGACATAGCGAAAGGGTCCTCGCGATGCAGGAAATGATCAATGAAAAGCATTACTGGATTGAATCTTGCAAACAACTTTATCCAGAAGGAAATTAATAAGCTTGTATTTATTATTGTTGTTTTCATTGATGTTTTCATGGTAATGTTATGTATGAATGTTGTTGTTTTAACTGATTTTAGTTATGTTCATCTATGTATTAATGGTTAATGTTCATGTATTTCTCAGTCAAACTGCCATTTAATATTAAAACAACAAAGCTACACTTAAAAAACGTACATTTACTTACTTAAATCATTAGTATCAAATACATAGTCTTGTGTAGTATTAGGTTGAGACGAACCACAGTCAGTTAGTCGACTAAAGATCTTCGACGACTACTTGAACTTCCGTGCGTCAGCCTAGGAGTTGGCATCGGACTTGGACAATTATAATGAAAATGTCCACTCTAGTGGCATCAAATGCAAGTTTTCACTATCAGCTCCTTATCTCGTGATGGGATACGATCGCGGTTATGGGGTATGCCAGAGATTTTTATGTCCAAGGAATGTGGTAGAACGGTCATACGTTCGTGGGGCAACACATATTCAGCTTATGTGGAAGGGAAATTACTTCTTCCTCGTATGTTGCACGATAAGAATCGGAGTTGAACCAAACAAAACAAAATTGACTGCAGTCTTGAATATGTAAACTTCGAGCAACAGATATTACATGACCTCAAGGTATAACAGAAAATTTCCATTGCATGCATGTACAAGTCTTAGCATGCAAATCGCATGTTCCTTTCTTATACCTTTCATCAACTTCAAACAACAAATCGCTAATGGGATATACCTTCCAATTTGCACTTCTATGGAAATCCTTTTCTATTTTGCCTCCGACCAAGGTGTCACTTCATTTATCATTTGAGCTGCAAGTATGTGATAACATTAGCTTCTGTTACATAATCAAACATATAGTTTTGGATGGTTGCATTTACCTCTGTTATGCCGTCGTATAAAATACCATTGTTGCAATGTCGCCCGATAAAATTCAACTAACATTGTTATCGGAAGGTAACGTGCAAACCGGGTTACTGAGTTGTCGGACTCCAGACTATTGGAAGTCATTGCACTGTAACGTAATCCAGAGAAGTGAGATCTTGCCTATATAGCGTAACTAAGTTCCTCAAGATATTGAGCGATGTTAGGTAGACTATGTCACATCAAATCCACTGTAGTTTCAAAGTCCGACACCCTATAACCTTTGCATGCCTCCCAGAACATCCACCTTTTCTTTTGTCTTTACTGGAGGTTAGGCACAAGTTCTGGCTCAGATGCCGACAACAAAGTCTGTGGTACGCGTTAGGGAATACAGTTCGTATGGCCAAGTCGACAGAGGCAGGCCTATTGGTTACGAAGGTTAAACTGGGCACTTTACCGATATATTGCCTCAGCTTACGTAAAAACCATGTTCATGACAGGCCACTTTCTGTCTTTCCCACTCCCATTGCAATGGATACGATCCATTGTTTCCATCCATGCCGACAACTAAGAACAAGGTGCCCACGTATGGCCCCTTCAGATGGGCACCGTCCATTATAAGAAGCGGTCTCAGGTGTCCAAGAAACGAGTGAATCTGCAGATGAACGAGGTTACAAATATAAACTTCAAAACATAAAATTATGACAATAATTCAAGAATATAACAAAAATTATTATCAAACAACCAAGTGCGACAACAGAACATGTCGAATTGTCCAAGTCCATCAACACCGATCTTTGTCATAGTCCTCATATTTGTTATCTTCAGATCGTGACGATAAACCGGAGTAGGTTAAACGACGATTCAGGGGTCTCCCTCAATAGTTGCTAGACATATATCTTTGCTCGCCATGATTGGCTGTAGGAGATGCTAATATTGAACCGTTGGTTCACATCTTCCATTATTTCTTTTTCACAGTACACACTCTTACAATCCTTTAAACTCCCTGCCAATATATGACCCCAAACCTTTTTATTCGCATTACGGTGGTTAGGTGGACTTAGGACCTTGAACATGTGTGTTCATGCAATTTTCGTACTTGAAACATATTGGTACCATCGATAGAAACCACCATTAAACGCCAATCACAATCCAAAGCAGAGTGACGCACGGCCTCGTACCGGTGTTTGGTTGATTTCTTAACCTTGATTTGAAAGTTTTCATAAACGCATTTTAATCCCAATGTGAGCTTCAGTTTTTCCTTCGAATCAAAGGTTTGGAGAACTTTTACATGGGATGTAGGCTGGTAGGAAATGTTTCCCTGTCTAGTTTTGATAACAGGGTCTGGACAAGGTGTTGGGCCGGGAATACCCCAAAAACTATTCCTTACCAGCTGGACTTCTCTGTATCGGAGTTATCATCTTCGGGTATAGTCAAAATTTATGCTGCAACAAAAACATCATCAACTATATCTACCTCCCACAAAGTTTTTGACTGCTCCGGAGACTGGAACGGAAACTGGATCAGGTACTGGTTAGGAGACTATCTCGGAGACAGATTCAAATCTTGAACCAAATAACTGTCATGATCAACAAGATTTTTTTGGTTCAAAATATGAATTTCCACCAACACCACCGGGGAAAAAAGTGTTTGGATTTCCACCACTACCACCACTGGGGAAGAAAGTGCTTGGATTTCCACCACTACCACCACCAGGGTAAAAAGTGCTTGGACCATATGGGTTTGCACCACTTCCGCAGGGGAAGAGAGTGCTTGGATTTCCACCACTACCACCAACGGGATAATAAGTGTTTGGACCACCGGGTAAATTTTGATGGATCACGACATTTGATGAATTTTCACAATAACCACCATCGTCGACCACAAAAAGTGTCAATATTTCTGGTAAACTTTGATGAACGACGTTATGAAACATTAGCACATCGTCGTCATCGCTTAACTGATATAATATTTGTAAGGAATTCGTTTTATAAAATATAAAATGAAAGGACTACGTAAACTTAACTTTTTCGTAACACGTTTAACCAAACCAAAACATGTTATTGGCGAAGACAAACGTAATACATGTATGAGGGAGATTAACATAAGGTACTCTAAGACGTCATTTATCTCCTGGAATGAACCGCCACTTTGAAGATACACCAAAACACCATCACTTTGACATGATTTTGTATTTGTGTTTAAGAGTGAAGAGTTGTTATGGTAGATTGTGTTTAATGAGTTAAGGATTGTGATGATATATTGTGTTTAAGGGTTGTGAGAGTAGAAGATATGAGAATAAAAGTGAAAAATGAGGTGTGAAAAAAATAATGAGAGGTCCATGCTATTTATCGATTAGGGCATAATGATATGAGATGCATGCAACATGCTAATATTCATCTTTGTGTCTCATGAGTATATGATTTTCTAGCACGCATTCAAATATCGTATCCATAAAACATTAACATACTTTTAATAATACATCATAAATAAATTTTATATGTGAACATCGTATATAAACACTGTTATGAGCATCACATATAAACATCATGTATGCATGAGAAAAACATCATATATGCATAAGAAAACATCATGAGATCTCAAAATTTGAATGCTTTATGGAATAAATAATCGGTTTAATCTTATATACAAGTACCCTCATGATACTTGTATTAGTTACCTCATAACTCAATTAAGTACATGGGTACACTTTGTGGCACTTGTATTGGCTCACGATAACTCAACTAAGGATGTGAGTGTGCAGTTCGGCACCTGTACTAGTTTACCATAATCATCTCATGCATTTTCCGCTATTGGTACCAACATCCCAACATATGATCCACAATAATTAAAAAAGTTCATGCATTGCATGTCAATTGGTTCATGCTTTCACGTTCATGAAGAACACGCAAATAAGACTTTTACATAATCCATACTACATTAAAAAGCATTCTAGCAAAAACTCTTAAGTATAATACTTCAAGCATCATGTACTACCATTTATGCAATAATATATACTACGATAAAAAAAAAGTATTCTAGCAAAAACTCTTTTAAGTATAATGTTTCAAGCATCATGTACTACCATTTATGTAATAATTTGAAAAATCTCTAACTGTAACTCATGAAGCATAATTTTTAAGTTTTTTATGCAAGCGTTTTAAACCCAGTCCACCATCGAAAATGGACACTTCAGAAGTTGTTTTTTTTTTCTTCTCACAATCTTCTTCTTCCTTATTTCACATCTCTCTCTATGCCAAAACCAGTTTGGTAAGTTCATATGTTGCTTTCTTCCCTCACAGGCTTTAGACATTGCTTTGATGTATCATCTAAAACAAAGTTTCTTCAGTGATGGTTATCTTTATAACTTGCTACCACTGCCATCGAKTTTGGCATGCCTGATGGTTATCTTTTTCCTCTACAGATTTTTCCTTTTCTCCCTTGATGATTATTTCGACTTCCCAAACCCTAAATTGATTCGGAGGCAATTCATACATCTCGAATACTCTCCATTGTAGACACCAAGAACATTAATGAGATGGACAAGGATTGTAGCACGATTTAAATTTTGAAATCGCCCTCCATTTCCCAAAATTACTTTTGAGGGTTCTGTCTATACTCTATCACGATATTAGGGTATTATGTTCTCACCAATCACTGATATTTTCTTGTATTTCTTGTTTCAATTTGAACTTCAAAATGAAGAACGAGAGGAGGAAGGGGAAGCAAAGAAGCAGGAGATGCTCAAGTCAACCAAACCTGTAAATAAATAAGGTAATAGTGTACCTCTAACCTCTCTATTTGATGTTTGTTTATATATATTTTTTTTTCATGTTTAGGAGTGGTTAACATGGAACAGAAAAGAATTCAATTTTGGAAGGACATTCATAACCACTAATTAATTCTCAAGGTTACATGATGTTATATACGTATCCTTAGTTCTTACCTCTCAAGTTTATTTACTTTCTGTTAATGTTTCATCTCCCCTACCCCATTATGCTCTCAATTGGTCAAGGTTTTGAGTTACTCTATTTCCTAGGTCTGCATACATCACTATCTATAACACGTGTATTTAAACATTGCACCCTTGTTGTAATATCCGTTTGTAATTATTATTATTATTTATTATCATCATCATTATTATTATCATTATTATTGTTGTTGTAATATATAACCATAGAGATAGAAATTACAATTTCAAAATCACATGGACGAAATCTACAATTTTTAACAGACTACATGTACGAGAATATATATATAGGGGGTTGATATCCCCACCCCCTTACGTCACTTCTCACCCCCTCCTCCTCACCCCTTTCCCTCACTCTCACCCTCACACCTTTCCTTCACTCTCACCCTCACATACTCACCCCCTCACATGCACCAATAGGAGGGGGTGGGGTTAGAAAAACCCTATATATATATATATATATATATAGAGAGAGAGAGAGAGAGAGAGAGAGAGAGAAGAGCGATCAAATGTAAACCACCATATTTGTACAAATCGTGTAAATCATCCTTATCCGTCGATTTTATTGTTTAATTTAATGATTTTGTTTCATGAAATTGTTTAATATTATGAAATTGTTAGAACTCGATAATTATTCTAGTTATAACATGAAACTTTAATAAGTTGTACTTATGCATAATTTACTTGTTCTTATAAAAATAATAATTAACTATTTTGTTAGAACTCGATAATTATTCTAGTTATATATTAGATTTTTTATATTTTAAAATGAGATGTTTATCTTCCATTTGATTATGTTTATCCGTAGTTAGTTATACGAATTCAAACATGAAGCTTTAATAAGTTGTACTTATGCATAATTTACTTGTAATCTTGAATTTTAAGTAATATGCATAAAAAATAATTTTTAAGAGTTTTTATCAAATGCTTTTATAATAGAGTATATATATAAGAGAGAAAGATAGAGAAAAGGTAATCATTTGCAAACGATATGAAGGTTACAAACTCATCTAGGTAAGTCCTTTTTTTTTTTACCAAGTTAGTGATTTTTGGATTTAAGTTTATTAAAATATTAAGGAAAGAGTATTTGATTTTAAATTTAAATTTTAATAATTAATTTGAATTATATATTTGTGGTTATGATTTTCTCCCCCACAATTCTCTCTCTTATCTGAGTGTATGTGGAGCAAAAGATGAATGGTGGCTCCTCCCAAAATCTCTCTCGAAATCATGATTGAGTCTTGGACTTCCATACACAGTATGATCCAGGTGTAATTCTGTCTACATCATCATCCTACGACTCCCGTCTTGGCGTTGCCTCCAACCACCATACCATCTCATCTCCATCACTCCTAACACTTGGACTCTCATTTTTTTTCTATGATTCAAACACCTAGCTAGATCATGGTTTTCGAAGATTTGAATTTTGGTTGAACTATTGCACCACACATATCTGTTTTAAACATCTAGATTTGTTTTAGGTTGGAAAATGTTCACATATGAACCACCTTTGTTATGAATCCGTTTGAAAAATATTAATGTGTTGTTAAAATAGGTAAAAAGAATTATAATTGTTTCATATGAGAACCCTCTCCCTCTCTTATATATGAAATATTATTATGAATTATTTAAAAAATTAATATGTTGTTTCATAAGGTACTGGACCCATATGAAATGTTATTACGAAACAACCCTTATTAAAATAGGTAACAAAAATTTGTAGTTGTTTCGTATGAGAACCAATAATTGTTTTGGTTTCACATGAGAAACAAAATATGTTATTGTTTCATAGGAAACACAATCATTTGTTTGGTTTCATATATGAAACAAGTCAGTTACATGTAGTAACCAAATAAGATATTTAAGAAATTAATAAATTTTAAGAAAAATCTGATTTGTTTGATATTTAAGGAGGTTAATTGTTCCTAAAAATACTAATTTGGTAAAAAGGTCCAAATACATTTGGTTGTAAGATTTGTAACCTTTAGATGATTCGTATTTTATTAGCCTATATATATATATACATATCTCTCTCTCTCTCTCTTTATACATATATATATATATATGTATATATCAATCGTGGATCACACCAAACAGATGAAAACTATGCACAATGACACAAGTCAAAGAATTGAAATGCTTCATAAGAGTGATGTGGGTGTGGGCAACCACCATCGCCCTCTCCATCTCCTTCTCCCGGATCTCTCCACCTTCCTCCTCAGCCAAGCAACCATCATGGATCAGAAACTTGGCTCAAACTTCGTCTTCTCTGCCATTAACGCCCTCCTCCTCCTCCCCATTTACGAAAAGTTGTCGTCCCTTTCCTCCATGGCAAAACCGGCCACCACCTTGGTCCTTGGTGGAGCTGGAGAGGCTGCTCTGAGATGTCATGGCCAGAGATCTCGACTTGCAAACCATCGTAGTCCCGTCCCTATGATGTGTGTGTATAATAGCGCAATGCGACGGGAGCCATGAATTTTAACGATTTTGAAGTTCCACTGGTTTTATAAGATAAGATTTAACGATGATATATGTTACACTTGGTCTTTACATATTAATACAAGTTGAATAAATAAGAGTTATGGTTCCAATTACAGACTATCGATGAAAAAAATTGTATGACAGTTTAAATCCAACATATTTAAACGACTCCACAAATGTATTCAATTTACACCAAGAGCAAAGAACCAAGAAACTTGAGTTTTAAGATAAACAATCAAAACCAACAAAGAAAACTACAAATTTGACAGATCATAAGCCATGAAAAGACAAAAAAAGATGGGTTTTAGAATGAAATTTCAACTGCTTACCCTCTTTCTTGTCCAGAAACTTAGATTAAGGTTGAATTAATACATGTATATATATAAGAACATATTAATTCAAAACATATTATACAGTGCAATTTGGACAACCTAACTCCAAAATATATAGTATATATATAAATAAATAACTATAAAAGTATAAATCGTAAATATTAAAAATGTTTTTTCATAGTATATATAATATATAATAATATAATTAAGTAAAAAACAATTCAATATTGGACTTATTTCGAAGGTATTAACGAGATGATTATAATGGTGTAACTTGTTAAAATAAAAATATATTTTCTAAACATATTTTAATTGATATACGGTTATGTATGTTAATTTGATAAATGTTAAAATGAAACATTTAAAAGTAAATGACGTAAAGTAAATTAATTAATTAATTATAAGAGTATAAATTGTAAATTTAAAATTATAATTTTAAAAAAATCGGTTGTGAGAGGGTGAATGTATGTGAGGGGGTGAGTGTATGTGAGGAGAAGAGGGGATGAAAAAGTGAAAAAGTGAGTATAAATGATATTTTGGTCATTTAGTATTTTAAGACTTTAAGACATTTGCTAAATTTGCTTAATAAGACTAGAAGCGTACTCGTGCAATGCAGCGAAATACATTGTGATTTTAATATTTTATTTTATTCTTTATCTCAGCTGATGTTATAATATGACTTTATGTGATTTTGAGAAAGCGATGATGTTTTTATTTTTGAATAAAATACATGTTTGAAAATATCATAAAAATTTGACAAAAATATATCGATATTAGTATCAAATTAACTATTTGAAATTC
>NC_037539.1:39595572-39601912 GCF_001531365.2 Cynara cardunculus var. scolymus
AGTATAAATTATTTTTTTATAATTTAATTTAAGTTTAATAATGAAATAATTTATTTTTGGTTTAATAATATAACATTTTATAAAGATAATAAATAAATATTATGTTAGAAGTCAATGATTATCCTAATTATATTTTCGATTTTTTATATTTAAAATGAGATGTTTATCCTGTATTTGATTGTGTTTATCTGCAGTTAGTTACACGAATCCATATTTGGGATGTAATCGGATAGGGATGAACGGATTTAAGAGTTTTTAAGAGTTTTAGCCAAATATTTTATAAGATAGTATAGATATATATTATATATATTGGAGTTATTTACATATTTGGTCCCTAAAGTTTGATTTTTTTACAAAAATAAAAAAAAAACAAAAAAGAGTTGTAAATATATGGTTGGATGATTTTACTCTTAACTCTAATTAGCATGTCTAACGGAGTTAGTGATAAGTGGAACCACTTTCAAAACAAAATGAAAACCATAAGAACGGTTTATAGACTTATGAAAGTTGAGGGACCAAATTAGAGTTTACTCAAGAAATTATGAAGTATCTTTGAAAAATAGTATGAGAAAGGGGCAATGGTAGTTAGAATAATAGTAATAATAAAAAAGAGGTAATTGGCTGGAAATGTGTTTTTCAAGAAAGAGTAGTGGCGCATGCAGATAGCAGATACAGTCGTGCATTAAAAGAAGAGACAACTAAAGCAGATACTTTCTGTCCATCTCTATCCCTTAATTAACACCCGTTTACCGACATGCTTACTCAGTAAAGTGTTTAATGTTAAGAGTCAACACTATAATTTATATTATTAGGTAAGATTGTAGTACATCAAAACGTATCATATACAACAATTTACATGGTAAGCGCTTACCTAGGTAAGAGTCGTCACCCTCACTTACCGGGTAAGACTCTCCATCCTTATCATCGCTCTTATCGGGTAAGATTCTTGCCCCTTGCCATGTTCATCCGGTAAGAAAAATTGCCCAATAAGTACTTACCCGGTAAGCGTTTAGTAAACGGCCCCTTCATCCGTTACAACAAAATTAAGTTTACAAAACACTCTCAATATCTAAAGGTGTTGAAATAATTTTATATGACGCTTTTTGACGTCTTAACAAGTTTTTTAAGACAATTTTAATATAAAATGTCACATTAGCAACTTTATATGACATTTTTGAAAAAATGTCCTATAAACTCAATTTTTTATAGGACATTTGTTTTTATAGAACAATTTTTCAAATAGTGTCCTATAAAGTTGCTAATGGGACGCTTTATATTAAAAGTGTCCTAAAAAACTTATTACGACATCAAAAAACATCATATATACTTTTTAGCACATTTTTTTGTGGTCCTATAAACTAAATCTTATAAAGAGGTCTATTATGATGCTTAGAAATTAGGAGTGTCCTATAAACCCAATTTTGTTGTAATGTCTTTTACTCATTTTCATAATTTGTTTAACATTATTTTTAAATTTACAATACAAGTCTCCACTAGTTAATTTTTTTTATAAAACCATGAGAAAATTTTAGAAAAACCAATAAACTTTAATATTTGGAATGATTAAGTTATTGGACATTTTTTATAGAACAAATAAGTCATTGGACATTCAAAACATGTTAAATAAACCTTTGAATTTTCTAAAACCTGTTAGATATATTCTTATAACATATACAACTGATTAATGTGGTAAAATAATGGGAAAATCCTGAAAAAAATCCAATGGACTTTCATATTTTAAGCGATTAAGTCTTTAACCATTTTTTAAACCAAAAAATATTTACATATATAAAATAAAACAAATATACCAAAAAAATACTTACATTTAAAATGAGTTAAAAATTGCAAAACATCTTTTCTTATAAGAACCACATTTTGCAATTTTTAACTCATTAAATTAATAACATACATATTAATAGTAGTTATAAGAATCCATTTTAAATAAATATATACATATTAATTATTATATTATAAAAGACTAACAATTTTTCATTTCACATCAACTTCATGTATAAATCAACATCAACTTCATATATAAATCAAGATTTTTGTATAAAAACTTAAAAATGATGAGCTTCTTATAAAAGCATCTCCAGTCCAATGCAAGGTTGTTATTAATAAAAAATGTAGTGACCCGTAAGAACTACTATTATGGAGATGTTTTTAGAAGAACATTTTCATCAGCTTTTTTATAAATAGAGAATCAAAACATAAAATTTATAAAAAGATTTACATTCAACTTCTTTTTTTTAGAGATTTAACATAAATTATAATTATTATAATATTCTCTAATTTTTCATCCAATACATTTCTAAAAAACTTTTTAAAAAAGAATAATAACTCAATCTCATTGGTAGAATTGAATAAGATAATCATTTCTCTCTCCAACATCAACAAGATTTTTTTAGAGATTTCTCCATAATTCTCTATTTCAAAGAAGAAGATATAGAAACTGTTGAGCATTTTAGAGAGCAAAAATTCATTTTTTTTTTCTATTTTAAAGAAGCTGTTGGAGATATTCTAAGAATCTCATGTGCTTTAAATGCTTAAACAAGAACTTTGGCTCCTACCATAAAGCTTGTGAAAAGTGACATTTTCCTTATTTTTATTTTATTGACTTTGTAACTATTAATATAATAATTATTAATGTTGAAAGAATTAACAGACCGACAAAAAGGGGGTTTCCTATAAGAACTATCATTGTAGACTTTTAAGAGAGTTCTTAATTTGATAAGTTAAGAATAAAAAGTGCAAAAATTTGGATTCTTATAAGAATCTCCGTTGTAAGAAATTATACTTTTTATTTATAAGAACTTTGTATTGAATATGCTCAAAGGTAATTTCATTATCACCATAAGTTTTCTTAATTGTTAGACATATGTATAAATCAATATAAATATACATTGTTACATAAAAATATATATAAACTTAATAAAACATCTTTAAAAGATTTTATACAATAAAGAAAATAGATATTTTTGGTAAAATTTTGTTCCAACAGATTAATCTAATAGGATTCAACATATTAATATGTCATAATCTGCAGAAAATAAACCAAGTTTTTTTTTATTCATGTAAACATACCGCCAAGATGACTATATACAGTAGCATCTCCATCTCAAGTAGAATCTGCAACTCTAGGCAAGTAGTTGACATCTTCAGCTCGAATGAAGCAAGTGATGGTCGCTGGTTGTTAGTCGTGGATGAGGATCTTTCCATCTTTACACCACCCTGCTCCCTGGCAGTTGGTTCTCTTTGATATGAGTTTACCTATTTGCTTAACTATTAATATATGAAAAATCTTGATGATAAATATTTACACATAGTAAAACTGATGGTTTCAAATACTAACTTAGCTGAATATCAGCTTTTGCTTCAACACTACTGGCCTCCATACCAACAGTTTGCCATACATCAACAATGGATCAACTTCACAGTAACACTAAAAGCCCAACTATGAAAAAATTTACTGAGGTCAAGCTCACAATGAAAAAAGACATATGCCACTTAGTTAAGGACCATAATTGACAGGGGAAATGTGGGAAACTTTTATCATACAAAAAGACATCCCTCTTTACCATATTCAACAGAGCCAATTACAGACCTTAACTGACTGAATGAGCCTACAGAGAGACTAATGAACAAATTGCCAAATTGACCCCGATCAGTCTAAGTTCAATTTATCCTTTCCTGACAATCAGATCTGAAATGGAATGTTAATTGCTAGATTAAAACCTAATAACCAATTACTGAATCTCCCAAAGTAGAGTTGATGATCATATTTTTCTCAATAACAAATTAACTACCAAGGTACATTTGATCCTATGGACACTTATGAGTAACATACCGAGTGAAAAACTATGGAACTCAAACAAAGCTGAAACCCAGGTTTCCAGAAACATACAAACCACAAAATAAAGCTTAATAAGCCTTCTTTCCTGTTTTGACCTTAAATGCATAATAGAGGAAAATAATTTCACTGATGGGTCATGTTGATCCTCTCTCTCAGTGATTTGATGATAATCGCTTTTCACTTATACGTTGTATTTATGTTTCTGTATTTTCAGTTCCAGCGATCTTCACTGAGTATGTTTAATGATCGCTGAAGAACTTGCATTGTAAATCTATCAGAGACAACGATACTTCAAGAAGACAACACTCACACCAAAGAACCTTCAGCAAACGTCAAAGACTAAAACTGAAGATTATAGACCGGCGAGTACGTGATCTGAAGCGGTATTCAGTGATTACAAGCCTGTCTACATATGTGTGAAGACTGCTCAAGCTTTAGCGAATGATGATGAGACCTTCAGGTCATTCCAGCATTCAGCGATCAAATGAAGCTTACTTAGCACAATTGTTGTTGTCTTGTCCTTATGCACACAAAGGACAAAATCCATACTCTTACGAAAGTTAGTACGGTTCGGAGCCGACTAGTCGACCCTTTGTCCACCAACTTTATGTAAGGATGTTTGCTCATAAATAGTGCTTATGTCCTATTCACTGTAGTAAAGGACAAACCTTCCTCTTAAGGCTTGACACGCACTCTAAACCTACCATATTGCATTAAATGGACATTTAATGCATTGGGTATAAATAGAAGTGTTTCTTCTCCATGCAGAGAGTGCATCTCTCCCTCTAACCTAATTCTTACTTCAAGCATCTTCTAGCTTAAGTAAATGATCTTTCTTTTAGCAACTTCTTTTCTTGTAATTGCTAAAGCTTTGTGTGTAACCAAAGATTGTTTAGATAGGTTTTTATTACCTTATTTTTCCGCAAACAATCTTGTAAAATATGTATTGATCTTCTTTATCAATATATATTTTAAATTTGAAAATACTGTGTTTGTATTCATTCCTCCCCCCTTCTACAAATTGTTTCTCTTCTTGTAGACCCTTACGGGACCAAGTGATATCAGAGCAGTGTTTTCTTTCTTTCCTTGTGTTTAGCTATTTTTCTGTACTAGTTTATCTCTTCTTAGATAACTTTACTGCTTACAAATGGCTTTACAAATTGCAAACACATACACACAAGATAATGGCTCTCTTGCCAAACCTCCCCAGTTTGTCTGTGACAACTTTAGTCTCTGGAAGAACCGGATGTCCCTCTTTCTGGAAGGTGTGGATCCTGAAATTCCACATTACATAGAAAATGGATCATATATTTCATTTGCTATTGCTCCGGCTGTTCCAGCAACAGCTACGACTGTCGCGATTCCTGAACGGCAGATTCCAAAGCTTCCACATCAGTGGAGCGATGAGGACAAGAAGAAGATAGCTATAGACACGCGTGCTCGGTCTATAATAGCTATGTCTCTTCCTGATGAGATCTATCACTCAGTGATGAAACTCAAATTTTCTAAATCCGTATGGGATACACTCTCTGTCCAATATGAAGGAACCACTCAGGTTCAGGAGACTAGAAAGATCAATCTAGTAAGATAGTATGAAAGTTTTCTCTGTGGAAAGTCTAAGACGCTGTCTGAAGTACATCAAAGATTTAACTGCCTTCTTTTTTATCTTAGGGCTGTGGGCAAGGAATATTATAATTCTGAAACTTTGACTAAGTTTCTAGAATGCCTTCCTGAGTCTTGGGACACCTTTTCCATGTGTCTCAAGATGTCAAATGACATGTCCACTCTTTCTCTTTCTACCTTATACGGGATTCTGCTTAACCATGAGMAATCTCGTCAACTGAAAAAGGAATCTTGTAAGAGAATCCAGGGAAATGAAAAGCTATCCTCTAGCTTTGATCTCTGAAGCTTCTTCAGTTGAAACTTCTTCTACCCCTTTTGTTTCTTCTCTWCCTCYCGTGGTCATCACGGAGATAGATTCTTCTGAGGACATTCCAGAATCTGATTTAACAGATTTTGATGAGTCCCTGGCACTCCTGACTAAGTCATTTAGGAGGTTTGCCAGTAAGAGCAACTTCCGCAGGTCTCCTCAGCTATCCCTCAAGGAGAAGCCAAGGTTTGAAAGAATAGACGAGGCTTCAGCTGTCTGCTAAAACTGTCACCGGCCTGGAGATTTTGTAGGTGAATGTAGATCAAAGAAGACTGTGACGCCATCTTCCAAAGCTTCTTCCTCCTTCAGGACCAAAAATGAAAAATACTTAAAACTGAAGGAGAARTACAAGAAGATGAAGAACAACCAGCGAAAGGCTAAATGCCTTATTGCTGAAGAGCACTGAATCATCTGATGAATCATCTTCGGACAAAGAGGATAAAGCCTACGTCTGCTTGATGGCTATTGATGCTGATGAAGGATCTTCTGAAGCGTCTACCTCCTCTGAGCCATCTTCTTCTTCTACTCAGGTTATCAAAGGCATATGGTATCTGGAC
>NC_037539.1:39605874-39607314 GCF_001531365.2 Cynara cardunculus var. scolymus
CTGAAACTGAATATGTAGCTGCTGGTAGCTGCTGTGCCCAAGTTTTTTGGATGAAAAATCAGCTACTGGACTTCGATCTTCAGTTTTCAAGGATTCCTATTTATTGTGATAGCACTAGTGCCATTGCAATTGCAAACAACCCTGTTCTTCACTCCAAGATCAAATATATTGAGATCCGATATCATTTTATCAGAGATCATGTTATGAATGATGATATTGAACTTCACTTCGTTCCAACTGAGTATCAACTCGCTGACCTTTTCACCAAGCCTCTTGATGAGACAAGATTTAATATCTTGATCAACGAATTGGGGATGTTGAACACTGAAGATTAACCTTCAGTCATTAAACATCACCCAGTAAGTGAAATGATTCAGTGCTCTATCTCTAACACTGAACTCTTGAGTAAATATATCTATCTCTAAGGTATGATTATTCTTCTCTTTTCACAACTTAAAACTTTCACTGAAGTTTTCTCTTTTTCACTGATAAAATGTTTTAAAAGGTGTGTCTCAGTGATTCTCAACACTCACCACATCTTCAAGTATATCTTTATACTTATCTTAGAAATCTAAAAGATCACTGAAACTTTTCTTCAGTGACCAAAAAGTTTTTTAAATGCCAATTTCAGTAACTCTCTTCACTAAAACCTGATGTCTTAAAACCATCACTGAATACTTTCWCTTTTTCAGTGATAAAATGTTTTAAATAGAGTTTTCAATACCCTTTTAACTGAATGACTCTTCATATTCTTAAAAACTTTTTGTTTTTAAAAGAAAATAGTTAATGCATCGTCTTTATGACGACATTTTCTGTTTCCTATGAGCGACGCTTTGAGACGCACAAAATGATCTATCATTACGCTACCTCATTAAATGTCATCCAATCGTGGATGAGAACGTGTCATATTTCTCATTATGACCATTTTCCCGAACCGTCATTTTTTTTTCTCTCTCATATTTCTTCTCTCTCCTCCTACCTATAAATATGAGATTTCCTCTTCACTTTTCTCTTTACGCTTTCAAAAATTCTTAGACAAACTTCTGCTAAGATTTCTCCAAAGCAATAACTCTCTCTTTTCTTCAAACCTTTCGACCTTTCCTCTTCATCTTCAAAGGTCATAATCTTTTTTCATTCTCCATTATAAGAAATGTGTTTAATATGATTAAGAACTTTGTTCTCTTAAGGCATTAAACGGTAAAAGTTTTTAATCATCTCTTTCTTGATTATTAATCTTGTTTCTTTATACACATTCTACTTGAAAAACACTAATCTTTTAAGGATTTTTCAAATGAAGTTTTTCCTTGTTTAAAAACTTTTTCTATACTCTTTAACCATAAACTCTTGGCTTATTTGTCAAAGACCTTCCAGCCTAGTGGTAAAGGCTTGGGCATGGCATAATCATGAACCCAAGTTCGAGCCCGGGGAGGGGAGTGTTGG
>NC_037539.1:39608318-39610472 GCF_001531365.2 Cynara cardunculus var. scolymus
TCTAGCCAAGCCACCAAAACCCCTTCTAAATGACCCTCTCAACCAACTCTTGGTTCTCCTCAGAGAGCCAAGAAAACCAAAAAGGGGACAACCACGTCTCTAGTTGGGGCCTCTCAAAAGGCTTCAGTTATTGAAACTAGCCTTACCCCCAAGGCACTTTCTGTTAACCCTCACAGTTCTTCAGTGATTTCTCCCATCACTATCGTATCAGTGGTACCTTCACCAATCACTTCAGTGACCCAAATCACTGAAAGTGTAGATATCAGTGCTACCACCGCTGAACACCCACGTCTCTTCTCAACCATTTTCTCTTATCCTCCCTCCTTGGTCTTTACATATGTCGATGATGTATCAACGACTGCCCTTCCTGATAAATGAGACATGCACTACTGGACCTGAGGCTGCTCCTCTCGATGCTCCTCAGCATACGAATGTTCATCCTCTCGAGGACATCTTTGCTCATGCCAGTGACAATCCTTTAGATGTCTCTGAAGGCCCCTCAGGTATTCCATCTTCCTACCCTTTCTTTTCTTCTAACCTTGAGCCTTCAGCTCACACTTCTTCTTTTGCAGGTCCTTCTTCGATGCATCAGCCTGATGCTCAGGAAGCGGCAGAGGAAGAAAGAGAGAAAGATGATGGAGGAGATGATGAAATTGATGATGACTATGATATGTCATCTGATATCAAACTTCTCCTTTCCGCCGTTGATACCGTCCTCTCCAAGATCAACAAAGTTCACCAAGAGATGTCCCGTCAAGGCGATCTTGATGCGAACTTCCTTGCCCTCTAGGCGGATGTTCAAGAAGTTCAGAGTCATCTCCAAACTCTCCAAGAAGCTGTTCAAGCCAACAACGACGCCATTACTGTTCTTCATAGCAGGGCTGACGATGCTCAGGCTATAGCTGATCAGCAGACTGATCTTCCTCAACAAATCCTGGATGCTGTCCGTCAACCAGCTCTAGTGATTTCACCTTCTTTCTCTGCCAATGATCGCACTCAGCTCCATGAGACACGTGAGGCAACGACAACTCTAGCCAATGCTTTGCAAAGGCTAGAGGATTCAATAGTTCTCCAGCGTCAGCGCTTGGACGAACTCTCTGGCAAAGTCTCCCAAGTCTTAGCAAGAGAGGGGGAGATGAGGTCCAACGCTGGTGAATCATCCGATGCTGCTCCTACGACTTCTCAGGCCGTTGGTCCAGTATCAACTTCAGTTGCAGTTGAGGCTGAGGCTCATAAAGCTGAAACAGTCGTTGTTCCTATAATCCCTACCACCGAAGCTGCTCTAGCTGAGGTTGTAGATGCCATCCCTGGGGATGATGCCCATACCATCACTGCTGCTGGTGATGATGATGATGTTGATGAAGATGAAGATGAAGATGAAGATGATGATGATGATGATGAAGACGGTGATGAACCTTCCATTACAGACACCGGAGATGATATAGATGGCGGCGACGACGATGATGATGAAGATGACTTTACCATCAAGTTCCAGAAGCCATCAACCGTCACCAAAAGTGTTACTCTCAGGGATTCTGCATCCCAGGAGGAGCAACGGCAAGGTGAATCGACTCCATCAGAGAACCAGGACCCCAAGTCGAAAGGAAAGGCGGTCGCTGAAGAAGGTAACTTGAAGGTATTATTCAAAATCCCTCAACAACCTTTGTTTGAAGACTCTACCTCTCAGGTAATGATTACTTCAGAATATCAACTTCATATTCCATCAACAACCTGCGGTCTACTGGAGCAGGTACCTGATCAACCCCTCTCTTGTTCTCCAACAGACCAGCAGATGTCTCAGCTGAAGGAGTCACTCGACCAGACTAGAGTAAAAATCCCTCTTCGTACCTCTAGTGGTGGTGAGTTTGACTTCTTATCTGAAGCTGAAAGACTCGAGGCATTAAGGGCTGAAGAAGAGTTAGAGCTTCAAAAGAAGCAGACTGAAGACAGCTTAAAGCTGGCCAAGTCACTAGCTGTAAAAGTCCTTCCCAAGAAAAAGTCCAATAAAACGGTGAATGTTGTCAAAGCTCAGGCTAAACTTCTTTCGATTGAAAAATCTGAACGCAAGAAGAAGCTGAAGCTGGTGGATAAGGACAAGCAATGGAGCGAAGCAAAACTGAAAAAGAGACTCAGTCCCCGCCCAATTATCAGCGT
>NC_037539.1:39610832-39613580 GCF_001531365.2 Cynara cardunculus var. scolymus
CCCAACTCTGTGCATTTTAAACCTGAGTTAGGAGTTATATTCCTTGACTATGAAGGTGAAGTCAGATTTCAAAGAATGTCAGAGCTATATCTATGTCCAATGGATCATTTGGTTTATCTTTTGCTCTGGATAGATGATAGCATGCTTGGAAAAGTCGTAGATCTGAAGATACGAAAGTAATTCCTATGTCGAAGAAACCTTGGTGAAAATGTACCTGAATACATAGATCTAAGTGTTCTAGAATAAGTTTCTCTTTGTAACAACAATCCACTATTTCTTGTAACTTCTTGTACTATATCTTCTTTCAGTGATTGTACTTATATTCTGTAAGTTCTGAACATGTACTGTAATACTTGTAATATTTCCTATGATTAATAAAATGAGTATTCCATGTATTTCACTGAAAAAGATCCCTGAAAAAAGTAATAGGGACACAAGTCTATGAGTTCCAGTGTTACTTTTCGCATTCACTGACAATCTATAAGTCAGTGAATAAGCTCTCAGTTTCAATTTCCGTACTTGTAATTTTCTTAGATATAACTTAAGAAAAATTCCCAAGCTGAGACTGACCAAACTGAAAAAGATCTCAAAATAGTAAAAAGGGACACGTATTTTATATGTAACTTTTTCCTTACTATTATTTGATAAGATAACCTTCTTTATGTTATCTTATTATCATCAAATAGGGGAGATTGTTGATCCTCTCTCTCAATAATTTGATGATAATCCCTTTTCACTTATACGTTGTATTTATGTTTCTGTATTTTCAGTTCCAGCGATCTTCACTGAGTATGTTCAGTGATCGCTGAAGAACTTGCATTGTAAATCTATCAGAGACAACAATACTTCAAGAAGAAAACACTCACACCAAAGAACCTTCAGCAAACATCGAAGACTGAAACTGAATATTAGAGACCGGCGAGTACGTGATCTGAAGCGGTATTCAGTGATTACAAGCCTGTCTACATATGTGTGAAGACTGCTCAAGCTTCAGCGAATGATGATGAGGCCTTTAGATCATTCCAGCATTCAGCGAATGATGATGAGGCCTTTAGGTCATTCCAGCATTCAGCGATCAAAGAAAGCTTGCTTAGCACGATTGTTGTTGTCTTGTCCTTATGCACACAAAGGACAAAACCCATACCCTTACGAAAGTTAGTACGGTACGGAGCCGACTAGTCGACTCTTTGTCCACCAACTTTAGGTAAGGATGTTTGCTCATAAATAGTGCTTCTGTACTATTCACTGTAGCAAAGGACAAGCCTTCATCTTAAGGCTTGACACACACTCTAAACCTACCATATTGCATTAAATGGACATTTAATGCACTGGCATAAATAGAAGTGTTTCTTCTTCATGCAGAGAGCGCATCTCTCTCTCTAACCTAATTCTTACTTCAAGCATCTTCTAGCTTAAGTAAATGGTCTTTCTTTTAGCAACTTCTTTTCTTGTAATTGCTAAAGCTTTGTGTGTAACCAAAGATTGTTTAGATAGGTTTTTATTACCTTATCTTTCCGCAAACAATCTTGTAAAATCTATATTGATCTTCTCTATCAATATATATTTTAAATTTGTAAATACTGTGTTTGTATTCATTTCCCCCCCCTACAAACTGTTTCTCTTCTTGTAGACCCTTACGGGACCAACAGGTCATCAGTACTTAATACACACATGTCCTCACCTAGGATGTACACTTCAAAAAAGTTTGTTGACATATCATGTAACTACTATACATTTTTTGAAACATAAGAAAGTATCATTGCATTAATATTTAGTAGTTGTATCTAACCTCAGGTTTAGCAAACCAAGTCATTGACTTAAAAGTAGCAAGCCTTTTCAACAAGTTCTCTCTGTCCCAAGGTCTGCACATGGGTGCTTGCACTGTCCCACCAGATGCATTTTGCAACTCTTCAATGGCACCTCCTTCAAATTTTGAATCAACTATAGCTAGTGTTGGTTCTTCCTTAATATGTAGAACTACACATAAACAGAAATACATGCATATATTTAACATGTTGCATCAAATAATTCAAATTAGTAAGTCAAAAGGATGTTGGACAGAGACTAATTGAACAGATGAATATAAAATAAAACAATACCAATTTCTGAATATTTAGAAGCGTCAGTATCTCTTTAAAATGACTTTTTGAGATTTAGGGTTTTGTTTTCTGGTTTGGTTCTCTACAAAAATCGTTGATTCATTCAATAACACCTATCTATTGATCAAATACAAAATTATAGATACTTACCTTTTTGTTTTTCTTCGCCATTTTCAGCCATATTTGTAGAGAACCAAACCAAGAACCAAAGCCCTTCCATGTGTCGTTTCAAGATCTCCACATTTCTTATTACCTAAGCAAAGGAGAGGCGTATTTGGGAAAATGATATTTTTGAGAGTAGTGTTGCCACCTATATTCTAAATGTGAATCAATAAGTTGTACTCTATGTTGAATCGATTACCTGGATTGAGGAGCGATGGAAGGATAGAGAAGCATTTGAATGGAGCCTTGAATCATAATCTGAGAGGGACGATTGAACGATTCAGAATATGTGGTGATGGGAGGGAGATTGAACGATTAAAGGGAAGCGAGGGACGACTCTTTTTAAAGGGAATCATCTTGGGGAGTGAGAGATCAGTTTCCCTGAATTGTCGTCTTGGGAACCGGGTAAACGGAAGCGTCGTCTTGGGGGAGGGGAGCCGGGTAAAGGGAAGAGACGTCTTGGGGGAGGGGAGCCGGGTAAAGGGAA
>NC_037539.1:39613965-39615909 GCF_001531365.2 Cynara cardunculus var. scolymus
CGCGCTGAGAAGTCGGTAATATTCTTTATATAAAAATTTCAAATCAAATCCAAAATATATTGAAGATTCTTATTGATTTAGAGAACGATTCCCCTAAACCCTAGAGGTGATCGAAAGTTGAAAACTATACATAATCGATGGATGCTAACGAAAGATTAGGTAAAATCGCTTGACGTTCTACATTTCAACATGAAGAAATCGCTTGTGATACATTGTGATTACATTGTGATACATTGTGATTACATTTAGGATTGTGGAATGAGCATGATTTAGCCTATTAGTACAGCTTCTCCAACTGATAAAACTGAATCTATTAGTACAGTACCCAACTTCTCAAGATCATCAGAGATTTACAGGCAATCCTCTGAAGTTACGCATAAGGACCTGGATGTTTCTGATGAAGGAAGTATCTACAATTTATCCTCTGACATGTCATCACTCAGCATTAGTAGGAACCATGGATCACAACCATGTGATGCTGAGAAACCATCAGAATCTCTGGCCTTAAATAAAGCAAAGAAGGCTGCCAATCCTACCATGGATATTTGTGATACAAGAGAACAGTCTTGTTTAATGCCTGATTTGCAGAATAAAGTGCAAGAAGTTGCAAGTAGTGAAGCTAAAGCAGATCTGTTATCTTTTAATGATCAGAGGCTCAGGGATCCAGAAGTTGTTACCCAGACAGGCTATGTACAGAATGTTCCTCAGTCATCTCATTTGAATAATTCTATGGGTTATTCTCCTCAGCAGCGGTATGTCTCAGTTAGGGTAATTACTTACTTATAACATTTACGTAATCCACATGTTGGCTATCTTGTTGAGCAAGGTATTCGAACCTGTATGTGTTGCAAACTGTATGCTTCACTGATTAATACTGAACTTTTCAGAGCAGTAACATGCATGTGGAATTAATTATAGTACTTTGTAAAATGTTCACACGAGCGAACATTTTCTCAAAATAAAAACATCAACTAAAATAGCACAAGAGATCAGAAAGCAAAATGGAATTGTCATGCTACCAAAGTCAAGTGATATGTGCTCAGCATAAGTGATGGAGCATTTGCAATCTTTTGATGTGAACAAAGTATCTGCCTGCTTGTTTCAATAATGAATCAATTTAAAATCATGTCTTTGTTCTCTTAAAGCATGGATAATCATTGGACTTGAGGAGTACATGCTACCGTATGTATCTGACACCCTAGTATTTGATGTACATTTGCATCACAAAAAACTTGCCATTTTTTTATATGTAAATTCAAAACAGTAAGATGTACCACATGTTACCACAAACATAGATATCACATGTGTTTGCATTTCCAAACTGTTTGCACAGAAACATTAATCATTGTGGTATCCATGAAAGATTTAGGTACCACACGAAACCACAACCTTTGGTAAATGAGAATGTACCTATGCAAACAACACAGTAATATGTACCACATGTTAACATAGTTATAGGTACCACATGTGTTTGCATAGATACATTCCCATTTTCAAACTGCTTGCAGACACATTAATCACTGTGGTATCCATGAATGTTTTAGGTACCACATGTGTCCACAACCTTTGGGGAATGAGAATGTACCTACGAAACCAACACAGTAATATGTACCACATGATACCATCTTCAACAAATATGTGTGATTTCATGTGATTCATCAGAATCATGAACATGTTTACACAAACGGATTATTTTTTTTAAAATTATTTTACTAAATCTTATCAATATTTTATTTTTGAAATGTAAATCAATATTAATTATTTTATTTGAAACGTTGCATTTTAAAAATTAAAATTTAATTTTAAATTAGGAATTGACTAACATACCCTTTTAATTTGATTTTAATTGTATAATTAATATATTAAAATGATTGGTTGAGATTGGTTCTCACAGTTACCACAAACAACTCAGTTCTCCCTTGAATAGGCCCCTATATATATATA
>NC_037539.1:39617129-39630695 GCF_001531365.2 Cynara cardunculus var. scolymus
GAATGAGATTTGCACGGTTTGTACAAATTAGATGATTTTTATTTGAACACTCCTTTAGTTTTATAAATATTTTTTAATTATTTTGTTTCTCCACTAAAAAAAAAAAAAAAAAAAAAAAAAACTCTTTGAGAAAAGTTGAGACGAAAGCATAAACGTTCCATTAACAGGCTGCAAGGAGTGAAGGAGGTGGTTGGTCAAAAAGTAACAGCTCATAATGTATACCCTTAATATACAACATTATTATGGACTTTTGACGAGGTTGACTCATCATTAAAGCTAGATTTGGAATTTTGTAGAAAATGAATCATCTAATATAACATAAATTAATTAAAATAATCTATTTTATTGTCGCCTTATATATAGTTTTCCCTTCCCCATAAAATGATTGGAAGCTGTTTGGTTGATTTTTCATTAAAAAGTCGTTTATCAAACGTTTATTTCGGTAAGCACTTATCAACTCGCATTATCCTACCGGATAAATATGATAACGATCAAGAATCTTATTGGGTTAGATCGAAAGCAAAGATCGAGAGCCTTACCGGGTAAGTCAAGGCGACAAGTTTTATCACAGTTAGCGCTTATTGGGTAAATTGTTGCATACGATACCGTTTCGGTGAACTAAAATCTTACCCGGTATGTAAGTGATACTGTTAAATTTTAATTTCGCAAGCGTTTGGTGAATGGCCCTAAGTCTTGTATGAATAAAACTGTCTGTGTAGATTGAGAAAGTTTTTTAATAGATGGAAAAAAAACATGTTTTTTAAACTAAGATAGGCTGGTTTGAAAAAAAAACTTGATTTTTTTGTATAAAACTTCTCCCAAGAAACTTACTAAATAAGACACTTTCTCTATTATTAAGTAACTACCAAAAAAACAATGCATAACTAATCAAATAAATTACACGTCAAGATTAAGCTACTAATAAAAAAGCACTTAGTCGCTTTTAAATGGACATATTTTTACATACTTTTGTCGAAAGTCCTTAAAAATAGTTTTATACTTTATATATTACTTGAATTTGATTCTTAAATACTAAAAAAATTACAAGAGTTTGTGTTAGGCTATTATCACTTTATACTGAATGACAATCAGATGGGTGGTTAAATCGGATATTTTTATGTTTGAATAAAAGATAGGGTTTAAGTTTATTTTTTTTATCATGTGAATAATGTTAGAAGTTGGGTTTCGGTAGGAATGAAAATTATGGTGGAAAGAGTAAGAATAAATCTCTATCCTTAGATCAATCATAATTGAAAGTCAACACTAATGCGATGCATCAAGACATACCGGATCAATCCTCATGATAAAACGCAATTCACCGTATGAATGTGAGATTAAAAGTAATTAAGGGTCTACATATCTTCTTATGTTTTTCACCTTAACTCATATTATCACATGATCCTTCATCATAATGTTAATTATTATAAATATAGAATTATTTATAATTAATATATATATATATATATATCTATACTATATTATAAAGCATTTGACTAAAACTCTTAAAACTCTTAAAAACTCTTAAACCCGTTCATCCCTATCCAATTTCATCTCATATCTGAATTCGTGTAACTAACTGCAGATAAACGCAATCAAATACAAGATAAACATCTCATTTTAAATATTAAAAATCTAAAATATAATTAGGATAATCATTGAGTTCTAACAGAATACTTAATTATTATCTTTATAAAATGTTATATTATTAAACTGAAAATAAATCATTTCATTATTAAATTTAAACTAAATTATAATAAAAAAAACAAATTAAAAAATTACATAAAAAATGAAAAATTTTAAATAGTTAGTTTGATACGAATATCGATATATTTTTGTTATGTATAAAGTATTGTTTATTGATGCATATTACTTAAAATTTAAGATTAAAAGTAAATTATACATAAGTACAACTTATTAAAGCTCCATACTTGAATTCGTCTAACTAACTGCAGATAAACATAATCAAATATTTGATAAATATTTCATTTTAAATAAAAAAAATCTAAAATATAATTATGATAATCATTGATAACTAACAGAATTTAATTAAAGAAATTACACCAAAACACAAGTATCTTTAAAAAGATTAATTTAATACTGATATCGATATTTTTTTTTCAAAAGTTTATGATATTTTTAAATTTATATTTTATTCAAAAATAAAAACATTACCCATTTCTCAAAACCATATAAAACCAATGTTTACTTAAAATTCAAGATTACAAATAAATTATGCAAAAGTACAACTTATCAAAGCTCGGTTTTTGAATTCGTATAACTAATTGCGGATAAATATAATCAAATAGAGGATAAATATCTTATTTTAAAATATAAAAAATCTAAAATATAATTAGGATAATTATCGAGTTCTAACAAAATAATTAATTATTATCTTTATAAGAAAATTATATTATTAAATCAAATATAAATTACTTCGTTATTGTACCTAAATTAAATTATAATAAAAAATAGAATTAAAAAATTACACAAAAAATGAAAAATTTTAAATAGTTAGTTTGATACGAATATCGATATATTTTTGTTATGTATAAAGACTGTATATTGATGCATATTAHTTAAAATTCAAGATTACAAGTAATTATGCATAAATACAACTTATACAAGCTCGATATTTGAATTCGTATAAATACAAAATCACATAAAGTCATATTATAACATCGACTGAGATAAAGAATAAAATGAAATATTAAAATCATGATGTATCTCGCTGCATTGCGCGAGTACGCTTCTAGTATATATATATATATATATATATATATATATATATATACATATAGGGTTGGTTTCACGTGAGACCAACGTTTTTTCGTGAGACCCGTAAGACCAATTTATGTTCATTGATCAACTTTATAAGCTAATGATCTAATGGTCTAAAGTTGCAAGGTGACAATTTTGTAATTATTGAGAAGACTCGTGACGTTTATGAATATTCAGATATGACGATTGTAAATCTAATCCAAGGGTTGAAAATTGGTCTTACGAGTCTCACGAAAAACACTTGGTCTCACATGATCCCAAGTCTATACATATATATATATATACATATATATATATATATATATACATATATATATATATATATATACATATATATATATATATATATATATGTGTGTGTCCTTTTTTTTCATCTATATAGAGACTTGTCTATAAATGATAACTACCGACATTATTTTGTTGAATGACAACTCTTTACATGTCTTCTCTCATTTTTCACAATGTCTTCTTCCTCTACAAAACACATGTTTTCACATGCACAAACTTATTGTATCTTAGTTTTTCTTAATTATATAAGTATATAATAAATTATTATTATATTATCATATCCTTATTAGTAATACTTAATATGCTAATTTATATCCAAAACCTGATGAAGCATGGTAAATCGGTAATTTGTCGATAATGGTAATACGATAACCCTGAAACTACATACAAAATGAGCTACGCTATTCATATACGAGTTTGGAATGAACAAGTCCTAAATCCGTGAGAACCCCCATTGTCCTTGGATGAGTTCCACTTTTTGATCTAAAAAATATTATGCCAGACCCACAATTAAATGGAACTTTGAGAGCAATGATGTAGACGAACATGAAGCTTAACATACCTTAACCTCTCTCGAATACCCTAACATAGCTAAACATGACAACCGTAACATGAAAATATCAAAATACTGAACCTTAACATACATTAACTGACCTTTTACAAATATGAACACACATGAATATAACTTAACATACCTTAAAATAAAAAATCTTCACATGAATAACAAAGAAAATTAACACACACATAAACTGTTGGTCCTAAATGAGATGACAATAAACAGAAAGTAATTGTGGAACCCGAGGGGGGGGGGTTGAATACAATTACACAAACTTTTTTTTTCAACCTTTTAATTCTTATTGATGTATATCAAGAGTTAACACACAGAGATACAATATAGATTGTTGCGGAAGAATGAAAGGATAACCAAAT
Source organism: Cynara cardunculus var. scolymus (assembly GCF_001531365.2). NCBI lineage: Eukaryota > Viridiplantae > Streptophyta > Magnoliopsida > Asterales > Asteraceae > Cynara > Cynara cardunculus. Next base: position 39,621,126 of record NC_037539.1, read on the forward strand.
CTAAAGAATCTTACACATAGAAAAACTTACAAGAACAACACAGATTCTACATGCAAGAAAATGAAGAACACTAAGGTTTTAGGGAAGCACTGTTTGCATGGGAGATGCATTTTGCCTTTTATACTACCTCTATGTGTTAAATGCATGGAGACACTTGTCATCTAAGGATAAGAAGGCAGAGGTTGACTTGACCATAGTTGATATACCATTTTCATCGTACTCTGTGTGCACACAATGTAGAAACAAACTTACTAATAAAGAATGTCTTCATCAGGTACATGTTTTGCAAATATATGTTCAGTCTGGAAGGAGATCTTCTTTGGATGGATTAGTAGCTTCAAAAAGCTATATACAAATCTCGGTGCATGAAAATCTTCCTTCAATCTGCTAGTAGCTTCAAAACATCTTCAATATTTGAATCAACTACTTTGGAGTCTTGGTGTGTAATTTAGGCAGTTGATCAACAATATCCCATTGGTGACCTTCCGTCTTTACATCGGTTAGTTTTCAATTTTGCCAAGGGCTTTAAGTATGTACCAAGAAATCAATATACAAAGAAACCAATAACTAATAAGTGTTGATAGGATAGAAGAACAGTTCAATAGATCATCACCAAATTAATAGGTGACCCAACACACACACACACACACACATATATATATATATATATGTGTGTGTGTGTATGTGTGTATGTTGAGTCATCAATAGATTTATTGATGATCCTCTAATTAATATTCTAATACATATCATATTATATGTTGATGGTTGTGGTTCATTTACTTGTAAAAAGGTTTGGTATGAACTTACTTAGATCGACGACATCGAAGACTAGCTGATATCTCAAGAAGTAGATCAGCCGATGCAGATCAAATATTTACTATCCGACTTACACAACAAGCCTTCTCTCTAATTAGCCAAATTTCTTGATTGAATAGTCATCCAGACTATCGGCCGATATATTTGAAGATACTCTTGCAGGAACCTTCTGACCAAATCCCACCAACGTTGTATTTGACAAAGACATTCTCTATAGCACCTGAAAAGACATGTTTGTCTTGATATTCTCTTCATGTGACTTTTCAGAAATGTCTAAAATATGTCCCAACGCAAGTCCCTTTACCTTGTACGTTGAAAAGGACTCTCCAAAGTTCTGAAGCCGACATTGAATATGAGAATATGTTATCCCTAAGTGACATGTGTCCCATGCATTTAATGCACATGGTGGTATATAAGGCAGAGTCTTCCTCTCATGCAAGGTTACACTTATATTAGTTTTCTACATAAACAACAGAAATCAGCTACACTCTTATTCTCATAGCATTAATTTCTCGATGTTAATTGAGTGCTTTGTAATTGGTGAAATATTGTTTAGGATAGTTTAACATGTTTTAGGCGTCCAATACAATGAAGATGATAGAAGAAATACTTCCAGATGAGGTATACTATTCTTTGGTAAACCTCACTACCACTAAAGACATGTGGAAGACTCTGTGTGAGATCTATGAAGGAACTAAGTAAAGAAGAGCAAGAAAATTGATCTACCACGGAAATTCATATGTGAATGTCAAACCCTTTCAGAAGAAGATTGGGTCCTTAAGTTTTAAATAAACATCTTTCGATCTCAACAAGACTTCTAGGAACTCTAGAAAGACTTCTGCAACCTGTGCTCATCGGCTAACCATTGCCAAAAAAAGAAAATATATTGAAACATCTGAAGTCATGAACATAAAGAAGCGGAAATATAGGATTAAGAAACCAAAACTCATAGATTCGACAATCAATGCCATCTCTGGCAATTCTTCTCTTCCATCCATTGGATTTCATCCCTCAATCGGTCAGTGTCAAAAGGGACAAAACTTGATCACACATCTCAACCTTAGTTTTCAAATTTGAAAAGGAAACTAAGGACTAAAGCCTAGTCATCTACCTCTAAACTCTCTCTTTCTCTCACGAAAGTCAAACCAAAAGAAAGACCTTCATTTCCTCTCCTAATTCCTGGTACACCACTAGGCATTGGAAATTCCTTCATTACAAAGGGATTACAGAATGGACCTAAACTTGTATTTATTTATCAAAAATGTTATAACTATGGTGACACATTCTATCTTGCTAAAGACTGTCCAAGAAACCACATAGTTCGAAAAGATGGGAAAGACACAAAAATATCTAACCCTTAAGAACCGATCTCTAAATGGGTACTGAAGCACTAATTTATGTGTGATTGCAGGAGTTAGAAAATCAACACATATGATATTTGGACAGTGGTTGTTCAAGGCACATGATTGGAGATAGATCCTTGTTTATCAACTTTTTGTTCGAAAATGGTTCAAATATGACATTCAGAGACTATTTCAGAGGCACTACTATAGGTCATGGCATCCTAACTGATGGAATAGTAACCTTCAATAAAGTAGCATATGTGAAAGGTCTTATGCACAATCTTCTAAGCATAAGTCAACTGTGTGATCTTGATTATTCCATGAAATCCGGAGCTGGAAAATGCTATGTATCTGATGCATCTAGAACAAGAGTTATTTCAGGCTTCTGAAAAGACAATGTATACATCATCAATACGAACTCTATTCTAGCCAATGCCACCATATTTTTTCTATCTGAGATTCGGCCAAAAAGAATTGGTTATGGCATAAACGTCAATCTCATCTAAACTTCAAGACGATCAACAAACTCTGCAATAAATAAAGCTCGGAAACCAATTTCGTAATTAACATTAAACCATAAGAACCATAAATCCATGTTTTTCATGAAAAAATAACCACCCTAGTATGATTCCCTCAAAATTACAAACCATTGGATGAAATATGATCATTGATCACCCAATCTCCTACAATTCGCGCAATAACTCAGTACAAAAAACCCAATGAACTTTAGTGTTTTAAATGATTAAGTCATTCGATAATATTTTTAAATAAATAAGTCTTTGGACATATTAAAACCTGTAAAATAAATCATTGGACTTTTTAAAACATATTAAATAAGTCTTTATTACCTAAATGTAACCTGTAATTTGTGTCGTAGATGAAAAGTAAAAAATTAAAAAAAAGAAACCTAAAAACTAACCTAAACCTAAATCATTCGCCCCACCCTACGCTCCCCCCTCGTCTCAATCCCGTCGCCTTGCACCACCCATCGTCGCGACCAATCCATGTATGTGATTCAATACTCACAGTCTAGATTGTGTGGTTCAATTACTCCAACCATTTTTGGTTTGTTTTTTTATCGTAGATTCTCTCTCTCTCTCTCTCTCTCTAGATTCTCTCTGAAAAATAATCTCACTCTTGTTAACCCTCCCAATAAGTGCTTTGTTGTTGGTGGTGGTGTTGGTTTTTGGTCATGGTTCGGGGCCTTCACAATTGCTTTGTGATGCACGTTTTACCTATCTTGAAAACCTGCCATGACTACTATCTACTTGGTACATGTGGACCTTATTGCTATATTTGATTATGAAGGACTTGAGCTATTCGATGCTAAATATGTTTTATGGCCATGATGTTGTTGTGTAGATGCTGTTATGTTGTTGTATGCCTTTAATTTTTTGGATTTCTCTTGGGGTACAGTGGTTTCTATCCAATTGGTTTTTTAATATAATGGATTTTATTCATACCCACTCATATAGGGATATGTGACCGAGAAAATGGGATAAGAAATGATGTGGTATGTGAATGAAAATGATGCACGAATAACTACCCCTTTAGCAATCAATTAGTAAATAATATTAAACAATTTTATTTTGGATTATATATAACTAAATAAAATAATGCCTTATAAAAATCATACATTGAGTCATGTCATGCCACAGACATAAAGTAACGTTATAGACAAGTCTTGAAACGCAATGACTATCATGACGGGGCATTTAAAATACTAATAAAAAACCTTATTTTATGACCAGAAACTTAAATGAATCTATATATCTATATATATATTAAAGAAGAAACCAAAGGTAATGAGGTGGCACCTTCTAATGCTTAGAACCCCTCCTATCTTTTTTCTTATTTTTTTGATTTTTTTAAACGTTGAATATGTTAAAGACTTTTTTGCCCTTGGATGAAAAATGTATAGCTCATAATTAACCCGAGTTATTTTTGTAATTTTGTATACCCAAGTTTAACCTCCAACTCTTGATTTGTTCTTCCATTTACTTTCTTTTATTTCTTAATGAAATTTGTTTTTTAAAGTTTCAATAATAAACAAAATGAAATCATATAAAATCATTTGGTAAGTGATGAAGAAAGTGAGAGTTGAAGAAGAATTCAAAGATTTTAAAAGGTATGTAGAAATTATATTCATTAAAAAATGTTATTTGTTATTACATGTTTCTTTTTCAATATTGTTGGATGTRTTGTTATCATAGGATATGATTGTGTTTACGATTGGATCATATAAATTGTGTTTTCGATTTGATCATATAAATTTGAATAAAATTCTGATATTTTATAATCACAAGATATGATAAACTTTTTTCGAATATAAGCTTAATTAACAATAACTATTTATACACAACAACTATTTATTCATCTTCATCTCTCACACCCTCTCAAATTCTATCTCTATCTTATACATCTCTAAATTTATTTATTTTCTCTTTCGTTTTTTTTTCTATTTTACTATTGATAATCTTCCTAGTTTTTTTTTTCATTTCTCCCATAATTTTATGTATGTTTGTATCGTTATTTAGATTGCATTATAGTTTTTATGCATTATGTCATGAAGATTTGAAGAAGTTTCAAGTTCTTTGGTTTTNTTATGTATGTTTGTATCGTTATTTAGATTGCATTATAGTTTTTATGCATTATGTCATGAAGATTTGAAGAAGTTTCAAGTTCTTTGGTTTTTCTTTTATTTTACTATTGATAATGTTCATAGTTTTTTTGTTTTTTCACTTTTCCCATTATTTTATGTATGTTTGTATCGTTATTTAGATTGCATTATAGTTTTTATGCATTATGTCATGAAGATTTGAAGAAGTATTCAAGTTCAATATTTGATTTTTTGATTGCAATATAAAGTAATAATTTTATATTGATTTGTTTCATGATTTTGATTGCATTATAATTTTATTTATRTTTGTATCGTGATTTTTGTTTGCATTATAACTCTTATGTATTATTATATAGGGAAAATTGCATCAAAATGGAACCAACTTTCACCTGATTGCTATTTTGGGGAACCAACTTTCAAAATCGTCATTTTGGGTAACCAACTTTCACCTTATTCCTATTTTGATGAACCAACTTTCATCTGATTCCTATNTGGGTAACCAACTTTCACCTTATTCCTATTTTGATGAACCAACTTTCATCTGATTCCTATTTTGGGGAACCAACTTTCAAAATCGTCATTTTGGGGAACCAACTTGCAAACGATTCTTATTTTGGGGAACCAACTTTCAAAATCGTCATTTTGGGGAACCAACTTGCACCTGATTTCTAATTTGGGGAACCAACTTGCAAAAAAAATTATAGAAAAATAACTAAAATTCGTTTTTTTTCAAAAATTAATGCAATAAAATCTATTTTTCATTTCAAATCTCGTTTTTTTAAATTCATATATCAAATTGAAGATTTTTTCGAAAAAAATCCAAATTACCACGATAAAAATTGTTTTTCATTAATGCAATAAAAAAATAATTTAATAGAAAAAAATTAATTGATGCAATAAAAATAAATATTAAATATCACATTCAAGATTTTTATATCTAACCAATCTGTATCAATATTAAAGTTTAAATCAAATTTGGCAAATCCAACCAAAAGTTTGATAGAGACCCTTAAATTACCTATTATCTGTTCAACAGATCAACCAGACGCTTAAATAAACAAAAAGTTTGATAGAGACCCTTAAATGATGATTTTAAAAGTCGGTTTCCCAAAATAGGAATCAGGTAAAAGTTGGTTCCATTTTTGTGTAATTTTCTCATTTTTCTATAATTATTTTGCAAGTTGATTCCCCAAAATGAGAATCAGGTGCAAGTTGGTTCCCCAAAATGACGATTTTGAAAGTTGGTTCCCCAAAATAAGAATCAGGTGAAAGTTGGTTCCCTAAAATAACGATTTTGAAAGTTGGTTCCCCAAAATAGAAATAAGGTGAAAGTTGGTTCCATTTTGATGCAATTTTCCCTATTATATATATTAAAGAATAAACCATGAGTGTTTGAAGTGGCCTCTCCAAAAATCTAGAACCCCATTTTTCTTTTTTCTCCTTCATTCTCTCAATATCCACTACTATATATATATTTTTTTGTCAATTTTTTTTTGTTAAATGTTTGCATTTAACTCCAAACCATTCATCTCCTTCTATATTAATTCAAATGACATAACTCCAAACTCTTCATCTTTTCYCATCAATCATTTATTTATATACATATAAACAACAACTATTTATTCATCTTCATCTCTCACACCCTTTCAAATTCTATCTCTATCTTATATATCTCTAAATCTATTTTCTTTCTCTTTGGTTTTTCTTCTATTTTACTATTGATAATCTTAATAATTTTTTTTTTCACTTCTCCCATAAGTTTATGTATGTTTGTATCGTTATTTAGGTTGCATTATAGTTTTTATGCATTATGTCATGAAGATTTGAAGAAGTCTTCAAGTTCAATATTTGATTTTTTGGTTGCAATATAAGGTAAAAAATTTATACTAATTTGTTTCATTATTTTGATTGCATTATAATTTTATTTATGATTGTATCGTGATTTTTGTTTGCATTATAACTCCTATGTATTAGATAAAGATTTAAAATGTTCAAGTTCACCATGTAATTTTTACTTATGTTGAACGTTTTTTGGTTTGCATTTAACGTTTATATATCAAGTCTTGAAAATTTGAACTTTTCAAGTTTGGGTTGTGGGAATTTTTTATTATGATCTAAAGTAAGAATTTTATGCAAGTTTGTTTTGTAATTTAAAGTGTATTAGAATGTTTGTATGTTTGTATCATGATTTTGATTGGATTATATTTTTAAGTATGTTCTTATCGTAAGTTTAGTCGTATTATAATTTTATGTATGTTCATGTATGATTTTGATTGCATTATAATTTTATCTATTGGGATATAAAGATTTGAAGTCTTTAAGTTTGGTATGTGATTTTTTACATATCGTATGGTTGGTTCATTCACTATTGTGTTTTTAAAGTCAAGGTGTGTGTTGAAGATGGAAAATAGTACATGTACATCTTCCTTTGAAGGAGACATATCTTTATATGGAGTATTTTTTATTCTTAAGTTTGTGTCAGATTTCTTAATATTTCTGTTGTTGTTATTACTCATTTTATTTAGTTTTACAACTTTATTACTAAACAAATCTATCTCTCAATATATATATATATATATATGTGTGTGTGTGTGTATATTAAAATTTCACTAACTATATTTTATTTAACTTTTTCAAATTATTTGAATATGATTTGTTGATGATTCTATTAACAATTAATATATATTTATATAAACAATCCTCAGATTATTAATCAGAGTACTCATACTACCGCACAACGCACGGTTCCCATACTAGTAGTAATAGTAGCAATAATAATAATATTCCCTAGTGCTCAAAAGCTAACTTAATGGGGAATTTTGCTTTTCCCATTTGTACCACGATCTGTACCTTTCATAGTAGCTTCTAAAGACGTGTGCCACAACAATCGATTATCTCAATTATATTTATGAAGAAACGTTTATTTATGTTTGAATTCAACAAAGAAAAGTTGTGTCTTTTTTTGAAGTATAAAATATTTATATACAGCAAATGCAACAAATAAACTCACACACCCTCCTCACCTTTGGTGAGGTTTGAAACCCTGACGTCCTAAGAGGCCAAGGACTACGATACTGCTGGACCAAAGACCCTTTGATGAAAAGTTGTGGCTTTGTGTATTATATATTTCAATAATTATAATTGGATGTCGATTTTGTTTTATTATCGGAAAATATCAAGAATAGTTAAATATTGTATGGTTTAAAAAAATACGATGTTTACCAAATATATCTCATGATAAAGTGGTAAAGGATTAAGGATATGTGCTTTCACACGTTTTGTCGATTTTGTAATGTACAGTTGGAATTAGGACACCTCTGAGTATATCTCACCTTAACGCTGCTTTCAAGTAAGATTATACTGGTTTGATTTGGTTTTAGTAGTCACTTAAGCGTACCTTAGTTGGTTGCTCTAATAGCGGTTGAAAGAAAGAAACCCAGTGAGTAGTTATACTAACCTAGATGGCTGAATTTACCGAACCGGCCTCTCTACTTTTTAGTGTAAGTCTGGTCTATGTACATCTTGCTCTCCAAACTTCACATCCGAATGTGATACGCTGAGCTTGTATAGTTTTATTTTCTGGGTCATCGTCAACTTTCCGTTGTTCTTTTTTAAGTTGGCATAAATTTAGTTAAGTTTAAATCGCTAATCAACTTATGTCTAGAATTTTAGACATTACATCATTCATTTTTTCTTTCTTTTTTGGTCTCTCTGGTTAACTCTACAAAAAAAAAACTCAGTTAACTCAAGGGCATTTTGGTCTGTTTTTTTTTTCTTTTAACCTTTCACACCCTCGGGCAAATCACACCCTACCCCTTCAGGCCGTCCACTTGCAACCACTTTCTGAACATCGGCCTGGATGGTAAAAGACGAAATTGCCCTTATGTGAAGGGATTTACGTAAGCTAGCGGTCATTAAAGTGAAAGAAAGTGGCAACAAAGACGACTAAAAGTGTAATTATTCAGAAAAATGTAAAAAATAATGATACAGTTGTACCAACATCCGTACCACCTATCATGTGCATTAAATCATCATCATCCACGATGATGTGTGCCAACATATACAGAAGGTTCTAAAAGCAACTATGCGATTTAAACACGGCTGCTGCTTCAATTAGGAAATTATTAGCAACAAAAAGCTAAACTTTTCTATATATATGTATATATAGAGAGAGAGAGAGGGGGTTGGATTCATGTGAGATCAAGGGTTTTTCGTGACACCCATAAGACCAATTTATATTCATTGATCAACTTTATAAGATAATGATCTAATGGTCTAAAATTGAACGGTGGCAATTTTGTGATTATTAAGAAGTTTCATGTCAATTTTGTGATTATGAATGTTTAGATTGTAGATCTAATCCAAGGGTTGAGAATTGGTGTTACGGGTCTCACGAAAAACCCTTGGGATCATGTGAGACCAATATGTTTTCGTGAGACCCGTGAGACCAGCTTTTTACACTTAAAACTTCACAGCAAAATGCTGTGAAGGTAACCTTCACAGTGTTTTTGTTGTGAATGTTCGACTTTTTTAAACTTTCACAGTGTTTTTGCTGTGAAGTTTCAAGTGTAAAAATATGGTCTCATGGGTCTCATGAAAACAGTCTGGTCTCATGTGAACCCAACCCTATATATATAGTTTTAATTAATATATGTACATATGTGGCAGAGTGGGTTGGGGAATACATTATGTTGATCCTCTCTCTCAGTGATTTGATGATAATCCCTTTTTCCTTTCGATGTATTTCTGTATCTGTAATTTCAGTTCCAGCGATCATACACTGAGCTTGTT
>NC_037539.1:39630795-39632238 GCF_001531365.2 Cynara cardunculus var. scolymus
GTCTGCCATCCCACAGAAGAGCTCGTCCTCTGTGTCCGAGTCTTCCCATGCGAGAAGACCCTTTTGTTCGTCTTCGTCAGAGGACTCGTCTGTTACTAGCTCAYTYGATTGAGCTAGCAGAGACTTCTGCTGATAGTATTCAGCCTTCTTTTTATAGAAGGCTGCATCTTTAGGACACCTCTGCGGTCCCCTTGGCCCTTTCGACCAGCAGTCTGCAGCAAAGTGGCCTGGTTTGCCACATTTAAAGCAGCCATCTTTAGGCTCTTCCTTCCTTTGATCTTCAACCCTCTACAAGGGCTTCTGTTCCTTCTCTCTTTTCTCATATCTCTCTCCTTCTGTGAAGTTTCTTCGATTGAAAATTTTAAACTCTTTCCTCTCTCCACCCTTCCTAAACTCTCTGGTAATCAAGGAAAGAGTTTTCATCATCTCCTTCATGGAGACTTCTTCCTCAGAGCTGTCATCACTCTCTGCAATCAATACCTTCTTCTTCTTCTTCTTCTTCTCCTTCTGTGCCTCCTTCCCTTTCCCAGAGCATCCATCCTCTGCAACTAGAGCCAGAGGGCCACCGTAGTTCTTCTTCATCTGCAGAACTTGAGGCTCTTGGCTCTTAAGAGATCCAAACAAGTCTGCTAGAGTCCACATTTCCAGGTCTAGGGTGACCTTCATGGACATTGTGAGGTGCATCCACTCAACCCCAAAGCTTTTCAAGAATAATGAGTTATTTTCCTCTGCCGTTCGCATGACACCATACCTCTTACAGTTGCTGATTAACGTGTTCAGTCTCGAGTATGTGTCCGACAGGGACTCACCGTCTTTTTCCTTGAAGCTGTGATACTCATCAATGCAAATAGATCGATTGTTTTTAAGAGTTTTCTTGCCTCCTTCAATTTGCTTCCCTAGTTCTGCCCATATGTCCATGGACAGTTGACAATGATCGATGCACTTGAAGATTTCATTAGGTATAGCCATAATTAACAATCGTTTGCATTTACTTCCCAACTCGACCAAAATTTTGTCCTCATCGCTCCAGTTCGCCTCAGAACGTGGTTCATAGTGCTCGGGAATTTCTGGTGTTGTTCCAGTTGCTGGAACTCTAGGAATTAAATTCATGGCAACATAGGGAGGATTATAAAGAAATTCACAGATCCTGGGATGAATACCTTCCAGAAAATTTACCATTCGCACTTTCCATTGAGGGCTCACGTATGAGCGTGGGAGGTTTAGATTGCGAACCAATGCTCATAAAAGAAGTATTGGCCAGATTCGCCATAGATAGAAGAAGAAAAGTAGGAATAAGAAGAAACTGATGAAATAGTGAAGAACAGGGTAACCTGATGAAGAAAACTGGTGTTCTTGAGTGTATGAAGATTAATACCAAGAACAGAATAAATCAAATTAGAATTTGATTCCTGCTCTGATACCAATTGATAGGATCGATTAACT
>NC_037539.1:39632914-39634839 GCF_001531365.2 Cynara cardunculus var. scolymus
ACTTGTACGATTGAACATCTTCTGTTGTTGGTCCTCTGTGGTCTTCTGTGGTGGAACCTCTTCTGTCAACACTTGCAGTATTTACTTTTTCCATACTTTTACRTTAAATGAAATGAGAGCTAACAACAACAACAACGAACTCAACCTGCATGCCCATAATGTCCTTGATAATGATAACATCTCCACTGATCCTGCTGATGAATTTGGGCCGGTTGGGCCTGATCAGCAAGTCCAAGGCGTTCATGATTCTAAGCTCACGCCCAAACGTCACCAAGCCCAGGTAAGTCACTCTATGGACCCCTTCTTTTTGTCTAACCTTATCAATTCGTATGCTAGTTCCCCTAGGTTGAACTCTACCCATGATGCTGCTTCTGGCCTACTGCTGAATTATTGGGCCTGGAAAAAAGATTGGACTGTTTAACGAGTCATGTTTCTCACTCAGGACTATCGGGTATGGATTCTACTATGGTAAACTTTCCAAATGTTGATGGTGATCATGTGGACAAGACTATGGATGGGGGTCCCTTCGATCTCCCTGGTGGGGGCCAAACCAGCAGCAACCAAAAGCCATTTGTAATGTTGTTGAGATTGGGCCTAATCTGAACCAAAATGATCCGGACAGACCCATTACTTTTATGGAATGTGAGGATAGGTGGGATATAAGCAAGTCTGGTAAGAGCATGAAAAATCATCAAGGTGTTAAGGGAGTTGGGCCTGACCAAGTGGACTCTCTCACAAAAGAAATATCATCTATGTCTAGCCCAAATCCTTGTATGAGTCATGAAACAAAAACTTCAAACAATCATAATGCCTTCCAGGTAAGTACCACTTGTGCCACCTCTTTTAATTCTAATGTGCAAAATGCTTTGGCTGAATTTGCTTCTACGGATCTTTCCATACGTGAAAGTCTTGTTCAAAGTAAGAATGCTTCTTCTATTAAGTCTAATGATTTGGAAAATGCTTCCTTTTCTAATAAGCTTGAAAAGTTTAATAATCATGACATATCCCAAAGTGGGACATGTGTTGGTTCCATGCATGATGAAAGTGTCCACTTGGAAGTGCTAAAGGGTGATGAGGATGCTATGGTTTGGTCTATCCATGATGATCCAAATAATGAAGCTTGCTTGAAGCAAAATAATAATGAGGATGCTAATGGTCCACCTATCCAAACTAATGACAATATTATGCAATTGGACATTAGCTCTCGGCCCAACGATATGCAAATGCCTATTCCAAACAATAGGCCCAATGCTAAAGACAATGTAGAAGATTCTGGTCTTAATTACACCCTCATGGATATGGAAGAAAATTCTTGGCCCAATGGAGATAATTCTTCTTTTTTAATTGTTGGGCCGAATACTAATGGAAAAGAAGCTGAATTTGGGCTTAAAGATCAACGCTCCAATGCAATCCCTTCTAAGCCTTTGAGTTTGAAAGAAAGAGTGGGCACTTTGTCCATCTTTGGCCCACATCCAGAAGTAAATCTTGATACTGGTACAAAGCCCTTGGAAGAGAATGTGAGTCAGAATGTTTTTTGTGACCCAACCCCTGGTATGTATCCTACTGTTTGTCCCTATATTTCACTGATCAATCTTCGTTAAGCTTCATAATATGGCAGATTAAGATGTTGCATTCAAGAACATCAAGAACATTGAGAGAGAAAGTCAAACTTTACAATTCTGGTCAAACCTCTCTTTACGTATTGTATATTACAAATGAGCTCTCCTACCTACAATTACAAAGACTAACTTCTATTTATATGGTCAAACTATTAAAGACAAGTCAAAGTCAAACTCCTATAAGAAAAGTCAAACACGCTGACTTTTATAATTATAGACTATATTTAACTTTCAAGACGAATACAATTAATACTGATTTTCAGACCTAACATTCTCCCCCTTTGTATTCAGACTTGAAAGAAATTC
>NC_037539.1:39638564-39640519 GCF_001531365.2 Cynara cardunculus var. scolymus
GCGTTTAGCTCCAAACTTTCTTTCAACTTGAATGAATCTTTTCTTCTCCTTCTCAAACTCTGCTCTTTCCACATCCAAATTCTTTTCTGCTCTCAGATATTTCTCCTTTTCTAAGTCCAGTAATTTCTTTAACTCATTCAGATCATTCTCAGACTTATGGAACTTCTCAGTTAAATTCTTTATCTCTATATTGTTCTTTGGAGAGTTCCTCTCAGCAGTTAGTTCATTTTGAACCTTTTGGAATTTAGAGAACAATTCGTTATTAGTCATAATTCTTGTATTTATCTCTTTATGACATTCCATTCTGACATCATCCAAGGATTTGTTAAGTTTATCTATCTGATCTTTAGATTCATCCTTAACTCTTTCTATTCTTTCTTTATTCTCCCGATTCAAAGTTTTAATACATTGCTCATTATTATAATTCTGAATTTTATAATTCAGAATACTCTTTTCTTGCTCAGCAATCTTCTCTCTCAACTCTTTTACAATATCCGCCATTAGAAAAAAAAATTGATCAGTTAATGATCTATGCAGTGAAATCAGTTAAAAGAAACAATAACAGTTTAAGCTCAAAAAGAATAGAAAAACACTAAAACTGATGAGAATTTAGTAAAACGACGAGAAACTGTCAAAAATCAGTAAAAACAGTCAAAACCGTTGAAAACAGTTAAAAACTGTTAAAAACAGTCAAAGACAGTTAAAACTGATAAGAAACAGTTTACACGATGCAGAACAATTCAAAAATTCTCAAACAGTTAAAAGACACACAAAACTCCAGTCAATTCATTGTCTGTTTTAGCCATCAAGCACATATGTGCAACGGCTTCAGCTTCTTCTTCCTCATATGTCAGATTTAGCCAATGTTCATCCTCGGCCATAAGAGCTTTGCCAGCATCTCTTTGTTTTGATAGAAGAAACTTATTCTTGTAATAGTCGGTATCACGATTTACCGGCTTCTTGCAGTTAATAGCAAAGTGGCCTAGCTTACCACAGTTATAGCATTTAGTATGCTCATCAGCTACCCCTTTGCTAAATTTCTTCCCTTCTTCTGGCTTTCTCTCATACTTCTTCTCGAATATTTTCTCTTCATATTTCTTCTTCTCGCCAAACTTGTCTTTGTAGTCATACTTTGAGCCTGACGAGAATCTTTTATTATTCGAGTGTGGCCTTTTGGAGAACTTTTTGTGGAATGCTTTGGTCAGCATTGCCATTGCTTGCTTGATCTCTGATATTTCAGAATCAGATTATGAGTTGTTACTGTCTTCTGACTCAGATTCACTTGATTGACTAACTTCTTTAACTTTCTTTCCAGATCTGCTTTTGTATTTCTTCTCCTTTCTCTCAGATACGAGAGCCAAAGGATCATCAACTTCCTTCTCTTTCTTCTTTGCATTACGGATCTCCAAAACATCCTGCTCATTCTGTTTCAGAGTTTCATATATTTCATGAATATCAATATCAGATAACTGCTTGTTAAATCTGATATGATTAGCAAATGGTTTCYAYTHTGATYGRAKATYGTTAAGAAACTTAACATTTATCTCTATAGTAGTTTTGGAAATTCCGTTCTTTGTCAGCTCATTCAGCAGTCTGGCAAGTCTGTTATAGACAACATCAAGACTTTCTCCCTCTCTAGCCTTGAATTCTTCATAAGCAGAAATACAATTTGTAATTTTCAGTTGAGTTCCGACTTTAGAACCCATCATCATCTTTTCTATCTGGACCCACATGTTGTGACCAGATGATTTGTAGCTGTCAATACTGGTATAGATATCATTGGTCAGTGCTTGCATCATGTAAGATTTGCAAAGCACATCAGCATGTGCTCTTTCTTTATCTTCAGCTGAATATTGATCCTTCCGTTTAGGTAATCTCTGTGCAGGAATTCCTACAACTGTATCAGCTTCTACCTCTATAAAGAATTCAGCAGGACCTTCCAATAGAGATTGCAT
>NC_037539.1:39640894-39647625 GCF_001531365.2 Cynara cardunculus var. scolymus
TAAGATTACAAAGTCAAACTTAATAAACCGATCAAAAAGTCAAACAATTAAATCGATCAAAAAGTCAAACTTATTAAATCGATCAAGGTCAAACACCGTTCAAAATGAATACTGTCCAAGATATATACGATTATAGAAATAAACCGCACAAAAGTCCAAGACTTACCAAACGGATCCTAAACCACACACACTTACCACACGGATTGGTTAAACCGGTCAATATCCGTTCAAGTTACAAAATTTCTTACCAGCCGGATACTTTTAAACCGCTCACTAAATCGTTCAAGTGTTACACGGTTTATCAACCGGATTCCTTAAATCGCACAATGCATCAACTAATCCGCACAAAGCATAAACGGTTTGCCAGCCGGATTAGCTAAACCGGTCAATGTATCCGCCCAAGTGATGTCCGGTTTATCCTATATCAAAACAACTCGAAGCACACGGAAGTTAAACCACACAAGCTTTAAGCGGACAAAGATTCAATCAAAAACATAAAATTTCACACTTTTTWCCAAAAATTTGKATCAAAACACGAAAAAATATGAGTTTTGAAGAACTTTTTCCAGAAAACTGAAAATCRATTTTCGACTATTTCAGCCTTAAAACTTGTTTAAAATGCAAAATGGTGTGAATCAAGATTGTTTGAAATGAAAAACCGAATCTAGCAATACAAATCGTTACAATTAACACCAAAAAATTGAACGATTTTGGCTCAAAAACACCAATCCGGACGAAAAAGTTCAAGAACAGTGAAGAACAGATCAAAAAAAAATTCTAAAAATCATGTAAAATGGATATATCTTCAAATCCAAACTGCTGCAGCTTGCTCTGATACCAATTGATGAGTCCAGATTTCATACAAACATGATATAATCTTCATAGATCATGATGAACTTCAAATATAGAAAGCATATGATCAAGAATGATTAGATTGAGAGGAGAGAGAATATTACATCTAAAAATCTTGATTTTCAGATTAATGACAATTGTTAATTACAATTACAATGAAATCACTATTTATACTAGGAAATGTAAAGGCTAAGCTATTACAAAACAACTATACTAAGGAGAAACTTGAATACAACTTTAAAGCACTAACTTGAACCCAACACCCTCCTTCTCTCTTAGGGCTCCTTGGCTTTTCTGTTGGTTGTGATTCTCCCCCACACGAGTGCTTTTATCTTTTGTTTTTAGTGTTTTTTGCCTTGATCTGGAGGGGTCTCCCCCCTCCTTATAAAAAAAACCCTAAACCCTAATCTTCCTCCCATCTGTGAGAAAGTTTTTGGATCTTGGGCATGGATCTCTAACGGCACCCTTTGCCCTAGAGGTACCCATATCATTGTTGCATGGAACCTTGTCCATGTTGACATGATGTTTTTAAATGCCACTGATTAGGTGATGGATTTTCAGGTCAAGATCCAGGACTCCTCTAAGGTTCTTTTCTTGTCTTTTGTGTATGAAGATAATTACCATATCATCTGGTGCCAGTTATGGGCTTTTCTTAAGGGTCATAAACATGTCGTTAAGGACACCCCCATGGTTCATCATGGGAGTAAATTCAATGTTTCCCTTGACCCGAAGGACAGCTCTTCTGGCATTTCTGGCCCCTCTTGTGGTATGGATGATTTCTGCGAGTGTGTCCGTCATCTTGAGATTGAGGATATCAACTTCAAGGGTCTCTTCTTTACTTGGTCTAAAAACCCTAATGGAATGGGAGGTCTCCTCAAAAAGATCGACCGTGTCTTGGGTAATCCTCACTTTATTGCTCATTTCTCCTTCGCTTCCGTTGTCTTCCTCCCCTATCGGTCCTCGAACCATATCCCAGTGGTCCTCACTCTCCCTTCCCGCTCTCCTCATAAACCTAAGACTTTTAAGAATGTTGTGTCGTCTAGTTGGAGCCCTGATCTAAACGGTCATGAGACGTATAAGATTTCCTAAAATTTTAGAAATCTCAGAAAACCCTTTCGTAAGTTGCTTAATGATCAGGGAAATCTCTTTTCTAAAGTGTCTAAGCTCCGGCTTGAGCTTGACAGGATCCAGATTGCTCTTGATAGGGATCCTGATAATGGGGCCCTCAGAGAGGAGCATTGTAGGTACTTATCTACCTATAATAGTGATTGCCTCGATGAGGAGCGGTTCTTAAAGCAAAAAGCCAAGATTAATTGGCTCCGTGAGGGAGACATGAATTCTTCTTTCTTCCACAAGTTGGTCAAGAGTCGTACCAGCAGGAACCACATTGATACTATTCAAAATGTTGATGGTCTCTGGTCTCTTATGATGAGGTCCCCCCGTCTTTTTGTTTCTCACTTCAAAGATTTTCCCGGCACCTCTCACCCTTCTCTCCCTATTCATAACCCTGCCTATCTCTTCACTAGAAAGCTTAATGCTAATCAAGCCACCCTGATGCTCGCTCCTTTCACTGACTCCGAGATCAAGCAAGCCCTTTTCCAGATGGGAGACGATAAGGCTCCGGGGCCTGATGGTTTCACCTTTAAATTCTTTAAGGCCGCTTGGAGTATTGTCGGCAAGGACCTGTGCTCTGCCGTTCGTGAGTTCTTCATGTCTGGTAAGCTCTTAAAGTCCATTAATAGCACTATACTGGCCCTAATTCCCAAGTCGGTTGCCCCTTCCAGCGTCACTGACTTCCATCCTATTGCTTGTTGCAATGTCTTGTATAAAATTATTAGCAAGTTAATTGCAAATCGTTTAAAAGATCACATCCCCTCTCTGGTTGATTTAAACAGTCTGCGTTTATCCCGGGTCAGCTTATCACGAACAATGTCCTGCTTGTCAAGGAGCTCATGTGCGGCTATCATAAGCACCGAGGCCCTCCTCGATGTGCCTTCAAAGTTGACATCCAAAAGGCTTATGATACTATTGGTTGGCATTTCCTTTGCACTGCTCTTTTCGGCTATGGTTTTCCCCTTACCATGATTAAATGGATAATGTCATGTGTTTCCATGGCCTCTTACTCGGTCAGTATCAATGGAAACCTCCATGGCTATTTCAAGGGGGGGTCGTGGCCTGAGGCAAGGTGACCCTCTTTCTCACTATGTGAGGAGCAAAAGATCACCCATCTTTGCTTTGCTGATGATCTCTTCATTTTCTGCCATAGTGATAGTGACTCTGTCCGTGTCATAAATGATTCCATTGACAAGTTTTCTAGTGTGTCTGTCTTCTTTCCCAGTCCGGCCAAGAGCGAGGCCTTCTATTGTAATGTCGGCCAGCACACTAAGAATTCCATTCAGTCTATCATCCAATTCTCGGAAGATTCCTTTCTGGTTCGTTATCTTGGTGTCCCCCTCATTACTACCCGCCTTTATCATCAGGATTGTAAAGGTCTTGTGAACAAAGTCAAATCCAAACTTAAAGACTGAAAAAACAAGTCACTTTCCTTTGCCGATAGGTTGCAGCTCATTCTCTCGGTCATGTTCTCCATGCAAATCTATTGGGCTTCTATCTTTGTTCTTTCTATATCTATCTCTACGAATATTGAGCAGCTCATGCGGGGATTCCTGTTGTGACATGGTGAGCTTAAAAGAGGGTAAACTAAGGTCTCCTGGAAGACTGTTTGGCTTCCCAAATCTCAAGGCGGTCTTGGTATTAAGAGTCTGTCCAGCTAGAATCTTGCCATTATGGCCTCCCACACTTGGAGAATCCTTACCAATAAGGATTCTCTATGGGTTAAACGGATGCACTCCTACAGGGTTAAAGATCATAACTTCTGGGATGTCCCGATCCGCAGTGATGTTGGTTGGGGTTGGAGGAAGATCCTGGGCATGTGGGATAGGATAAGAGACTTCATTGTCTCCCAGATTGGTGATGGCGCTTCCAAGTTCGCCTGGTATGATAACTGGCACCCTGCTGGTCCCCTCTACCGGCAAATATCCTCCCGTAATATCCTTAGGTCTAATCTTTCTCTCTCTGCCTCTGTCAAGGATATCATTTTTCAGGGTAATTGGACTTGCCCCCACCTGAGGGACAATCCCAACCCTTTAATCCATAACTCTCCCCTTCCTGTTCTTTACCCGACTATCCCTGATAAACTCCTCTGGAGAACTAGGGATGGCCATCTCACTTCGTTCTCCGTTCATGAGGTCTGACTCTCCCTCCGTCCCAATGAGCCATATATCTCTTGGCATCATATGGTCTGGTTTTCTCAAAACATTCCTAGACATGCCTTTATTCTGTAGGTTTCCCTCAAGCAGCATCTCAAGATGCATGATAAGCTTCGGTTCAGGGAGTCCCACTCCAACCTGTCTTGTGCGTTATGTCAAAACGAGCCTGGTTTTCACATCTCTTCTTTGAGTGTCCGTTTCCTAATCAGGTCTGGAATGGCTTAAAGCCCAAGCTCAACCTCACTTGTGTCCCGGATAACTGGGCTGATATTATTGGTATGTTCCAGCAAGCCACCAAAGGAAAGACCATCTGGTCTATCATTCGTAGATTAGTGTTAGCTGGGACCATCTACCACCTGTGGCAAGAAAGGAATAATCACATCTTCAAAAATAAAAGAAGATCGCATATTATGGTGGTGAAGACAATTACCGATGATGTCCAATCCAGGCTCCAAAGCCTGACCCTCAAGCCCTCTCCTAATGTTGTCTAGGCTCGGGTTGCCTGGAAACTCCCTTAGTTGTCTGTCTTCTTGTGTTGCCTTTCTGGTCTCGTGAGCTCCTTTGCTCTCTTGGTTTTCTTGGTGCGGTCTAGGGTGTGCCTGTTTTAGGCCCCTTTTCCTGCCCTTGAGGTTTGCCTCGTTGCTTCCCGACCTTGGCTTGCATGGTCCCTTCCATTGTGGTTGGTTTCTCTCTCTCTCTCTCTCTCTCTCTCTCTCTCTCTCTCTCTCTTTTCTTTCTCTTCTCCCCTCTTCTCTTCCTCTCTTTCCCCTCGGGGAGCCTTGTTTGGATGTGATTCGCCCCCATTCGAGCACGTATTTGGCTTGCTTTAGTGTTTTTTCTTGATTAGAGCGGTCTACCCCCTCTCTATCAAAAAAACCCTAAACCCTAAACCATAACCCCTAAACCAAAACCCAAAACTCTAAACCTCAAGGCTCCTCATTTGGTCGATTTCTCTCTTTCTCTCTCTCTATAGAATTCTCTCTCTAGAGTTTTGAGTTTTTTGGGTTTTCCTCATTTCTCTTGATTTCATGGATGATCGATCTCCTTCTTTGAAGGAATCATCCGATAGGAAAACTAAGAAAAATCGATTTAATCAAGATCGGGTGAAGAATCGTGTGAAAAATTGAATGAAATATCATGTGAAAAACCGAATGACAAATCACCAATGGATGACTATGATGAATGGCTATAAATTTCGTACTAAACATTTGACTCAAAGAAAGGAAACCGTGGATAAGCAAAGACTCCTTGTGATTCTGAAAAGCGTATCATTCAATCCAAGCCACGCTATGTCTTTAGTGATGAGGAGCTTCAAAAGGTTAGTCACAATCTTCCTCCTCTTCTTCTCGAAACTAATGTTTTTTCTACAGGAAGAAATGATGTGAATGTGGAAAATAGTTTAAGTAATCATGCATTTTCTACTCTTCTCCCTATTGGTAGGTCTCCTACTGTCCAAGAAATTCAAAAAGAAGATTCTATTTTGGCCTCTTAAAAAACAGAGGATGATGTTCTTAATAGTGATGAATCTGCTGGAAAAGAAGAAGTTGATGTGAATGTTGAAGAAGGAAAAAGTAGTGAACGAATGAAGGAGCTTCAAAATTCGGGCTTGCATGAAGAGTTTATGTCCTCAAACTTTTCCAGGTTTTGCAATTGTCATGTGTTATGCCTTCTCTAGCACTGTCCGAATCTTAGAGTTCAAGAAGATGGAAAATCGACGTGTTCTTTGAAGGAGGATGGGCGGCCGAATTCTGGAAAACTGCCGGAATCTCACCTGCCGGCGACGAGTAAAAAAGGAAACCTTTATTGCATAGTAAATAAGGAAGATTCTATTTCCCTTTTTACTAATCCTATTATGGGCAATGAGCGTATTGCAGTTAGGAAAGGTTGGCTCCTTCCTTGGATGGCGACGTAAAGGATTGTGGGGAAGGTGGTGCATGAACGGTTAATGATATGGGGATTGAAGTTTTGAATTCTGGTCATAATATGGATGGGTCCAGCTATCTATTGGTTCATGGGATGTACGTGTTTGATGCATGAAACTAGCATGGCATCGCAAATGGACCCAGGCTCCCTTTCATTAGACGAGGTTTACCAAGCCCATCATGATGAAGTGCTAATGAAAGAGGCTGCTGTTGTTGATCATCATGGGCCCCTTCTTTTAGATCCAGCTACTGTGGGTGAATTATCTAACTAGGCCAGCAATTCAATGGAAGATGCGGACTTTAATCCTCAAGTCCAGGTCGTTTATGCTTCTAAGCCCAAGTCCGATCCTCTCCAGGCCAGGTTAGTCGTTCTATGGACCCTTATTTTTTGTCTAACCTTCTTAATGTGACTGCTGGATCCCCTAGTTTGAAGTATACCTATGATCTTGTGTATAGGCCTTCTGCTGAGTTAAGGGGCCTGGAAAAAAGTTTGGACTGTCCTTCGAGCCCTGCTTCTCTCTCGGGATTGAAGGATATGGACTCTAGCATGGATACTTCTTCTGTTATTGATGGTGATCTTGCTGCCAAAACCATGGATGATTGTTAGCTCTCATTTCATTTAATGTAAAAGTATGGAAAAAGTAAATACTGCAAGTGTTGACAGAAGAGGTTCCACCACAGAAGACCA
>NC_037539.1:39647790-39657487 GCF_001531365.2 Cynara cardunculus var. scolymus
AGAGCCTCTGGGATGGCTCACAGAGGGTCTGCAGTTTTATCTTCTGTGAAGAACTTCTTTACTGTTTTACTTAGGTTAGTTAGATGTTCGTGCTTTTCACGTGACTGTTTGTAATCTGCTTTATTTGAACGGGTTAGATTAATTTGTACGTCTAGGTCATGTCAGAAAAGCCGTTAGTAACAAGTATAAATAGCAGCTTAGGCCTTTGTAATTCAGTGTGCTTCCATATYDTAWTGTAAACATTTTSWATCAATTGAAAATCATTTGAAGCTTCTCTCTCGTGTTCTTCATTCAACTGTGTTCTTCATTGATTATTACTCTGTTTGTTCTTATTGCTTCCGCTGCACTAATATTGTCAAATAGATCATCCAGAGTAAGTGATTAATATCCAAAACTGAGTTAATCGATCCTATCAATGATGGACCCTCCGTTTTTTCTGGTGGGCATTCAATCCAACAACAACCTATTGATAATTTTAACGCTGTTGAGATTGGGCTTAGTTTAAGCCCAGATGATCCAGACAGCCCTATTGCTTCTATGGACTGTGAGGATAGTTGGGACATAAGCAAATCTAATAAATGTACGAAGAAGCTTCAAGGTGTTAAGAGAGTTGGGCCTGACCAAGTTGATCAACATGTTAGTCCTTCTGCTATTAAGTTTATTGAAAATGATTCCTTTAGCTCTTTTAAACCCCCCCCCCCCTTCTAATGATGATACTCGTGGAAGTTTTCCCGTGCAAAATGATATTGTGCCATGCGTTGACAAAGTTTATAGCCTAAATTATAGAAGATTATGTTTTTGAAATGGCATATAAAAGGATGTTTCCTCTAAGGAAATATACTCTCTTAGAATTGCCAAATTTGAAGACGCTCCTGCTAGAGAGAATAAATATACACTTGTGAGATTTAGATAATTGTTGAGAGTTTTTGTTTACACACACTCAAGATGTTCTTGGTGTTCCTGTAACTTTCCTCAATAAATCAATACAGTCGACTTGTTCAACATATCAATCTTATTTGTGTTTTGTTCATTTATATTAACCATCTAATATCATAGTTACTGCTTCCGCTCATCTATTGACTTAAGTTGTGATTATTAGAACATTAGAGGATTATGAGTTCTTACAGAGGGCTTAAATTCAAAAACACCTCTTACTCTTCTACTAAAATTGTTCTTGAACCAAAACAAGTCGATCTCAAAGGTATACAGAAGAAAGATGAAATTTTTAGCTTTAGTAACCACAATCAAGAGCTTTCAACTCAAAAAGGTGATGAATTCAAACCTGAATCTTCAGATACAAGGGATAAAAGTGTTCTTGAAGAAGATATTTTCAAAACTCTGGATCCAAGATTATTGGAAGAGTTCACAAAGAAGGTGAGTCAAGTCTTTGAGTAAGATCTGCTTGAGGCTTTGAATTGTTGCTCTGTTTCTCAACAAAACCATCCAGAGAAAATTTCCAAAAATACATTTGAATCCTCCTCATCTATGCAAAAGGATGAAGAAGGCTTTGATATCTATCCATGAGAATCTTAAGATTTAAACAAATTGCAAGATCTCTTTTATGAAGAATTTTTCAATCAAAACTTAGAGGAGATTCTTCAATCCTTAAAACAACCACAAGAGCTCAATGAAAACTCCAACAATCTAAGTTCTAAACGAGATTTTCTCGACTTTGACTCTAAGCAGAGGTGGACTTCAATACAGAGCATCATGAGACAGAGATAGTGGTGTCAGGACCAGAAGTTGACAAACTTTCAAATGGGATCCCTAATGAATCTGTTCCAGCAATAGAGTAGAGGAAAAAGGTTCCCATATGTCCTTATTTCATGGATATGTGTTTAAAAGCCAAGTCTTGCCTTGAGCTAGAGAAGGAAAAGAAGGCTAAAGAGCTAAAGTCTGCAACCTCTGTATCCAATCCTCCAAAGTATGTATTTCAAAAGCTTGTTAAGTTTACTCGGGAACAGAAAGAAAAATGGGCTGCTAATTCTAAATCTAATTCCTCTGTTTCAGAGAGGCCTCTGAAGGCCAATAGAAGAAAGTGGAACAAGAAAGGGCAACATGAGAAGACTAAGGCTGATTTTAATAACCAATTTAAACTAGATAGGGATTTCAATCGAACAATTAATGCTAGGAATGATTGTAATAATAAAAATCCCAAGTTTTACGAATCTAATGAATCTTTTTATCACCAAAAATGTACTCATAATTGAAAATGCATGTCTCTGTTGCGGCAATTAAAACACCACCTTTCAAGTCCTAACTGCATTATTTCTAGGTCACCAAAAAGAAAATCTAATAGACCCAGAATAAGCAGGTTCCTAAGGCCAAATCTGGAAAACCAGCTTCTGAGTCTGGTAAACCAGGTGCTGAAGCAGATCCTTCCCTCAAACAAAAGTCTGAGTCTCCTAAGCCTAATCATAAAGGACCGATTATAAAATGGGTACCTAAAAATCTCTAACTTGTTTTTCAGAAACAACATGTTCACATCTAGTACCTTGATTCTGGATATTCAAGGCACATGACTCGCAACAAAGAGTTACTCTCCTCCTTCAAAGACAAATATGGAGGACGTGTGACATTTGGTGATAACAAGCAAGGACAAATAAAGGGGTATGGAGTTCTCCATGAAGGTAAAGTTTATGTCTCAATGGTTGTTTATGTGTCTGGGCTAAAGCACAATCTGCTCAGCATAAGTCAACTTTGTGATTCTGGCTACAATGTCAACTTTCAAAAGGAGTCTTGTTGATTAGTGTCAGAATCTGTTCAAGAGATGCTAAGAGTTGATCGTAAGGGTGATGTGTACCTTATGAACTTTTCACCAAGAGATGATAAAAAGACCCTATGTCTCATATCTCGCAAAAGTGAAGAAGCCTGGCTCTAGCATCATAGCCTGTCTCATCTTAACTTTCCAAATATAGAGAAGCTTGTGAAAAACAATTTGGTTGTCGGACTACCAATGGTAAAGTTCGAAAAAAAAACATCTATGTCCCACCTGTGAGATCGGCAAACTCAAATGAGAATCTCATAAGGCAAAGACTGATGTTTCTTGTATCAGACCTCTGCATATGCTTCATGTGGACCTCTGTGGTCCAATCTCTGTGCAGAGCCTGTCTGGCAAGAAGTATCTTCTTGTGCTTATTGATGAATTTTCTAGATATACTTGGATTGAGTTTGTAAGGCAAAAAACAGATGTACCAGAGGTGCTAATAAAGCTAATGACCAATATTCAAGTTCTTATACAGAGCAAAATTCAGAAGTTGAAGAGTGACAATGGTACCGAGTTCAAGAATGCAAAGATTAACGAGTTCCTTACCAAATAGGGAATATCCCAAAACTTCTCGGGTGCAAGAACACCACAACAAAATGATGTAATAGAAAGAAAGCGCAGAACTCTGGTTGAAGCAGCAAGAACAATGCTCGCAGCCTTTGGTCTTCCAACCCACTTTTGGGCCGAAGCAATCTCGACTACATGCTTTACGCAAAATAGAGCAACTGTGGTCAAGACACCTTTGAAATCTCCTTAGGAACTTATCAACCAAAGAAAACCTATATTCAAATCCTTGCACATCTTTGGTTGCAGGTGCTTCATTCTTAATGATCGTGAACATCTTGGTAAATTTGACAAGAAGGCAGATGAAGGAAAATTCCGTGGATACTCTACTAATTCCAAAGCCTACAAAGTCTTCAACCTCAAAACCAAGACGATTATAAGCACAAATCATTGGTACTGGATGTATCGTTAGGTTGTGCCAAGTCAAATCTGCTCCGTTTTCCCCCCAAAACTAGTTATCTTATAGCAGACAACTAAGGCTTTTCGCAGTTTATCAAAAAAATTAAGAATGAAAGGCCCGCTTCGGTTAGAGCAAATCCCAAAATGGCATAACCAAATAAGCATCAACGTCTCGTTCGACGATAAAGAACTAATGACCTTCAGAGTACTCCAGCTCTGAACTCAAGCTAAACCAAGTGACTTTCAATTCTCTATCGAAGTCAAGGGAATTGGAACTCGAGCAATTATCTAAAGACTTCTTTGGTGATGAAGAAATCTCTGTGCGTGCAACCAGAGGTGCCTCTGCATGCGTTCAAAGAGAGCCACAATCTTCAAGTACATCAATCTCTGGTTCTTCTAACACCTCTACTCCCTCTTCTGATCATGCAGATCCAGAACTAGAGCTTTCCAGCTCTGAATCAGAGCCCAGTCTAGAGCCATAGATAACTACCTCTGTATCTGAACCTAGTCCCTCTGTACCACTATGCAAGGAGCAAGCAGAGCCATCACCACCCACAATGAACGTAAGGAAAAACATTCCAATCGAGCAAGATTTCACAACTTCACCATCTATAAAAGCTCCTATGACAAGATGGACCAAAGACCATCCCTCATACCAAATTATTGCTAATCCTTCAAGAGGTGTAAAGACAAGAGCTGCTACAGCCAATGAATGTTTGTTTGTAAACTTTATAAGCATGGTAGAGCCTGAGAAAATCCATGAAGCCCTACAAGACCCAAGTTGGGTTGATGTCATGCAAGAACAACTTCAACAGTTTGAAAGAAACAAGGTACCCTTGGACTATGCCAAGTTGGGTCGACCAACATTCTACAACTGCTGTATGGGATCTTTTTCGACCTACCCTTAGACTATTCTCTAATCCTATACTCTAAGTTCAAAGCTGTCGTGGCCAAGAAGAATTTGGATGCCTCAAAGGGCAAGGATCTGTCTGCTATACTTTTCCTATGGTTTGTAGGCTTTCTCCTAATGCCTGGTATATAGGAGAATGACATTCCCTACTCTTCAGGCCCCATGGTCAAGGTGAATGTCCTCTCCACATACATACCAACTCTGCATAAAGATGGATACCCTACAGAGAGGCTACTCCCAAAGAAGCTTATGGCTTACATCAAGACGAGTGAGGGGAGGAGAGTTTACCGTCGTGTACGTGAGTCACTAGAACCAATGACTCGAACCTTGGCATGCATAGGTGAAGCCATAGAGGGAGAGGAGATAGAGCAAAATAGAGAGGGGGGAGAGTGAGAGGAAAAGACAGAGGGAAGTGGAGAGGTTAGAGAGAGAAGAGGGAACTAGAAAAGAAGCAGAGGGAGAAGGAGTTGAAAAAGAGAAAGAAGGAAGAGGAGAAGAACTAGCCAAAAAGGCCAAGTAAGAGAGGGTACAGAGGGAGAAGGAAGAGGAGGATAGGAGAGGTCGAGAAGAGAGAGCAAGAAAAGAACAATAAGAGAGAGAGAGAAAGAGAAATCAAAGAGAAGATGGTCTACTTTTTTAACAAGAAGAAAGCACAAGTGAAGAGGCAGAGAGCTCTGACAAAGAGAGCTTTGGAAATGAGGGAGGAAATGCTCTGTTGAGGGGGAGCCAGAGCACGAGGGTGTGAAAAATAAACACATATATTTCCCTAGCCCAACTCCAGTGCTAACAAATCATCTGACTTAGTCGTTCGAGCGACACAAGTCGTTGAAACATAGGTGCACGCCTTGAACCTAAACCAGCCATAGATCACATCTGCCTCTACTATGATAGCCAAAAGGAATCCACACATCAGGGTTCATCCTCTTAAAAGGGTGAATCCTTTGAAAGGATAAGTGGCATGTCTCCCCATGCCACGCTACCTTCCCAACCAAAGGAATTCGTTTCCTCTGCACTAGCTATTTCCCCCCACTTTGTTCAGAGCAAGAGTTAGGTGCACATGGCTTTGGAACTCTTGACAGGTCTCAAAGTCCACTCATTGAGGACATTCCATCCGACTCTGAATCGAGTGGAAGAGTTCCTCATGACAGAACAGCTGTAGTATCCTCTCCACATCTAGAGATAAAGGATCAGATGGAAATCCTTCCTTGTCCAACATCCAACAAGACATGAATGAATGTTTTGTAGGAACAAGGACCAACTCTGGACCATGTATTGAGCCAGAGGTTTCCCAAATAACATACGTCATGAGGGATGAGTTCCAAACCTTCGCCACCTCTGTGTTGTGCTCCTTGGAAGAGCTAAAACTCATAATGGCCCGTGTAGAGCCATCAACCTCTGCACCTGCTCTGGATGAAGTTCGATCATCCATTGCAGAATTGAGAGCTGAGTCAATGATGAATACTTCTCGTCTCAAACATACTCTGGAATTGACGACAAAGAACAATGAAACCTTGCAAAGGATTATCCACTACATACAGAGGGAGGAAGCACAACCGAGGACAACACCTACGAATGAGCAAGCTCTCATTTCACTTGGTGTCCCTGCAGATTACATCACTAGATCAGAGATAGTGATTCTTGGTGATCTACTACTACAAAAGGTGGCTAACTTCACGTCTAAATTCAACAATACGGCCAAGATAGCTGCAACAAAATTGCGATGCTCCTTGGCTGCTTTCAAATTCAGAGCAGACATGGAGATCACAAAGGCCGCACAGGTGGCGATTGACATTTTAGAACTTTATGATGAGAAGGACAAAGATATGCCTTCAACTAAGCACAAAAAGAAGAATAGGAAGCTCCAAAAGCTCGCCTCTACATGCGAAGAGAGCTCAAAGAAGAGAAGACTTGATGATGATGAGGACCCGTATGTCTCTGGTCCTCAAAGTCATCAAGAAGGGGGAGAAAGCACAACCAGAGCAAAGATCAAACACTGCTCCCTCCTCCACTGTACCTGACAACTCCAACTGTTCAAAATCCTGCATCCACACCACAAGCAGATCAAACCAATTGCAACCATAGCAAGAGCAACCAGAGCAAGAAGAGCCTGCCCCTCAAAAGTTGGAGTCTGCACAGCCAGAGCCCACTCATCCAGAGCAAAAATCCACTCAAGCAGAGCCGACCTTTACATCACTTGGTGGAGAGAGCTCTGCACTCAAGCTCTTGACCACCTACGCTTCTTCACCAAGTGAATCGTCCTCCTCATCCTTCTTTGAATGCTTCATAGAGACTGCTCCACCAAGTGGAGTGGATAAAGAGGAGGTAGTCGTGAACGTGCTGGAACTAGAGGAGGAGCCTCCTAGAGCAACAAGGACTCCTCCAATGGCAGTTCCTTTACCTCGTGTAACTATTGTTGTCCCTCCATCACCAGTCCAAGATCCAAGATCAAGAGTTCAAGTACAGAGTTATCCACCCGAAACCAAGTCAAAAGGCAGAGCTGCCACAGCGGGAGCTAGTAGCAGCAGGCCTCAGAGCTCCAAACCAGTCTACGATCGAGTACAAGAGATCAAGGACCAAATAGACGCGATGATGAGACCCATCCCCAGAGATAAACCCATTGAAGACTCTATGGCAAATGAAAAGATCTACCAATTCCTGCATAGCCAGAGGGAGGAAATTCCAATGCAGAAAATCAATTTACATCCCATGGCACAAGAATACATCAGATATCATTTTCTTTGCCAATATACGCAGCCCGTCATCCAAGTTCACTTTGTGGATGGGATCAAGCAAGTACCGGATATAAAGAAGAGAACGTTCACACACAATTAGATAATATTCCATGAGTATATGGTAGAACAGTCACATAGTCAAATCAGCATCTTCACATACTGCGATCTCATCAATCTTAACCCTTGGGACCTTCTTACCTTATACTTCCACATAGATCATAAGAAGGACAAAGGGATAAAGTTTACTCTAGCCAACTCTGCCATTCGCCAAACCATGACAGATTTGCTAGACTTCAGGTGCAAGGTGGACTTCCAAATTGCTCTGTATATGGGGGTTGATCAACTCCATGTCATTGTGACAAATGAAGAAATTGAAGGCATAAGACACTCCCCTCTTGGACGGTGATCGTGGAACCAAAGGTAAGGGTGGTCTATCGAGATGAACATAGAGAAAAGGTGTTCTTCCAAAATGACCAGTGCTTCAAATACTCTAATGCTACTCTACGGTACATCAAGAACCATGTCTACAGATGCATAGATCAGACCCCAAGCGCAAGACAAAGAGCCTCTGCTCTTATCCGTTCCATTGATAGTGTGGTAGAATTTCGTGAGCTTCTAAGGAAGTTCATGAAACTTCAACATTTCTAGGCTTTTCTCTTGTAAATATTTTGTGAAACTTTTCTCATTATGTAATTTCAGTTCTGTATTTCAAACTCAATAAAGAAATTTACATACAGAGGACCATGTTGGCCTCTTGATTTTCTATACTAGATTTTAATTCAAGTAGTCTTCTTTATTTACACTTATGGGGAGATTGTTAGATCTATATTTCATGAAGTGTAAGTAAAAAGCCTTTTGCTCTAGTCAAGAGGACTTAGTCTAGGAAGCAGCCTAGAACAAGAGCTCGGATACAGAGGTCGCCAAGACACAAAGATACTCGGACACAGAAGTGTCCCTCGCATACATAACTCGTGCCAAGCAAAGGAAGATCAAGTCTTAGCGTCGAAAAGCTTAAGAACTTGATGCAGAGTAATAATTCTAGACATAGAGCTTCTGCACTATACATCAAATCCTCTAGGTATCTTTCCCCCCTTATCTTGCAGACAAAGTTTCCACAGCGCATATCACAAGTGTTCCAATCAGAGATCGAATGTATGCAGAAACGATTCCAAATTTCAAGGATCGTGAAGGCTAATGATGATGGATGCGTTGACAGAGTTTATAGCCTAAATTATAGAAGATTCTATTTTGGAAATGACATATAAAAAGATGTTTCCTCTAAAGAAATATACTCTCCAAGAATTGCCAAATTTGAAGACGCTCCTGCTAGAGAGAATAAATATACACTTGTGAGATTTAGATAATTGTTGAGAGTTTTTCTTTGCACGCACTCAAGAGTGTTCTTGTAACTTTCCTCTATCAATCAATACAGCTGGCTTGTTCAACATATTAATCTTATTTATGTTTTGTTCATTTATGTTAACCATCTAAATCATAGTTACTACTTCCACTCATCTATTGACTTAAGTGTGATTATTAGAACATTAGAAGATTTTGGGTTCTTACAATACTAACATGCAAATCTTTCGTCTAACTTGGGTATAGGGGCGAAAGACTAATTGAACCTCCTAGTAACTGGTTCCCTCCGAACATTGTTCATATCTATTCCCGACGGCTCACGCAAAGTTTCCTATAATTCTCTTAAGGTAGCCAAATGCCTCGTCATCTAATTAGTGATACGCATGAATGGATTAATGAGATTCCCATTGTCTCTGTCTACTACCCAGGGAAAACACAGCCAAGGGAACGAGACAGTGTCACAATAGTAACTCAACCTAGTACGAGAGGAACCATTGATTCGCACAATTGGTCATCGCCCTTGGTTTATAATTCGATGGCTCGAAGTGATCAATCGGGCACGGATTTGGATGAAACTTTGATGTACTCAATGAGTATATAGCTTTGGCAGACAGGCCCGGGAAATCTTAATATCGGGTTGAAATCATGCAAGATTGATTAGGGACTTTTCATGATGTGATAACTGGGTCCTGGTTATCACCTGAGGTAATTAATACGTGATTATTTGCTACATGATTTCATGATGGCATGATAAATTGATATATTTGATCATGCAAGAATGTGAATTTTTGTGCAAAAATATGTATACACTACGTGAATATATATATATATATATATATATATATATATATATATATATATATATATATGCATGCATGAATTGGTATACTTTGCATACATATGTTGAATATATATGCATGATATATGCATGAATGAGTAGTGTGAATGTATGCATGTGAAGGAGGC
>NC_037539.1:39657872-39659542 GCF_001531365.2 Cynara cardunculus var. scolymus
GGGTGACCGGTTTAGTTATAAATCGAATAAGGGTTACCCGATATGTTTTAAATCGCCTAGTGTGTTGTCCAGTTTAGATGTAAATCGGACAAGGTATTTAGTTGAGTTGTCCGAATTTATAAATCGGACAAATACTTGTGTTGTCCGGATTGATAAATCGGACAAGAAAGAATAGTGTTGACCGGATTAGTTAAACCGGCCAAGGCCTAACCGGGGAAGAAGTCCGGCCAAGTCTGTGTGAATCGGATTTTCATATTATTTATATCATATTTTTAATATTCTTTTTAAAAAAGAATAGGGATTTGAATAAAGATGATTTTGAACTGGGGATATTCCAATGAGGACATTTATGACTACAGTCTGTCTTATATGGAATTATTTTTTTAAATGTTTTGATGAGGAAATAAGGGTGGCATATCAAGGAGAGGTGTACCATGAGATAAGGATGGCATATCAAGTAGAGGTGTACCATGGGATAATGGTGGCATATCAAGGAGAGGTGTACATTTGGATATAATGGTGGCATTGATATGTGTGATGTGTAATATAACTCTTACTATTATATCATTTAATATTACTGTGGTTTGGAATCTTTATTTCTTTGTGACTTAAAGATTTAGAATCAGAGTTCTTATTGGAAATCGTAGTCTGGATGTTAATGAGGAGGAAATAACAGGTTTTGGCCTGAGACTTTTTCATTGCATGTTAAGGGTCCCGAACATAGTTAGCACCGTTGGAAATAAATATGATTAGTTGAAAAGAACAGTGTGTAAGGTAAATTTTAATTATATCTGGCCAGTGTAATTATGAATTTACAGGTACATATCTGAACTTGAATACTTCATTATATTTGGGAATGTGAATATGTAATTATTACCACTAAAATCTGCAGATGTCTAGCCGAACACGGAGATCTGAAAGAATGGCTCGCCAGGAGTCTGAGGAAAGAGAAGAATCACCTGTGAATCTTCCAACAAGTACTTCTAGAAATAGAGGTCCGGAAGGGCCCAGGGGACGAGGCAGAGGGAGAAGTCAGTCACAAGGAAGAGGTCGGGCTGAGATACATTATGAACATGAAGAATCCCATTCTGGAAATGTTCAAGAGGGACAGCGCCACAACCAGAATATGTAACCAGAGATATGTTGGCGGAAGAAATGGGAAAGTTGAGGGAAACCTTAACGTCTATTATGGGAATACCGGCTAGAGTGGAAGTACATCCCTCTATTCCGGTCACTCACAACAAGGAAGGAGACATCAAGATGTTCCTGACTTGTAAACTGCCAACTTTCTTTGGGGAAAGAGATCCGATGAAAGCTATGTGTTGGATTAAAGAGATCCAATCTGTGTTCAACACCATTCGGTGTCCAGAAACTGATAAAGTTCGATTTGCAGTGTCCGTACTGAAGTCAAATGCTTTGTTCTGGTGGAAAGTGGAGTCTCTAGCTAGAACGGATGTCTTACAAACGTTATTGTTATAACCCAGATCTGACAGTAGAACAATTTAATAAAGAAATTCAAGAGAGATTTGTAGTAGAAGAAGATGAAATAGAAATCGACGGCGCTTTCTTTATTGAATTGGAAATTACAAACTCTCAAGAACCCTAATCGACTCTCATATGATGTATCTGAATCTATGTTTACAATACAATTTTCTATTTGCTCTCGTTCA
>NC_037539.1:39659892-39661208 GCF_001531365.2 Cynara cardunculus var. scolymus
TTTGGCACAAAAGCATCTTCAGATGTTCCATCCTTAGCCCCGATTGCTTAATAAAACTTTTTGAGATAATTATTAGGATCAAATTGATGCTAACAATCTCCCCCCAAAGTTTTATGAAGCAAGCATCTTCAAGAAGTCTTCAGGTCTTCTCCCCTCTGCTTTCTTGATTGAAGCTTAGAGTGCTTGGTCTGGATGGAATTTTCAAGCTCCCCCCTGAAATGTAGCTCTTTGTTCTTCATTTTCAACTCTTGGATCAAATTAGATTCAATGTGAATGCAGCACCACTGTTTGCACAAGATGCAACTTTAATCTGCCCACAATCCAGCACATTCTTTGAARCACAGAATAGCCACTCACCCCAAAAGTAGCAAATTCATCCAAAAAGGGGATAGATAAATGTGTGAATTACTTGACAAAACAGTGCAACAGTCTTATGACAAAGAAACTTTCATTGAACCGTAAGTTGAGTAGGAATTCAGCTTTAGAGCTTGATTCAATTGAAGATAACTTGAATAACCAAAGCAAACACCATTGATATAGAGAAGCGGAGAGAGGAATTTAACATTTAAGCTTTATGACTTCAAGAAACAGCAGGTCAATTCAAAGAAAATTGACAAAGTTGCTGTTAATGCTTCTAGGGGTAAGACATGAAGGAAATTGCCATAAACATGTAGGATAGGTGATTACAGGCAAGAAAAACTTTAAGCTATTATAGATTCAAATCCACAAAGAGAGAAGATGAAAGAATACTCAAGATATTGGCGATAAATATATGTTTGGCAAATAAAACGCCAATTGCCTTAGGTTGTGAGTACCATGAACTCTTGCTAAAACGCCTACGCGTAGATTTGACAAAATCAAAGTTCAATAAGTCGACTGACTCCAAGAAACTCTATAAACCTAAAGATTCAAGATCAAAAAAAGTTCGAATTCATCCAAGGACAAATCCCTTAAAAGGAATTTGATTAAACGTTTAAACATATGATGAATTTAGAGTTTTTGGAACCAAACAACAGTCGAACAAGAAGCAGTTCATGAGAGTATTTTTCAAGAAAATTGAATCTACTGTTAGAAAGATCGTATCGATAGAAATTAATCGATTTGGCTCTGATACCACTTGTTATAACCCATATCTGACAGTAGAACAATTTAATAAAGAAATTCAAGAGAGATTTGTAGTAGAAGAAGATGAAATAGAAATCGACGGTGCTTTCTTTATTGATTGGAAATTACAAACTCTCAAGAACCCTAATCGACTCTCATATGATGTATCTGAATCTATGTTTACAATACAATTTTCTATTTGCTCTCGTTCA
>NC_037539.1:39661573-39666460 GCF_001531365.2 Cynara cardunculus var. scolymus
TTTGGCACAAAAGCATCTTCAGATGTTCCATCCTTAGCCCCGATTGCTTAATAAAACTTTTTGAGATAATTATTAGGATCAAATTGATGCTAACAGTTATCTTAGGTGGAATTTGTTAACTGATTTAAAGATCAGTTATGTCCCAAGACGGCTGTATGACAAATGGAAGAAGATTTCTTAAAGTTGGAACAGGGTAACAGGACGGTTCGAGAATATACTGAGAAATTTATTGAATACTCTCGGTTTGCTGAACATTATATTTCATCGAAATCTAGGAAGGTGGAAAGGCATATCTAGGGGTTGAAACTCTCGATCAGAGAATTTGTAATTGCTATGAACCCCAATACCTTCTCACTAACTATGGATACGACAGAAGTAACAGAACGGAATAAGAATCGACAGACAGAGAGTAAGGTTGTTGAGAAAAGAAGATGGGAAGGGCCTTCATCTAACTTTCGAGGGCCAAAAGCAGTAAAATATGATAACAGAAATGAACAAAAGATTGGTGAAAAAGTTTGTACACAATTTCGGCAGGTTCATCAAGGTGATTGTAAGATGGACCCAAGAAAATGTTACAAATGTGGTGAAGCGGGCCATTTGTCAAGGAGTTGCCCAACCAACAGAAGATGCTTTAATTGCAATTCTCCAGATCATATTCGACCAAACTGTCCATTGTTAAGAACTCCGCAGTTGACAATAAGGAGTAATGTGTCGGGTACTCAGGGAAGACCTACAGTATCCAGAGGAGGACAAGGCGGGGCACGAGGACGGTCCTTCCAGATGACAAAGAATGAGGCAAAGGCATCGCCATATGTAGTAACAGGTACCTTCCTTCTGAATTCTATACGTGCTAAACTGTTATTTGATTTTGGTGCAAACTTTTCGTTTGTATCACCATCGTTTGCTCAAATTGCATGTTTGAATTCTATGCTACTTGATGACGAACTAGTAGTTGATACTGCTAATAGTTAGGAATCTGTTACTAGTGTATTCAATAACTGTATTATTTTTATTGAGGGATGTGAGTTACCAATTCGGTTGTTTCCAATGTCGATGAAAGAATTTGATGTAGTAGTGGGTATGGATTGGTTGGCAGAACATCAGGCCAGTATTATTTGTAATAAGAAAATGATCAAGGTCATTTTACCAGAGAGAGGAACAGTTGTTATTTATGGTGATCGTCATAATCATCATACTAGTCTTTTGACTATGTTGAAAGCTCAAAAGTGTATCCGGAAGAAGTGTCAAGGAAGTCTAGCATATGTTATTGATACAAAGAAAGAGAAAGGAAAGTAGGAATTGATTCCAATCGTTAATGAATATCCAGAAGTCTTTCTAGAAGATTTGTCTAGTTTACCATCAGACAGAGTTATTGAATTCAGAATCGATCTTATACCGGGGGCAGCACAAGTAGCTAAGGCGCCTTACCGGTTGGCTCCGTCAAAACTAAAGGAATTGGTTGCTCAGTAGAAGGATTTAACTGATAAAGGATTCATTCGACCCAGCACTTCACCTTGGGGTGCTCCGGTCTTGTTTGTTAAGAAGAAAGATGGATATATGCGAATGTGTATAGATTATCGTGAATTAAATAAGCTGACAATCAAGAATAAGTATCCTTGGCCAAGGATTGATGACTTATTTGATCAGTTGGTGGGGGCAAGTTATTTTTCCAATATTGACTTAAGGACGGGGTATCATCAGTTAAGGGTCAGGGAAGAAGACATCGCTACAACAGCTTTCCAAACTAGGTATGGGCATCATGAATTCTTAGTTATGCCATTCGACTTAACTAATATGCCCGCAACCTTTATGGATTTGATGAATAGGGTATGTAAGGAATATCTTGATAAATTCGTTATTGTATTTATCGATGATATTCTTATATACTCTAAAACCGAAAAAGTTATCTAAGTGTGAATTCTGGTTAAGAGAAGTCCAGTTCTTGGGTCATGTCATATCGAAAACAGGAGTGAAGGTAGATCCAGCCAAAATAGAGGCAGTTGAAAAGTGGGAAGTTCTGACAACACCTTCTGAAGTTCGAAGCTTTTTGGGATTGGCAGGCTATTATCGAAAATTCATTCAGGACTTTTCTAAAATAGTCGTGCCATTGACCAAATTGACTTGGAAGAACGTAAAATTTCAGTGGGAGGAAGAACAGCAAACAGCCTTCCAACTGTTAAAAGATCATCTCTATAGTGCCCCGATGTTAACACTACCAGATGGATCAGAAGATTTTGTAGTATATAGTGATGCTTCAAAACTGGGATTGGGATGTGTTTTGATGCAGAGAGGAAAGGTGATTTCTTATGCGTCAAGGCAATTGAAGGATCATGAGAAGTAGTATCCAACTCATGATATGGAATTGGCAGCAGTAGTGTTTGCTTTGAAAATTTGGAGGCATTATCTTCTGGGAACAAAGTGCCATATTTACATTGATCATAAAATTCTGCAGCATCTGTTCAGCCAGAAAGAACTGAATATGTGGCAACGTCGGTGGATTAAACTTGTAAATGACTATGATTGTGAGATCCTCTACCACCCAGGAAAAACTAATGTGGTAGCTGACGCATTGAGTATAAAAGAAAAAAGTGTGACTATTAAAGCTGTGGCAATGAGAATAAATTTAGTCCCTGATATTCATAAAGAAATTATGAGATGTTAGAAAGAAGCCATGAAAGAAGATCTTATTGAGACAGAAAGGTTGGGTAAGATGCTTTTGACTTTAGAACCAAATGATGAAGGAATTATGTGCTTTCAAGGGCTAATTTGGGTACCATGTTTTGGGAATGTCCGGAAAGTTATTCTAAATGAAATCCATAAATCTGATACTCTATTCATCCAGGTACTAATAAAATGTACAAAGATTTGTAATCTTTTTATTGGTGGCCCGAATTAAAAAGGGACATAACCAGATATGTGGAACAATGTATAACATGTCTACAGGTTAAGATTGAGCATCAAAAGCCGTATGAAAGTCTTCAATCTTTGGAGATTCCTGTGTGGAAGTGGGATCACATTACAATGGATTTCGTCATGAAGTTACCTCGAACTACAAAGGGGTACGCCGCAATCTGGGTAATTGTTGATCGTCTGTCTAAATTTGCGCATTTTCTACCTATAAAAGAGGGATACTCTTTAGAAAAGCTAGCACAGATTTATATTAAAGAGATTGTAACCACGCACGGTGTTTCATTATCCATTATTTCTGATAGAGATAGTCGTTTCACTTCAAGGTTCTGGGAGAGTCTGGAGAAAGCTCTGGGGTCCGAAATCCGATTAGGTACAACTTATCATCCGCAAACAGATGGACAAAGTGAAAGAACTATCCAGACTCTTGAAGACATGTTGAGAAGTTGTATCATTGATTTTGGGGGATCGTGGGAAGATCATTTACCATTGATAGAATTTGCGTATAATAACAGTTACCATTCCAGCATCCAAGCGGCACCATATGAAGTACTGTATGGACGTAAATGTCGAACGCCGTTGTGTTGGAACGAGGTAGGAGAAAGACAGTTAACGGGTCCTGGGATTGTTCAAGAAACTTCTGAAAAGATTGAACAGATTCGTGAAAGAATCAAAATAGCACAAGACCGCCAGAAAAGTTATGCTGATAATCGACGAAAGCCGATAGAGTTTAGTGTGGTGATCTTGTAATGCTAAAAGTTTCTCCATGGAAAGGTGTCATCAGATTTGGAAAGAAAGGTAAGCTCAGTCCAAGGTATGTTGGGCCATTCAGAATATGTAGACGAATCGGTCCAGTGGCGTACCAGTTAGAACTACCAGAAGAACTAATTCTGATCCATAAAACTTTTCATGTATCAAATTTGCAGAAATGTTTAGCTGATCGGAGTCTTGCTGTACCGCTATCAGAAGTTAAACTGGACAATAAGCTGAACTTTGTGGAAACCCCAGAAGCCGTGATTGACCGAAAGATCAGGGTGTTGATAAACAACGAGATCAATTTGGTTAAAGTACAGTGGAAATTTCATAAGGGTTCAGAGGCAACCTGAGAATTAGAATCAAATATGAGAACAGAATATCCGTGGCCCTTTGATTAAAGGAATTCCAGGATGGAATTCTTTTGAGGGGTGGATAATGTGATAAATGGGTCCTGGTTATCACTTGAGGTAATTAATACGTGATTATTTGCTACATGATTTCATGATGGCATGATAAATTGATATATTTGATCATACAAGAATATGATATTTTGTGTAAAAATATGTATACACTATGTGAATATATATATATATATATATATGTGTGTGTGTGTGTGTGTGTGCATGAATTGTTATGCTTTGCATACATATGTTGAATATATATGCATGATATATGCATGAATGATTAGTGTGAATGCATGCATGTGAAGGAGGCGGTTTAGCCGCCATTCTGTTTTGGAAAGGTATAAAGGGAGGGTGAAGCCCCCATTTCTTCTTCTCGCCATTTTTTTAAACATAGTGAGCGTTTTAGTGA
This sequence comes from Cynara cardunculus var. scolymus, assembly GCF_001531365.2. Lineage (NCBI taxonomy): Eukaryota > Viridiplantae > Streptophyta > Magnoliopsida > Asterales > Asteraceae > Cynara > Cynara cardunculus. The sequence goes on from NC_037539.1 coordinate 39,666,050, forward strand.
AGGGATTGATCGGATTGCTTATTGACAAGATTTCAAAGTTGATTTTCGAAAAGGAATTCAAAGGTGAGTAATTAAAATGATTTTTGTCTCTTTGAATTGTATAATTGTTGGAATAACTTTTCACCCGGTTTAAGTTTAAATCGGATGGGTGTTTGACCGAACTAGAATAAACCGGACAAAGGTTAACCGGATTGAACATAAACCGGACGTAGTCTCATCCGGATTAAGGATAATCCGATCAAAGTGTTAGCCGGTTTATATGTTGAAAGATTTTGAACTTTGAAATTTTGTTAAGTGTTTTAAACGAAAAAGTAGAAATACGATCAAGGGGTGACCGGTTTAGTTATAAATCGAATAAGGGTTACCCGATATGTTTTAAATCGCCTAGTGTGTTGTCCAGTTTAGATGTAA